>NC_073692.1:289009902-289328652 GCF_029784155.1 Uranotaenia lowii
TTGTACAATGGTATATTTAAGTTTAATTCACTTAAAAATTTCCAGAAAACACTTCCGAACCTTGTTGAACTATGTTTAAGACTCATTTAGCATGTTTTTAATTGTATGTGTGCTTTTTTCGCTTTTTAATTGAACACTGTTTTATGATTGGTTTTTCTTAAATGTAGAAACTTTTACTAAAAGTTTCTTGGAGTTATCGAAAATAAATCATCTCCGAACCGAAACTACCATTTAAATGTAATGGAAATGGTCTTATTTGAGTTCTATTTAAGTTTTTTATCCTCGGACACAATCATTTTATTAATTATTTTGAAGAGTGATCAATGTTAAAATTCTTTGATATCATTTGTTTGAACCTGCATTACCAAACGATTTTTTTCCAAATTGGATGGTAGAATTGAACACATTGATGGCCAAAAATGAATCAAAAGTTATAAATTGGTCAATGAAATAGAATTGTATAAAGCTTAAAACCTCCGATTTAATTATCTAATAAAATTTCTACTCCCCCGTTTATATTTCCCGGCGGCTATCAAAGCATTGAAATTGTAGCCTTCAATGTATAACTCTGAATCTTATTAATTTTTCTTTCTTTAAAAGGAATCCTAAAAATATGAAAATTGTTGGTTCTTAAAAGCTGGAGTCTATGAAAACGCTGTTCATAAGTTTTTCAGCCTCCAGTCCAAATAGCTATTCACGATTCACTTTTCAGTTCACTGTGTATCCTTGTAGAGTCTCAAAGCCCCCGGGCGGTGGTAGGGAGCACTTTGAAAACCACTGAAATTATAGTCAATATATATTCCTAACAGGGATTGTATTTTTCAATCCTTAATTAAGGCTCATTATTGCAATCAAATACCTCGTACCAGTACCACGTGCTTTGAACAGCAGAAGGAAAAAAAACTTCGCTATGAATTTCTAAAAACTAAAACTATCCTAAATTAAAACTAATTATAGAGAGAACGAATCTCTGCGATGGAAGACTGCATCGATTTGCCTCTGAAGTTGGAGATGATTTTGTTGGCCATCTCTTCGATCGATTCAATGCCCGCAATCCGATGAAGATCTTCGGTGCTGTGCCAAGGTGGAAGCCGCAAAATCATTTTCAGAACCTTGTTCTGAATCCTCTGGATGGCTTTCTTCCTCGTCGCGCAACAGCTAGACCAAATCGGAACTGCGTACATTATCGCTGGTCGGAACACTTGTTTGTAGATGAGTAACTTATTCCTCAGGCAGAGGCGGGATTTCCTGTTGATGAGAGAATAAAGAGATTTAGTGTATTTATTACATTTAGATTGAATATCTTCAATGTGATTTTTAAAAGTAAGATTCCGATCAAATGTGAGTCCCAAGTACTTCACGTGATCAGACCATTCTAATGAAACCCCATTAAAAGTTATGGAATGATTTTCATTAGGTTTTAAAAATTGAGCTCTTGGCTTATGGGGAAATAAAATAAGTTGAGTTTTGGAAGCGTTAGGAGAAATTTTCCACATTTTCAAGTAATTCAAAAAGGAATTTAAATTTTGTTGCAATCTACTGCGTACCACCCGGACTGGGCTGGCAACTCTGCGAAGAAACGTGTTCATTTATTTTGGTAGGAATTGAAATAGTTCTTTTTAATGTGTTGAAAATCGTATTTCATGGAAGTGGTGATTTTGTTTAATGACTGAAAGTGCGTGCAGCGTGTGGCGGCTGAAAGTTATTAAAAAGTATCAAGTTGAGTGTTAAAATTGATGTTTTGATCGTCGACGCCAGAAAAATTTAGTTAGTTCCATTTTCATCTTGTTCCGTTGCAATCAAACGTGCTGCCAAGCAAAATAAAATCTATGGTTGAAGTATCGAAGGCGAATTCAGAGTAACGGTGAATATTTTTGGGCACCCTGTGGCGTTACTGGAATGAGAGAAAACGAACCGTAACGCTCTCAAACGTCAAACCGGACGATGTGGGAGAGCAACAAAAACATGCAAAAATTGATTTCTGTTTTGTCCGAAAAATTCATCGAGAGTAAAGATAAGTACATTTTCTTTCCATCTTAACAACTTATTAGTGATTCGCCAATAATGTATAAGCTCCTTCGTTCTAACGGATTTTGTTATGCGGAGTTTCTCAAACATTGAGCGGCGGGTGGGCGATTCGATTAATTACACGAGTGGTGGGTCTCCCAGGTTGTTGTAGATGCATGTCTTGAATCTACCGATGTGATGATTGTATGAAAATTTGAGTTTTTCATTTGTAGGTTTTTCAAAACAATAATTAATATTGTAAAGGTTATTAAACGGAAAAAGTTCCACACTGACGATCACAACTATAAATCTTTTCGCTCAATCTTTATAAGTTCAGATTTTGCAATAAGTTTTTCAGAAGTTTGTTTAAAACAAAAGTAATCCAGTTCATCGAAGAAGAGGAGAAGATAAGAACCCCACACACAACCTTACACACTGGAAACTTGAAACTATTAAATCGGTAATAGGAACTGTGATCGGACCCCAAACTGCAGTTCAATAGAAAAGATACAATTCAATTATATGAGAAATGAGTTGCGGTGAAAATAACGGGGTTTCCTTTAACTTCTAGAGTTCGGGATGACAATTCGCTTAATTTAGAAAATTTGTTTTGCCAATCATACTTGCATAATATAGTCTTATTATTATCGATATATAAATCGATTATTCGCGTATATTCGATATACAGGCATTTTCTAGAATAGGACACGCTCAAAGTTTGACTAGCAAGCTACTGTATTTAGATTTGCTCCCGCAAGAGCAAAAGTAATATTCATAGCATCGATTTACCGAAATCACATTTAAATGCTTGGGACCGCACACAAAGCCTTGCGTAGTGCCAATTATAAGAATAACAAGTCAGCTTTTTTTACTATAGCTGATCTCTCAATAATCTAGAATTATTTGGTTTTTGTAGTACAAAACTCTCAATACGTTAAAGAAATAATTTACAGTAGGTACACGTTTTATAGTGTGAAGTAGTCGTTTGTTATTTGGGGATGGTATTCGTGTACTTCATGATAGAGCATATTTTCGATAATTCATAATTTTCTTATTTTAACAGCAGTTTAAGAAGCTTGAAGCAAATGGTAGAATTAATTTACAATAATTGAACTGGGAATGTAACTGGTCAGTATATTCAATAGTATAGTTGAATTGTGAAATGTTTCAAGATATTGAAATGTACTCCATCGATGTGAATATCTAAGAATGAAACTACAAACAAGAACATGAAAACTTTTTCAAAATTCTCTTTAGATAAACAAAAAAAAAAAGAAACATCACTGTAACCCAGAATTTTTAGTAAAGGATTTTGTATTTTTTTTAATTAGGAAGAGAAAAAGTGCATTTAAGAAGATAGTCTCAAAAGGTCTTATTGTGCGTACTATATTTTCACCTTATCCTAAGTCTTCGCGTCAGTATGTCAGTATGGAGAAATAATCCATGTTGGTATTTAAATTGCAAATGCTTTCCGATAGTTTCGCGTAAAGATAAAACTTTGAATATTTAAGAAGAACACTTAAAGCACATAAAAAACACATGTGATGATGTTTGCTGTTATAGTTACGAGTTCTTTAGTGAAAAGTGAAAAAAAGACTTCGATTTATAGAACCTACTAGACCAAAGCACTCCAAAGTGTCTCTAGATTTTATCCCTTTACCTCAACCCTTCTCTATTTTATCACTAGAATGCAGTGGTTTTATTAGTTGATATAATAGACTCTAACATAATGTATCGATTGAACTATGAGCACGTCAACTTCGGATTTTGTTTTGCATATAATTATAAAAAAACTGATGGAACAAATCGTTAAAAGCTAATTTTATTAGTCAAAAGTTATAAAGTATAAAAGTTTGCAATTACCATCAGGAAAAAAAACCGGATATATATTCCTGCATGTTAAGCATGCTAACTTCAGTTCTAGCTATTTTTATCTGTGGCTGTTAAAAGCAAATTGGCAAATCTTTTTGTTCAACAGGAATAACAGTTAGGAAAATAGGCAAATTTGATTTTCTTCGGTCGTTAAAGCATAACCTCCTTTACATGACGTTTTCGAATGCCACATAGAAATACTTAAACTAAATAGACTAAAAACAGTTGCACTTCGTAGAATTTTGTGACTTTTAATTTTTTTTCCTTCCGAAACGCAGTCCATTTGTATTTTAAGTTAGTTTTCCAAACATGTTTGCATTTATGCAGATTTTATGACATTTTGTTAAGTTTAGGCGCTGATAGTTTTTTGACATATTACGGTAGCTTTGTTTTGAAATCCTAGAAAAACAAAAAAAAAACAAAACACGGTAGCTTTGTGATTATTTTGCACCTTTCTTGAGATGTTACTTTTAAATGGCTTTTTTTTGTCTTAATCAGTTGAGTTTTAGATTTTCAATAAGTTTATTTCTGCGAATTCAGTCTTGTTAAATGAAGCAAATGAATGTTTTTTTGGTTGATTTGTTCTCCGTGCAATTGTGAAATCAAGCTGAGGCAAAGAGTTAATTTTCACAGATGAGTTTCCAAAAACGATCTTATTCAGTAATCACAACCTTCATAACAAGTTTAAAATTAAATAGAACAACAAATAATATTTTAAATATCTTCTTTTAAATATTCTTCGAAGTATGATAAAAGTATCTTTACCCTCAATGGTCGTTTTTGAAAACACATTAAGTGTATCAGGAACAAGAGTTAGGAAAACAAGTGAGTTTAAAGAAGATTAAAGCAAATTTTTACTGTACTACTAAACTTCTTATGATTGCCTCAAAGATAGAAATTAGGAGTTTCCTTAAGAAAAATCTAGGAGCATAGGAGGTGTAGGAAAACTGATCGCACCATTCACCAAAATGGATCCTGATCTTAAACCTTCCCCAACTAACAATACCCTTTCCTTGGATATTTAAATATAGATTCGCAGACGTATAGACGGTTTCTATAGTTGGAGATTTTGACTTACATTTGTTCCTGAATTTTTCAAAATTAATCTATGGAATATAAAGGGACAAAAGATTGTTAATTGATCCTCTGAAGTATCCTACTAACAGTCCTTCTCTCCCTTCATTCCTCATTGACTACTAGGACGTGGCCGGCGCCGTTATTGATCATTTTTCAAAGGGAGAGCATGAGTTTTGTGCATTGTGAATGAACTGCTAGTCCCAAGCACCATTCTTTTGGCCCTTGCACAAAGCTGATGGCCTCGATCAATCACGGAGTAGCAACCATTGGCGAGGTAGAACTTGTTTTGCTTAGCCACGCCAGCGATCATGGAATTTGAAGTGCATCAGTTGAGCAAATTCTAATAAAATATGTTATCTGAAGTTTTAAATGAATCATCATATCTACGCCGTAGACCCGAATGACCCGGGTGGTTAAAACGTTTCAAATAAATAATAATAATAATAATAATAATCATATCTAACGCACTTCAAGTTCAATGATTTAAGGTGGATATGAGTAGTCAACTAAGCTAAGCTAAGCTAAGCTAAGCAATCTACTGCGTACCACCCGTAAATTTCGACCTTTGGCTGAAAGCAAAGTATCATCAGCAAACAATCTTCTACCCTTTCCTTCTGGTACATCAGGAAGATCAGAAGTAAAAATATTGTATAAAATCGGCCCAAGTATACTGCCCTGAGGGACCCCAGCTCTAATGGGAGTCCTTTCAGAGCATGAATTTTGATAGCTTACTTGTAAGGTTCGGCTAGTCAAATAATTTTGAATAATTTTGGTGAGATATACAGGAAAATCAAATCGAGCTAATTTAGCTACTAAACCTTTGTGCCAAACACTGTCAAAAGCTTTTTCAATATCTAGAAGAGCAACACCAGTTGAATAACCTTCAGATTTGCTAGCGTTAATCATATTAGTTACACTCAAGAGTTGATGTGTAGTAGAATGTCCATGACGAAAACCAAATGGTTCATCAGGGAAAATAGAATTCTGATTAATGTGAATCATCATTCTATTCAAAATAACTCTCTCAAATAGTTTACTTAAAGAAGGAAGCAAACTAATTGGTCGATAACTTGAAGGCTCTGAAGCACTTTTTCCAGGTTTCAAAATTGGAGTTACTTTGGCATTTTTCCATTTATTGGGAAAATAAGCCAAGTGAAAACATTTATTGAAGATTTTAACTAAAAAATTTAAAGTGCTTTCAGGCAACTTTTTAATAAGAATATAGAAAATCCCATCTTCCCCCGGAGCTTTCATATTTTTAAATTTTTTGAAAATCAATTTAAGTTCATCAATATTTGTCTCACAGGAACTTTCAAATACATTTTGCTTAGAAAAAATATCATCAAATTCAAGGGAAATTTGAGCATCAATTGGACTAACAACGTTTAAATTAAAATCATAAGCAGACTCAAACTGTTGGGCTAATTTTTGAGCTTTTTCTGCGTTAGTTAAAAGAAGTTTATCCCCTTCTTTCAAAGTAGGAATTGGCTTCTGGGGCTTTTTCAGAATTTTAGTTAATTTCCAAAACGGCTTTGAGTAGGGGTTTATGTCCTCTACTGCTTTAGCAAAATTTTCATTACGGATGAAATTTAAACGACGTTTGATCTCTTTTTGAAGGTCGCAATAAATAAATTTCAAATAAGGATCCCTAGTACGTTGATATTGGCGTCGACGAATGTTTTTCAGTCGTATCAAAAACTGAAGATCATCATCAATTAAAGGTTGATTAAATTTATGTTTAACTTTGGGTATTGAAGCGGCTTTAGCATTGACTATTGAAGTTGTCAAATTTTCTACAGCCAAATCAATATCTTCAATTGAATTCAGTGGAACGTTTACATCTAAATTACGTTCAATAAAATTCCTATATCGCTCCCAGTCAGCTTTTTGAAAGTTAAAAGTTGATTTTGAAGGGTTTTCAATGGGACTTTGGGATAAAGAGAAAGTTACTGGAAGGTGGTCTGAATCGAGGTCCGCATGAGTAACTAATTAACTACAATGCTCGCCTAAATCCGTTAGAACCAAATCAATTGTGGAAGGATTTCTAATCGAAGAAAAACAAGTATGCCCATTAGGATATTCAACAGTATAATAACCTGCAGAGCAGTCATTAAATAAAATATTCCCATTTGAATTTGATGAAATATTATTCCAAGATCGGTGTTTTGCATTAAAGTCACCAATAATAAAAAATTTAGATTTGTTTCTGGTGAGTTTTTGTAAATCTCCCTTCAAAAAATTTTTCTGTTCACCGCTGCATTGAAAAGGCAAATATGCGGCAATAATTATAATTTTCCCCATAGACGTTTCTAATTCAATTCCAATTGTTTCCAAGACTTTGGTATTGAAAGAAGGAAGAAGTCTAAATTTGAGACGACTATTGATGACAATAGCTACACCCCCACCTTGTCGATCAAGTCGATCATTTCGCAAAATTTTAAAGAAAGCATTGCTTTTCAAGTTATTGTCCGGCTTTAAAAAAGTTTCAGTGATGGCAGCAATATATATGTTTTGAGTTTTCAAAAATAAAAAGAATTCATCTTGGTTAGCCAGCAAAGATCTAGCGTTCCAATTCATAATATTTAAACATCTATTTGGATCCATGAGGGAATCGTAAAGTCATAATAATTTTATTAGCATAATTAAAAGAAGTTTGGAAAGCTTCAAACATTGAATTTGCTTTCAACATAAGTTGCATCATTTCCATTAAATTTTGATGCAAAAATTTTAATTTTTCCTCAGTAATCTCACCCAAATCAACAAAATTGTAAGGATCAGAAAATGAAGGAGAAGAACAAGTATTTGAATTTCGGGGATTTTCCCAAGCCTTCGCATAAACGTTGAGACTTGGTTTTTTCCCATTTTTATTAGTTAAACCTGAAGAGGGAAACCCATTTTCAACCACCTCTGAGAACGATAAACAACGAGTCTGTGGCGCAGAATCAGCACAGGTAACATTCAAAACACTTCGGGTATTACCCAGCCGTGATTCCAATGTAGGCCGAGGCTGACCGCGAACAGGCAGGTTGTTTGCCGGCCCGATGTGTGAAGACGAAAAAGAGGAAGGAGGAGAAGAAACTTTTCTGGAAACTTTGGGATTTTTCCTTGAAGCAATAATTTTTGCCCTGATGGGACAGTCTAGCGAATTCGAGGAATGATTACCTGCGCAATTTGCACACTTGAAAAATTCTGTTTGTGGCTTATCACCACCAAAAAGGCATTTAGATTTTTCATGATCGAATGAGCCGCAAAGCATGCATCTGGCATTCATTCTACAATTTTTAGTGCCGTGACAAAAAGCTTGACAACGACGACATTGCGTAATATTTTGAAGGAAATTGGTTGAAGATTTTCGAAAAGGTTCGAATTTGACTCGACAATGAAACATAAGACGAGCCTTTTCAAGAATTTGCAAATTATTAACTTGATCCTTTTTAAAATGGATCAAATAAAGCTCAGGAGCAAAACCAACACTACTGATATTATTCGTGTTGGTTCTTTTCCTCATTTGAATTACTTGAATCGGAGAAAAACCTAACAAAGAATTTAATTCAGTTGTGATCTCATCCGGTGTCTGATCGCCGGTGAGACCACGAAGTACAACTTTAAAAGGACGATCACTTCTTGTGTCGTAAGTAAAAAATTGATGTTTTTTATTATTCAAATAATTTAAAATTTTTTGAAAATCATTAAAAGATTCCGCCAAAATACGAGCAGTTCCCCTTCGACCGATCTGAAAAGAAATCTTCACATCCTTGACGGAAGTGACGATTTCTTTTCGAAAGGCATTGAAGTCAGGAATCGTGACCGTAATTGGTGGAACCTTTTCGTTTTTAAGAGTATAAGAAGAAGAAGGTTTCTTAGTACTCTTATCAGAATTAAATATGAATATTTCCTCATCACCGATGTTATGAAGGACATCGAATGAATTGGAAATTTCAACTTTTTTGGGCGATGGACCTGAATTAGTTTCGGCAATTCGCTTTCTACCAGCTCTTGAGCCGGCCGATGACTTCCCCATGCTGGAAAGAAAAGAGAAAATATGAATAAAAGAAAATGAAAATAATTTTAGCACTGAAAAGTGCTGATGGAAAAACAGGTAAGGAAAAAAATAAATAATGTAAAAATGTTCCTGCAGGTACACAGCAACGATACGATGCTCCGGCGTACGTGTTGACGGCTCAACGGTACAGATGGAAGTGCTTCGCTATGAATTTGTAAATCGCTAGCAGGCTTTGATTTGCTTTCCAGTCCACGTGAACTCTTGATGGTCGTTTCTAATGCCCGGCCCATGGTGATGGTGAAAACAACCCCGCCAAAGGGAAAAAAATGGTTCTGAAAAATGGGTGCCATGACTTTTGGTTTGTGGGAAAAAAACGAAAGTTCTATGGGAGGGTCCCTTTTCTCAGGTGGGAGGGGCTCGAAACTATTACTAAAACATTCCCATGGTCAAAACACATAACTGTACCAAATTTCAGGCTGATCGGTTAAGCGGGAAGAAGATAGTCCAAATATTTCCATTGGTGCCAAATGTTTGAGCATCATTTGTGTTCATTAGCATATGTTTTTTATGAGTTCCATGAATAAATCTTCGTTTACAAAATAACAATTTATTATTATTGTAACGTTATTGCTGCCCGGGTTCCTTTTTAAAATCTCGTTCCCTATCGACAGAACCGGCAATCGATGTTCTCTTCCTGTTCATATCTGATTTGTTGGAACAAAAGTAAAATGCCTTCATAGCTCCGATTCATGCATACACTCACTTAGTCTGGCCATGCATTCTCATGCTAATGTCCCGGTCCATACATGAGATAAGTAACATCTCCGATTATGCAAACCGCCCATCATCGACCGGCAATACCAAAATAATGGCTGCCATAAATTGAAGCATAGGATTTTCATACAGCAACTCTCGGCCAGGGCAGCGTCACTGAGTCGCCATTAATTTTCCGCCGCAGGATCCGGACGCAAGCAGAGCACTGATTCAGATCCCTACGCCCCGGATTTCGGATACATTTTATTTTGCACATCACACACATACCCTCTATCTCTGTCCTACGACTCGATATTGACCGAAGAGTGGCTACTGATTATCATAAAGATCATAACGATGAACGCATACTCTAGGGTAGATATTCTGGCCAGTTTCCCTCCGTTCTGGTAGTGATTCCTCTACATTCTGAACCCCCAAGCGTCCCAACTCGTATCCATCCTTACAAAAACGATCGCCAAATTTATGAACGAAAGCATTTCAATTTTCCTGCGGTGACTTTTTATCCCCGATTTAATGGCTTGGCGGCGGCCGTACTTTGGGGGCAAAATTTATATTTATTCTCATTAAAATGTCCGGCTTCTCGGTCTTCCGGAGGAGCGTTCGGAATGAATAAATAGCCACATATTATGTGCAGCTGCCAGAACTGGCAGAAGTGGTTTTGAGTTTTATTTTTGTTTGCGATACAGTAACACACACAGGTGCGGTGGCTCGATGGACCGGATGTATGCTTTTCAATTTTAAACTTAATGGTCTACATTTTCAATATGTAGCTCAAAATACGAACCTGTTACAAATATCATGCCCACATGATGTCCACAATAACTGAATAATATTTTAAGTATCGATGAAAACGTACAAAATTCAAACTTTGATATAAATTAAAAAGAGTGTATTCAAGTAAAATGCAAACAAAATCAGACTTGATTTAATTAAAGTGAAAAATCAAAAGTTTAATGAAGGTGAACATTGAAGAACAATGTGGACATCATGTTTCAGTGCTTTCATTATAGATCAAGATGATTTAAAGATCACAAAAGCTTATTTTCTGATGCTCAAAAATTTTGCTATATTTTGTCACTTGAGAACCTAGTTGGTTTTTTTTTTTAAGTTTCTGTAAAGATGATTAGGAGATTTCTGTTTTTGTTGAAATATTAATATTATGGGAAGTATGAAACTAATCTTCATGAAAATTTATTCAAGAAAATACGAACTTTTGTAGAAAAAAAGAATGTTTACTATGCCCCGGAAGCACGTTATGCTCTTTTCTCCCCTAGATTTTAATAAATTTTCATACCCCCCCCCCCCCCCCCCCCTGGATCCTATCATTGATGAAACAATACTGGCAAAATTTTAACTCATTCGAATAACTCTCAAATAGTTTCAATTTTGAATGGAAAAAGCGAAAATTTTGTATGAAAAAAGGGAAAATTAAAAAAAACCTCATTAAAACTGGTAACACTACAAATCAACGCAAACTTTGTGACGTAACAGATTTTTAACGTGAGGAACAACTTTGTAGAAGATTTAAAATCATTTTGCGGCACGTGAAAACGGTTTCATAGAATTCAAGTAAGTTTTAACTTTTTCATAGATTTTCATAAACAATTTGGTAATATTTTAAATGATATTCATCAACCTTTTTTAAAATAAATATAACAGTTCTACAGTGCTGCCAGACATCAAATATACAGTTGCGTTCAAAAAAGAATGAAATCGGGTGAAGCTGCGCACCCACTTCCAACTTGGACAAGCTGCCATTTCTCTCTCGGTTTATATTTTCTCATGAAAATTTCACACAATATAGTTCAACTATTCAACTAACACTCCACAAAATTTGAAGTCTTCACAATGACGGAAAACAGAGATACAGCTATTACCGTAAAAAAAGGATATTTGGAGTTGCTTCACTAAATTTGCTGTATCTTTGACAATTTTCATTGAAAAATCTTGAAATTTAGTTCAAAGATGTAAACATGTTTGATCTAGTTTCGTCAAAACCGATGAACGTGATCAAAAATTGTGTCGGATTGAAAATGAGGTCCATTATCGCCCAGCAGACGATTTCATTCTTTTTTGGACGGATGTTTGTATAGAAAACATCGTAATCTATGTATTCTTGGATTTTTTCTTTCACAAATCCAAAATTTATCACAAAGAATGTTGTGAATTGCTTAAAACTTCATTCGTACCCGTCCGGAGCACATATACGTGTTCACCACATGTAGACTTCGGACCAACCAGATTTCATTGTACAGGTTTAGGTAGTGCCACCTCTATCCCGGTACTACTTCTCCTAAATAATGAAATGTTGCGGGGTAAAGTATGGTGTACGTTAATAAGTTTTCCTCGCAAAAATGCTCTTTCGCTCTTTTCAACATCTGTAAATTTTCTTCTCACTTTTCTATCCATCTTCATCAATTTCATTTCTGATATTCTTTCTCCAAGAATATACATTTCACCGATATGCCGAAAAATAATTTACAAAGTAACTAAGTTCCAAATTTTTTTCTGAACTCTGTTTTGGTTTGAAATAATCATTTCAAGCCTTAATTTACGCAAAATATTATGTTTTATAAAGTGTGTCGGTGTTCCTTATTTGGCACTAATTGTTCCTAATGTTAACATATGAGGAAAAATGTATCAGCGTCCCCAATATTAAACTATTTGTTCCTGATTTTGCATATGGGTCTGTTTTTTTAATACTTTAATGAGAAAAATTTCAAAACTCACCATTTTATAAATTTTACAACGTTTTTGGAATATGAATGGAGAAATAATAACTATTTTAATCCTACACAATAACTCTTTACACTAGTTTTGAAGAAAGTAGTGGATGTTGAGCTCATTAAAATTCAAACTTTTTCTTTTCCAATGGATAAATTTATTATATTTCAAAAGTAGAAAATTCATTGTAATGAATACAAATAAGTATAGTCAAACAGAGCATCATGCAACAGTGTGGTTCGATGCAACATTTGTGTACCACAACATTTATTTAACTTTTATTTTAATATAATGTAATAAAATTATCATTTAATGATAACAAAACGATGATGCCATAGTTTCTCACATTGTGATTTAGTTTTTTTAAGTTTTTGATTCTCATAGAAAATTTTCAAAAAAATCGGTTGACTAATTCAGCTTTAATCTTCTTTTTCTAAACAGGTGTTTTTTTAAGAAATTTACTAACAATTCCATTCAATTTGGACATATTTTGAAACAATCCGGATTTTACGAAAAATCTTGTGAGTTAGAAAACTAATTTGTTTGTAAAATGAAAGTTTACATGATCCTTTACATTATCATTTTTTTGATAATTGTGATAAGTGAAAAATAACGTCAAAACTGGTAAAATCGAACAGTATGTTAACATTAGGTACACATGCCACATTAGGAACACTTACCCTAATGATGAAAGGAAAATCATTATCAGTTTTTTTTTAACTTAACAAGCAATAATTTTACATAATTTGTAACGTTACAAAAATATGTTTTATACATATTTCCTTTCAGATCTGATTCTTGAAAAAAACCAATTTTGAAAACGACAACGGATGCACGTGAAATGTAAGCTTTTGAAAGCCTTCATATCACTAAGGGCCACCCTATTATCTGGTGCAAACGTCTGTTTTTTTAAACACTTTTTCGATTAAATTAATACTGCTCAAATTCGAAAAATATTTGAAAGTTCGAGCACCTTGACAACTTGCGAAAAAAAAGCAGCGCCCCTTAATTCTATGCAAAACTGTTTTTTGAATGAATTTTCAAACGGTTTCAGGAAAAAAAAAAGATTTTCTAACCGGTGTTCGAAATAATAACAGAATAAAACATCAACAAAAAGTCAAAATTAACATTATTTATTTTTATTTTTTTATATCATCTTTGAAAAAAGTGCGATAATGATTTTGCTCTCGCGCAGGCTTCAAGTGAGAAAATCATCCTCATGTTCTCTTTGGAACCAGCAGTGCATCCAGATGGCTAAAAATTAGATGAAAATAGAATAATAATGATCAATGAGAAAACTGGAAAATATTGTCGCTGACAAACGATTTGAAGGCTATGAGAGCAAAATCTTGCGCTCTCTTGCATTCTTCCGATAGGTACGAATAAGGTGTCGGATGACGCCAAATTGGTGGAGTTTTCGTCGCAGAAATTAAATTTGCGTATGTATATGTAAGCGTTGCTAGTCAGTCGAAGGAGGCCGCGTTGATCTTGTTGTCGTAAATTAAATAAATGTTGCAGTGTTGTTTGTGGGGGCTAAGGGGTTCTCCTTGATGAAGCAGTTCACCAAGCCACGCTAACCAGGCGAACGACCGGGCGAAAGATGGTCGTTCAACAACCCACCACCAGAGCGCAGTGCAGAGATGTGAGCCGTTGTCTTCAAGCGAAGAGGCGAAGCGTGCGATACGGCGAGGCGAAAACGAGCGCGGGACGGGGGCAATGAACGGCAATAGGGTCAGAGAAGGTTGTAAAAAAATGACCATTTTACTCTGCCATTAGTTCGCGAACGCATCATAGCGATCCCAAAATTAAACGATCGTTTGCCAAAGTTTGGTGCTTTGTTCCATCCATATAAAAACGGAACAGGAATCATTGCCATTGAAGGATTCCACAGAAAGGAAAATCCAGTCTTAAGCTGGAATAGATTGGAACTCCAGGTAACCCCACGCCATTTTGCCCCTGCTCAAATTGTGTCCCTAATATGCTCCTGAATTTTACCAGGACCCCGCTGTTTCGGTTTGATTTTAAATCAACCAAACCCCGAGAGCGCCACAGCGCTCTACGACTTTAACCGACACCCACACCCGTCGGTGTTACTCATTTCGGTACCTGGTTCAGCACCCAAGGTGGGGCCAGGTACGGCGTCGCCACGCGCTTCGTTCGCCATCGAAGGACCTAGTGCGCCACCGATAGCATCGACCGACCGCCGCCGGTGCTACTTACCCTCGTACCTGATTCAGCACCCAAGGTGGGGTCAGGTACTCAGCATCCACGCCGCTTGCTTGCCGCCAAAGGACTATCAGTGCCCGGTTCAGCACCCAAGGTGGGACCGGGTACAGCAACACGACCAGCGAGAGCCAGCCAGCCCAAAGCCGACCTCAAAGAACCCGAGCTCGACGTCAAGGGAGAAACGGAAAACTTGCCAGTGGAAACAAGGTCAGATAACTAGTTTAAGAAAGTGGTGGGTGAACAAAAAACTGCAGCAAATTAAACGGTACCTAAACTTGATCCGAGGAGTTTTTCTTAGCTCTCCCGAACTTCCCTGCAACTTAGTTCGGTGTAAGCTTGCCGACCCTAGGGATTATTAGGGGTTCATCGCAAATCTGCCGATTGGCTAACAGCCAGTCTTACATATATTACCTCCACTTTGGTAGGTAAACGCTGTTTTTCAACTTTCATTCTATCTTTCTGTAATGTATTTAGAACGTATATCAAAACAGCATGAGAATATATTTAGCTACGAAAATGTTTGCTGGGATCTTGTTACTGTGCAACATCTGTTGTTGTAAAATGGTTGTTATATTTATTTAAGTGGAAAAGTTTGACGTCTACGTCCATACACAGTTGGTTTTTAGCATACTGAAACCAATTTTTATTTCAAAATCGATAGATAATTGCAAATCAATTCTTAATCCTGGAGTTCCGAATTGCTCCAATTACAAAAAAAAAATATTTCCGAAAATTATTGATTAAATCAAAGTTTTATTTGAAAACTATAAAGAAAAGGTGTATCTAACAATTCCAGAAAACTCAAATTTTGTTTGTTTTTTTGTAGTTAAAAATTTCATTGAAAATTTTCACTTTTACGCCTAAGTTAGGCTTGCCAGATACTTTCAGAAAAAAGCGGGACATTTCATGACAAAAAAGCGGGACACAGCTGAAAAAAGCGGGACATTTAAGAAAATGTTATGAAAAAGCTTAATTGTATTGCCAAACTTATACGTATACCGTCAGCCAAAGTTATTCATAGAAAAAACACTAAAAGTTTTTTTAACGAGCATTGATTTTGCTCAGTTTTTCTTACATGACTTCTATTAAGACAATTTTGCCATGAACACGTTTATTTCCACGGTTCTCGCTAATCAACACGTTATTTGAGAGAAATATTTCAAGACCTACATGTCAACGCATGAAAAACTTTTATGCAATAGCAAATATATTTCAAATTTGTTTAAAAAATTTGAATACTCAAGAAAACATTTTTCATTGTATACTTTGGACAACTGAGTCGAAAAAGTGGGGAATAAAAAGCAATTTAACTAAGGTGCTGTCGAAAAATTGTGATCTATAATCATTTGGAAGCAACTTATACAATATTTTCTTCAAACCAAAGTTATTTACATTGCATTGGTTGAACGTGCTCCAAGAACGCTTAACATAATTTTATTGCCCCTTTAGGGCTTTCCAGTATTGTCTTATCCAAACTCTGAAAATTTGAAACTTAGAAAAAAACATATTGGAAAGATTTTTTTATGTCGAACCAATTAATTGAAATAAAGAATAAAGTTTGATTTCTTCCAGTATAAGTCAGTGAATTTTGTAAAAGTTTTCCATAAAAAAAAGCGGGACATTTTGAGGAAAAAGCGGGACGGCGGGACATACCTCAAAAAAGCGGGACATGTCCCGCTTTTGCAGGACGGATGGCAACCCTAGCCTAAGTGTATGTGGCATTTTCGAATATTTACAAGCGATTTTTTTTAGATCAAGATCACACAAAACTAAGACAAATAATTGTGTAAATACTGAAATTTTCAATTTATCAACGGTCAAAGGTGTTGCAGTAAAAGTAAACAATTTTTAGAATAGGATTGAAAAAATAACGCAGGGTATTTGTCAAAAGTTTATGTTTTTGTGTAAATTTTTAATTTCTTAGATTGCTTTTACATCTTCTTTCAACTTGCACCAAGATTTTGAAGATATTGACGCAAGATTTTCGATATTACACTTTGTTTACAAGAATGAAAATTCAGTACTGGTTCTAGTGAAGTGATAGCTTTACTGGAACCGGTATGGAATCGCCTGTCTCATGAACATAGTTTAATTGCAAAAAAGTTCGTTAAAAGTTTTTCTCAATATTAAAGGTTCTAAGTCTGAAAATTTCGAATTGAAAAATAAAATTAGAAAGCTACAATCAATGAAGAGGATGCAAAATTTCAATGCCGCTCGGCGCTAACTGTATGCCAAAAATGCTAAAGATGATATGATTGGAAAAGCACTACTGGCATTAATGGTCTCGAGCTCCCAAGCAAAATGATGCATGGCCACTACATTTAAGCGGAACAAGAGAAACATTTTATAAAATTTTCATCCTATTGTAGGTATAATTTATCCCAAAATTAAAAAAAAAAATGAGAATCGAAACCAACGCAACATTAGTAAAGTCTGATTTGTGGGTGTAGCTGATTTCAAAACTTGTCGTAAACAAAGTGTTTTATATTTAAGAAATCAAATATGATAAAATGTGCCAAATTACGTCACTTTATTCTTTTTTCTAATGTGACTTGAAAAACATTGACAGTTGATGAATTGATTAAAAAGTACGGTTTTGCAACACATTTTAACGTTATTGTGGTCAAAACAGAAGCGCTGGTAAATTGTTGTTGAATCTGATCCCTGGTTTAAAATCAAATAATTTTAGACAGAATCCATTATTTAAAAATGGCAATTATTAAACGCATTCCCGATGGCTACAGACTAATTCAATCAAATTCATGTATAGTTTCAATCAACTTGAAACTCGCCTATGCAATCTTCGTGAATCGCGCTGGGTCCATTTTCATTATTGTTTTTCAAAGAATATTGCCCTGCTGCTGCATCAACTGTTTGATCGGACCAGAACCAGAACGCTGAGTTGTAGCGCATCATCAATCGTTAGGTATATGAATGTGGCTTTGCTAGCTCACAACCCAGTTGATGCCATCCCATGGAACAATCTCATACATCACAATGCCATAACTAATACAATTATTCTAATGCAATCGTTTAGTCTTGATGGAATTGCCTACACGCCGTGGTGCATTCGCAGACTCTTCGTGAGATTATTTTCATACATCATACAGAGAGCCCCGCGAGAGTTTCGGTCCCGGGATGGGATTTCGAAGTTCATAACTAATGCATTTTGATGTGAATCTAATGGATTTATGGAATGAATTCATTTTACAGTAATTAGACAGAGTTTTAAGCTTGTTTAGAATTTTCCGCTTTCTGGCTAGACTTCAAATCCATCACAAAATCAGAGACATGCAAAAAATGTGTCTTACCTTTGATTTGGATACCGAAGTCAGAAACCGAAATAAAAAAAATTGAAAAAGGAGAATGCAAAGAATTGGATTGGATTCCGTTTTTCATTTTGTTGCCTTTGATTGGGAAGAATCTGATTCGAAGCCATGATAAAAAGTCTTTGAGGTGTTCGAATCATAAACACAACAAACATTTTCCAACCCTTCATGTACCTGTAGTTTGTATTCAAACTTTGATGGTACAGTTTCCCAGCGGTGTTAAAAGTCGAAACTTTTTTTTCGATTTTGTGCATCCCTAAGCCACCATCCGCACAGCTTGATTAAAGCCGATACATAATACGTTACATTCTTCTTCTATCATTCGTTCGTTTTGGGTTTCCATCCAAATCTAATCAGATGAAAAAGTTTTTCTACGATTTTCTCCCTCAAAGAATTCCAGTAATAAAAAAAACTGTTCTCCAGTGCTTGTTAGCCAGCTGGATCAAGAAATATAAACCGCGACAATAACATAAAAATGTTACAAAGGTAAGTAAAGAGTGATTCAATCGAATATTCTTAAAAATATGTGTTTGAAACCAATGTAATTATAAACAGACTTCTGTTTTCTAAACATTAAAAAAAAAATGTATAAATCTCACAGTAGGCTCAAATGGCTAACGTTTATTACTGGGCGGGTGCGGGTGCATTTAACAATTTGAGGTTTATTTGATGGTAGAAATAGAAACAAGTTTTACGTCAATGCTTTAGTTTTGGAAAAATACCAGTTATGTATCTTAAATTCATTTCCATATATTCTTGTAAGGAATGACATTTGATAATAAAGCTAGCCGACCCGGCAAACTTTGTGGAGCCTTTGAATTTTTACAAAAATAATGCCGTTATCTGCCGTTGTGACTCATTTGTTGTTTCAAGTTTTCGTCAATAAGAGTGTTTTTCTATTTTTTTTTTTCCATTTTCTACTTCTCCGGGACTTTTCATGTTCATGGGATGTGATACTGTATAGTGCTTATTATGCGAATTAAGCATATTAAGGAAAGTACTGTAAACTGGGGGAACTTTGATCAACGGGGTAACATTGATGAACCTGAAATTTTTGCAAATAATCACCATTATCTGAGTAAAAGGTTAAAATATCTGAAAACTGTTTACGATTGAAAGCCTATAAATTGAGTTACAAAAAAGCTAAATTTGGTTTTTATTAGAAGATTTTTGATATTACTTAAAATGCAATTTTAAAATCTTAAAATATCTGGGTTTTCGAAGGCTCACAAACAAACATCTCTCCTGATCTAATTTAAGCATTTGGGTAGTTTTTTTTGTGAAAGTTCAACTCTTTTCTTTGTTTATGTTTAGTTTAAGTGTTATTTTTATGGTCATTTGGTGAAAACTTTTGGACATAGAAAAAAGGGAGATTTTGCATGAGACAGCCCGTATAGAAAAAATGGCTGAAACCCCATAAAATGGTTCAAATTGAAGAAATGTGGGGACAGTGCGAGGACCTAGGGAATTGCAAAAAGGCAAAATTTCTTTTGTTTTTTAGGCCAAAAAAAATTGAGAAATGTTTATTATGTTTGCCCCTAGATGTATGCAGCAACATTACCCATCTTTTGATTATACATGTTAAAAAAATCCTTGACAAAATTAGTTTAGTCCTATCAAAAACAACTGTTATTAATGATAATACCTTCTGTGCTGAATGACAACGTAAAATAATTTTGAAGGTGTTGAGGTACCGTAAACTGGGGAAACTTTGATCAATTTTTTCATTCATTTTTGAATATTTTGGTAAGGGTTGCTTTTTTGTAATACCTAAAAGCTTTTAAACACTTACTAAGGTGAGGAGTATTAAACATGATTATTGATTGCAGTAAATTCAAACGACATTGGTGGTTATAATTAAATGTTGGTTACAAAACCAGATTTCGAGATTCGGAGTAATTTTGATCACTATGGTTTTTACGTATCTCAACATCTTCAAATGTATTGTTTTGATGTCATTTAACACAGAAGGCTCAAAACATCGATAACAGTAATTTTTTGTTTGGACTCAATTGAATGTTTTAACATTTTCTTTCAAAAACAAATACACTGAGGTTTTTTTACGCAGTTATTTTTTTACGCGGTGTATCTTACGCGACTTTTTTACGCGGATTTTCGAATAAGCGCGGTTTTTTTACGTGGATTTTCAAATAAACGCGGAGTTTTGGCCGAAAAAAAAATTAAGCGTTTTCGTGTGTGTTTTCTGGTTCTTTCCGAAAATGAACGTACTCAGTCTTGCTTCAGATAAGTTCACATGAAACGACAACACTAGATACATTAATAAACGCTAAATCAAACCTTTAAAGAGAAAACCTTTGTCTCATGTCAAAATAAATTGAAATGATTTGAAATATTTTTTGTACAGGTATTCCGAATTAGTGAAAGTTGAGGCAAAAACTGCCGAAAATATTCAAATTAACGTGGAGGATCCAGACTTCATTAGTAAGCCGTCGAAGCGCAGACGATGACGCGATATCTACGACAGCGATTAATGAATTCTCACTGGATGAGCTTAACGATATTTTTTTTGTAGCTTTCAATTAATGTTGAAAGTTTCAACTTAGTTGTGTAAAAATTATAATGTTTCTAGACTAAATGAACTTAACGTTTTTTTTGTTATCAATTAAACAAAATAATGATTTGTTGCTGAATTGATAAAAATGATTAAAAAGCTGAATTTACTTTAATCCGCATAATGCGTATAGTTTTATCGATCTGAATTCCACACTGTCATATAAGCCTCACTATACATTCTACTATTCTATTTATCTTATTGATTTTGTTTTTTATCTTAAAATAAAAAAAAACATGGTTCTTACGCGTTATTTTTGAATTGACGAGGTTTTTTTAAGCGGATTTTCGAATTAACGCGTTTTTTTTGCGCGGATTTTTTTTACGTGGTATGAAACCCCCGCGTAAAAAAACCTCAGTGTATACTCAAAAGATGGACAATTTTGCTGCATACATTTAGGGGCAAAAATTATAAACATTTCTCAGTATTTTTTGGCCTCAAAAACAAATGAAATTTTAGCTTCATGCAATTCCTTAAGTTCTCGAACAGTTCCCATGTTCTTTTTTTCTTCAAACATAACCATTTGATAGGGTTTTTAACCAATTTTTTTTTCTATACAGGCTTTTGATCGTTTTTTCAATATTCAAAAATTATCATCAAATGACTATAAAAATAACACTTAAACTAAACATAAACCGAAAAAAAAGTTGAACTTTCCCATTTAAAAACCCATTTGCTCCTAAATGCTTAAATTTGATCAGAAGAGATGTTTGTTTGTGTGCCTTCGAAAAACCAGATATTTTAAGATTTTAAAATTACATTTTAAGTAGTATCAAAAATCTTCTAATAAAAACCAAATTTAGTTTATTTGCAACTCAATTTATAGGCTTTAAAACGTAGTTATCAGTTTTCAGATATTCTAACTATTTACTTATTTAATGATGATTATCTGATTTCATGTTGATCAAATTAACCCAGGTGATCAAAGCTCCCACAGTGTACGGTACATCTGAATGTTCTCCTGCAATTTTAATTTTGACCTTCAAATTAACAAACGCATTTGAGTAGTATAGTAGTTTTTCGATTTATCTCTGTTCGATTTTTTCAATACTCGCCAAATTCACCCTCGATTTTATCACGCTTATTGTTTCGATTTTATCTTTTAAAAATAATTCAGAAACCATTTGCACGACCTTAATATTCATTCAAAGTTGTAGAGCTTCTTTGTTCATTGTGTTTTTTATGGTTTTGTTATGGTGCATGAGCATTCAATAATATGAAAATGTCATTGAACTTCTTACTTTAGCTTTATAGTGTTTAAAATCGTCATTTGGATTTCATAAAAATGAAATATTTCACTATAATTGGCTGAACACTATCAACTTGACATTTTCCTTTCATCTCTTAAAATTGCTATAGAGAAGAATAATTTGAACTGAAAACGAAACTTTGTGTTAAGTAAACTTTGTGTTTTCAAAACTTTGATAAATGCATCTAATATAGGCTTGCCAGAAAAATGCGGGATTTTTCACGAAGAAAACGGGACACAGCCGAAAAAGCGGGACATTTAAGAAAATTTAAAAAAAGCTAAATTGTGAAGCCAAATTTATAAGTTTATCATCAACCTAAATTGTTCATAGAAAGTACATTAAGATTTTTTTCAACGCAGATTGATTTGGCTCAGTAGTTCTTACCTGACTTCTATGTACACGGTTTTTTGCCGTATGTACCGTTATTTTCCAAGGTTCTCGCGAATTAACACGTTATTTGAGAAAAAATATATCAAGTCGTACATGTAAGCGGCGAATTTGATACCACGTAAAAAAACATATGTGTAATTTGTATGAAAATTAGTTTTTTTTGGTAATTTGTTTGAAAATTTGAAAACTCAAGAAAACTTCCACCTTTATATACTTTGGACAAGTGAGTCGAGCAAAATAGTGAATAATATAAGGCAATTAAACAAATATTCCGGCGAAAAAAATAATCTCTATAATTCGATAATTTATAATTATTTGGAAGCAGCTAAAACAATATTTTCTGCATACATTGGTTGAACGTGCCCTAGGAACACTTAACTGAATGCTGTTATGCTTAAAGCTTTAGAGTTGTTCAGTATTGTCTTATATTAACTACTAAAAATACTGGTTATTTTGAGAAAAATACGTATTTGAAAGATTTTCAGTTCATCACAGAATTGAAATTTAGACTAAAGTTTGATTTTTTCCAGTGTTTGTCAGTTAGCTTATTCAAAGCTTTTCGAGAAAAATAGCGGGACATTTTGTGGAAAAAGCGGGACAGCGGGACATTCAACAAAAAAAGCGGGACATGTCCCGCTTTTGCGGGACGGACGGCATCCCTAATCTAATGATCAAAATTGAATGATACAAAACATATCCACTACTACAGACATTAGAAAAAATGCATTTTTTCACTTTAATTTTAAGTTTCGCCAAACTCTTAATTTCGCCATTATCACGGCGATTTCTTTTCTTTGATCGTGATGAAATCGAAAAACAAATCAAGTGGCTCATACCACCCATTCAAAACAAACACTTGAAATAATAGATTTTCACGCAATTTAATTTGACCAATTTTTGAACCAAACACGGACATCTGTTTTATATACATTAGAGCAATTTTTCGGTTAAAATCTCTTACAGTTTTTGTGAAAATAATTTTATAATGAGTGAAGTCAAAATAGCCGATTTCCAAAACCGGCGGGCTAAATGCGCATATTTATGTTTTCAGCTATATTTTATTTACACTTGCAATATTTTCATATTATTTAATTGAAAATGGTGGAAACGGATGTTAAGCTTACGTCAAGGCTGAAATTTTGGTGAAATTTTATAGGACATCACTAGTTCTTTTGCATGGAACATAATTAGGTATGCCATATGGTCATACTTAATGGTAATATTTATTTCATAATGTATTTTTATCGGATTACTTTGAAGTTCTTTTTTTCGCTGTAAGAACGTGATTTGAGCGTAGATTGAATGTTTCAATGATGAAAAGAAAAAAAATTATTACACTAATCTATTTTTTTATATAGGCATTTAACCTGCCTGATATGGGCATTAAAAACCTATCTTTTATTCCAATATCTTATCATTTACAACTTTGCCATAAGCCTCAATTTGTTGAATTTCCGATTTTCTGATGAATAAGAAAGAAAAACCATTAACATTTTTGTTCACAGAATCTGTACGCAGGATAATTAAAGTTCTATATATTTTAACAAAACTGACAAAAATCTTGTTTGAATTTTTAATTTTTTTTGGCTTTATGTAACAATTAAATTTTTTCATGCCATGTATCAAAAGCGTATTACCCTCGAACTGCACTGATTAGATACGTTGAATTTCCAGTCATATCGTCAAACGACTGTATGCGCATATGACCCAACATGCGCATTTAGGAACACTTCCCCCTACCTAGATTTACTATCCGGGCCCACAAGGAATATTTAAATACGGTAGTGCCGAGAGCCATATTGGATTTTTTTCGTGACGTCACAAAAACGATTGTAATAATTTAAATTTATGTTAGAATGGTAGGAATTTCAAAGAAAAACACGTTATAGAACGAAAATGATTTCCAATTTCATTTCGATTATGTTGTAAGACCTCTATTTCACTATTTTATTAAGTTTTTTGGTCCTTTGAAAATTACATTATGTTTTTTTTTCCTTATTTTATTAATGATCGAATGTCGCCTTGCAGCTAAAACGTGCAAAAATGAAGAAAAATCAGCTTTTAAAAAGTCTAGCTGGTAGATATTGCGTGTTCAACAGATTGTCATCATTATAATTCAACCGGTTTACCATACACAATTCTTATGTTGTACAATTAACATCAACAAATGATTGTTAAATCTGTTTACTAAAATGCCAATGAAGCATTGTTGTTTTGCATAAAAGTTTTTGTTAAGATAACTTTCTTGTAATAAGGAGCTTAAAAAGCACTGACTTGAACATTTTCATGGAAAACTTTGAAATAATTTTAAATTTTTACAAACTTCAGTGGTGAAAATCGACCATTTTTTCTTACTTCGGTGGTCTATTTTATTGAAAAATTATTCGGAAATACAACTTTTTTTGTGCAGATCTTGAAGAGCAAAAATCCTTATGCAATAACATGTTTTCAAAGTGGAAAAATTTCAACAGTTTCTTCGAATTATCAGTGAAAAAGACAAATTTCCTTGTAAATTAATAGATTTGTCGTGATTGTGACGTCTCAGCTTGTACCAATAATAAAGCAAGGCTGCCTTTACACTACCTTCTTAAAATATTCCTTGCCGGGCCCAGAGAAATTCTCGGAGCGAAAAAGTAAATAAGAATGTAAAAAGAAAGTTTTACTTTCCGGGCAAAAGAAATTCTCGGAGCAAGATAACAAATAGAGAGAACTCCAAGATTTGTGACGTGTGGCTAAACTGAACGGCTAACTTGAGCGGCTAACTTGAGTAAGAGAGCGTCACACGTTTTTAATGTGACGTGGCCTCCCAGGAAATACACCCGTCACCCGAATATGGGTCCAATGGCGACGAACGTATTATGGCAGTTTTATGCCCTAATTAGATATTCGGATAAGATTTATTTTTTCACAGTGTTTTCTTTACATGGAATATTCCATGGAATAAATCCATCCAAAAATGTTAAGGGGGGGGGGGGGGTGGGAGGGTCTAACGGGTATAAAAAAACACCATTTTCACGATTTTTTTCTAGAGCTATCGTTCAAACGAATGTATTCAAATTTGTTGCATTATACAAAGCATTGTTAAAAGAACATTTAGTAATTTTTTCGTAGAAAAATATTGAAAAATGAGCCGGTGACGGAGCACGTTCGAGGATGCCTTTTAGAAAACTGGATTTGCGGTGGACACTGTATCTCAGCACAGAATCATCTGAAGTCAGAAAATCAGAGCAAAATATTTTTAATAGATGTTTTTCTGGACCCCAACGTTTTTATTTAACTTAAAAAAAATTTTATGAAATTTTTGTGGCTGTTTGAAGTTAAAACTACGATTTTTCACGAAAAAATCCGCCATTTTTCACCTGTAAAATCTCCCCAAAGTAAAAAGAAAAACGTTGGGGTCTGGTATTTTATATGTAAAAAATATGTTCCAAATTTGAAAAGAATCGGATAAGTAGTTTTCAAATGACGATGTCCACGGACTTTAAAAATGTGCTTTCGAGAAAAACGCGTTTGAAGTTTCTGCTCTTGCTTTCTTGCAGTATTAGATAAGAGGAAATAAAGGCCTATAGTTTCTACAGTTTTGCTTCAATTGACTTGAAAATTTGACACAACATTCTTGAAATGTTTTACAATAAGAAAATAAAAAAATAAAAAAAATCGATTTTTTGAAAGTGTTAGACTCTACCCCCCCTTAAGCTTCTAAAGATTTAAGACTTTCCAAAACTTTGGGGATCTTTACAGGATTTCCGATTTTCTTTAAGACCGTTTTGAATATAGCCTTTTTTTAATGAGTGAATTTCTAAATGTTTTGAAGAACTTTATAAAACTGGACGTTCCGCGATGCCAGAACTATGCTAAATATAAGGATGTAATGAAAAAGTTAAGTTTTATAGAATTTTCGTAAGTATGTTAATTTTAATACAACTAAATTTCTTCCCCAAGAGTTGAATTACCAAGGAAAATCTGAACAAAAGATTTAAATGGGGATTAAAAACAAAAACAAGACTTGGAGCATCACAATCGGTTAGTAGCAGCGAAACGAAAAGACAAAAGTATTGTTGTAATCTTAACTGTAATTGTTGGCCAAATTGGATCCAACGTTTTTGAGCTCGCTTATTCCGTAGCGCTACTGCTTTTCATCGAGAGCCAGTACGAAGAACACCTTCCCTCATTCCCCTACTGCTCGACCTGCCAAACGAAATCGTGGCGATTGGTGAAGCGATAACTGTTTTTATTTTCCTCGGGTACAATAATCAAAAGAGATTCGGATGAATCTGTTATTTTTCCCTTCTCGTTCTCGTGTACCTAGTCTGCACTGGCTGAGTCTTAAGACACTTGAATGCGGGAAACGATTTCCATTGCATTGGACGGGATAGCTGCTTTTCTTTTCTTGCGGCACAGTGGGTTCTTAGCTTTATTTTTCGTCCATTTGATGTAACCATACCTCAAAATCTAAGATGATTTTTGTGAATTTGAATAATCACACTAATGTAGTTCAAAATTTCCAAACTTGTTTGGTTTTTTAATTTTCAAAACCTTAATGTGTTCTCATCCCGAAAAAAGAGCATCCGTAACGACGATTGTGAATCTCCGCCTTCGTTAAAAGTAAATAGCTTTGGGGAGAAGAATGACTGCCGTTCGTTTTGTTTCTTCTGTGTGTTTGGAGCAGAAACACTTGCCTTTCTGCCTGCCTGGTTGCAAAGATGGTTGGAGAGATTCTTGTGCCACCCTCCAATCTTGTTTATTCCACAGCACTTTCGTTTGATGAAGTGCGCTCCGGGGTGAAACAATTGTCCGCCGAACACACACACTTGTCGCATTGCATTGTTGCCGCTCTTCATTGAAAGTTGAAGTCAGTTGAAGAGGCACATGCACATCAACAAAGAGTCCCTGTATGTGAAAGAAAATAAGTTGGGGTCGAAGTGTCTGATTTTGGGGGTTCTCTTGTGAGAATATGAACTACAGATTTTAATCGGTCCATTGTTAACTTTATTGTATCTGAGAAACAAACTACTATTCGGTGTATTACTAAACTGGTCATCACTCAACCATACTAGTTTGGGTCTTAAAAAAGACCGTAATATTTCAAACAATATTTACCAAGAAAGACTCTTTGCAGCCTTATCTTAGCTTAGCTTTATTTACTGCTCACATCGAACTGAATCATTATACCCGGAATGCTCAGTTGATTTATTTTTTACAAAATGATCTAAAATGAAATTGACTGATCAATTTTGCGTAACGGTCAAAAGAATGTTGCTCACTCTCAATGAACAAAGCTGATACTCTCTCTTTGACCATCAATAACGACGCCGGCCAAATCCTAGTAGTCAATAGATAGGTAAATAGGAAAAATGTAGAAAGGGATGATAGAAAAAAAATTGTGCTTTAGGACCGAGGTCATTTCTGCATCTTTTAATTTTAATTTACAAATGGCGTTATTAAGACATTTTGTTTTTTTTTTTTAGTTTTAATGTGCCGAGAGTATTTTTCCTAACTTTGGGTTATTAAAAGTGGGGTCTCCTCTGAATCCTAGCAAATCATTTTGTTTTAGAAGTGTGGGTTAAAGGATTTAATCGGGAAACACTTTTTACCAGTGCAATCTAGTAGGTTGCTGAAACTGAAAATCCAATAATTTATAATCATTTTTGTATTTCAAACATTTCTAGCACAGCTTCCTTTAAAATTAAAATTAGGTAAAAAAAAAACATGTTTTGCTAAGATTTCCTGAAACTATGTTGGTTTTCTAATCCATAAAAGGATCATTCTAAAAAGTATGTCTAACCCTTCGTTTCATAAAGTAACAAATTTGCAAAAATTAATGTATGACAAAATGGAAAAATCGTATTTTATTTTAATTTTTTTCTTGATGTACTCATCATTTTCAACTGTTGAAAATAATTTTTAAGGAAAAATAAAAAATCATGAAACGAAGGGTTAATCGTCTAGAATCTTTTTGTTCAATTTTTCTTACTAGAAATTATTATATCAATAATAATTCTTGTTTAATATATTTATTTTATTCCAACACATACATATTTTATTTCTTTATCTAAGGGGAACTATCTAATTTATATGTTTCGTCTATGTCAGCGAGAAATTTTATTATTGAAAATGATTATACTAATATGACTAGCTAATTCCCCTCACTGTGATCCCTATTTTATCGATGAATTTGTAACATATGCCCTTAAGAATTTCTGAAATTGAAGAATTATGAATATTTCATTATACACAACCACGCTACACAATTTTAGCTTTATTGTAGTCAGCAAAACTTCGTTAGGACTATTGTATTAATCTTCCTGAAAAGCTAAAGCGCATTCTATGCATCATCAGAACTCTACTAAAGGGTGATACGGTCAAAATTTGGTCAATATCAACTTGATGTATTTCTTTCAATTTTGTATTTAAAAAACCTGAACACTCCTCATTTTGAAGGTGTGTGTGTAGAATGTTGCTCCTACTTTGATTTTGGAATTCACTCTTCAGTTGTCAAAATGCCGTCCAAGGAAGAAGAGCAGCGTATCAAAATTTTGCTCGCGCATCGCGAAAATCCGAGCTGCTCGCACGCAAAGCTGGCAAAATCGCTAAAAGTTGCCAAATCAACCGTTACAAATGTAATTAAAGTGTTTGGGGAACGTTTGTCGACAGCCAGGAAGTCTGAATCAGGGGGGAATCGAAAACCGGAAGCCGCTAAGGAGACAAAGAGAGTTGCCGGTAGTGTCAAGCGAAACCCTAACCTCGCTTTCCGAGATGCCGCAAACAAGCTGGGTGTATCGTCTATAACCGTGCATCGAGCCAAAAAACGAGCCGGACTATCGACTTACAAGAAGGTAGTGACTCCAAATCGCGATGATAAATAAAATACGACGGCCAAAGCGCGATCCCGGAGGCTGTACACGAGGATGCTGACGAAGTTTGACTGCGTGGTAATGGACGACGAAACCTACGTCAAAGCCGACTACAAGCAGCTTCCGGGACAGGAGTTTTATACGGCAAAAGGAAGGGAAAAGGTAGCTGATATTTTCAAGCACATGAAACTGTCAAAGTTCGCGAAGAAATATCTGGCTTGGCAAGCCATCTGTACCTGTGGCTTGAAAAGCTGCATTTTCATAGCTTCCGGAACTAACAAAGAAATTTACGTGAAAAAGTGTTTGAATAAACGTCTGCCGCCTTTCCTGAAGAAACACGGTTGTTCCGTACTGTTTTGGCCGGCTTTGGCATCTTGCCCTAACGGTGAAAAGGCCATGGAGTGGTACGCCGCCAACAACGTGCAGGTGGTTCCCAAGGACAAGAACCCTCCCAACACGCCAGAGCTCCGCCCAATTGAGAAATACTGGGCTATTGTCAAGCAGAACCTAAAGAAGACCAAAAAAAACTGCTAAGAACGAGCAGCAGTTCAAGGCAAACTGGCTTTCTGCGGCGAAGAAGGTGGACAAGGTGGCTGTACAAAATCTGATGGCAGGGGTTAAGAGTAAGGCCCGGCAATTCGGATTTGGAAAAGCGGAAGCCTAACTGAATATTTTTCCTGAATTTTATACTAATTAAACTTGAAAAGGAAATTTAATTTGATTTTTTAAATGAATGATTTCACCGATTTACACGCGTTTTCCCTTGACAAAATTTTGACCGTATCAAAAGCTAAAATCTGGCTATTTGGCCCTCTCCTTGAAACGTCATCATGATGATTTTTTTTAACCTTTGATAAAACCTTGGTCCCCAAAGCTTTTATAAAACATGTTATCAATTTTTGTTTTTTTCAGTTCTGTGAGTTCTCCGAGTTTTTTTTTTCAGCAACAAGATGGTTGATGAATGATAATTTCATTATTGAGATAATACTTTCAATAGTTATTATTATCTGGTAAAATAGAGGATAACAAATCAATGTTTTTACCATATTATCAGCATCTTTTCTACGGCCAGTCAAGATTTTAGGTAAAATGTGTATGAAATAGTAACTTGAAATAAATGCGTCTCGTCAAATCTGATGGTCAATCATAAAGAAATTGATGGAAAATAGGTTTGAAAAAATATTGTCAAATAATTGTGCCTTCGATTTTGCAACCAGCATGACGTTAGTCAAATCAATACATATTAGCTCTATAATGGTTAGATAAATGACTAGTTTTATAATGGTTTTATAAGAGTCATATTAAGCTAAATTTAGAGTCATATTAAAAGCTCGCTAGCCGTCCAATTACACGCTTAGGATGAGTTTCTCATTCCTGAGTTGTTAATCATCAGTACAGTAAACGAGGACAGATTTTTAAATGAAAAGGGATTGGTGGTGATTGACCCGTGGAATAAACTATGTGTTGAAATCGAATTGTGTTGAAATTTAAAATGCTGTTAATCACTGAAAATTGCATGAAACTCCCAAAATATGGGTATAAGTTGAAAGGGATCAACGAGAAGAAAGAAAATTTCCAAAATGGCGGCTTTCGCCTTTCTTTTCAATGTTGTAAATTACTGGAAATCTCTTGAATCATCAACAATTAGGGGCATAAGGCGAAAAAGGTCAACGAGTAGAAGTCGAATTTTGCTATCCGACGAAATCTTGAAATCCAAGATGGTGGCTTCCGTTGAACTTAAAAATGCTGTAAATGACTGAAAATCGCATGTAACCCTCAAAATATGGGTAATTAGTGAAAGGGATAAACGAGTAGAAGTCAAATTCATCGATCAGACGCCATCTTGAAATCCAAGATGGCGGCTTCCGAAATGCTATAGTTGACTGAAAATAGCAAAAACAATCATATATTTAAATTATATTCAATCGATGTGACATTTTATCTAATTTATAAAGGGTGGTACGGTCAAATGATGATTTTTTTTAACCTTTGATAAAACCTTGGTCCCCAAAGCTTTTATAAAACATGTTATCAATTTTTGTTTTTTTCAGTTCTGTGAGTTCTCCGAGTTTTTTTTTTCAGCAACAAGATGGTTGATGAATGATAATTTCATTATTGAGATAATACTTTCAATAGTTATTATTATCTGGTAAAATAGAGGATAACAAATCAATGTTTTTACCATATTATCAGCATCTTTTCTACGGCCAGTCAAGATTTTAGGTAAAATGTGTATGAAATAGTAACTTGAAATAAATGCGTCTCGTCAAATCTGATGGTCAATCATAAAGAAATTGATGGAAAATAGGTTTGAAAAAATATTGTCAAATAATTGTGCCTTCGATTTTGCAACCAGCATGACGTTAGTCAAATCAATACATATTAGCTCTATAATGGTTAGATAAATGACTAGTTTTATAATGGTTTTATAAGAGTCATATTAAGCTAAATTTAGAGTCATATTAAAAGCTCGCTAGCCGTCCAATTACACGCTTAGGATGAGTTTCTCATTCCTGAGTTGTTAATCATCAGTACAGTAAACGAGGACAGATTTTTAAATGAAAAGGGATTGGTGGTGATTGACCCGTGGAATAAACTATGTGTTGAAATCGAATTGTGTTGAAATTTAAAATGCTGTTAATCACTGAAAATTGCATGAAACTCCCAAAATATGGGTATAAGTTGAAAGGGATCAACGAGAAGAAAGAAAATTTCCAAAATGGCGGCTTTCGCCTTTCTTTTCAATGTTGTAAATTACTGGAAATCTCTTGAATCATCAACAATTAGGGGCATAAGGCGAAAAAGGTCAACGAGTAGAAGTCGAATTTTGCTATCCGACGAAATCTTGAAATCCAAGATGGTGGCTTCCGTTGAACTTAAAAATGCTGTAAATGACTGAAAATCGCATGTAACCCTCAAAATATGGGTAATTAGTGAAAGGGATAAACGAGTAGAAGTCAAATTCATCGATCAGACGCCATCTTGAAATCCAAGATGGCGGCTTCCGAAATGCTATAGTTGACTGAAAATAGCAAAAACAATCATATATTTAAATTATATTCAATCGATGTGACATTTTATCTAATTTATAAAGGGTGGTACGGTCAAAATTTGGCCAAGGGAAAACGCGTGTAAATCGGTGAAATCGGTGAAATCGTTTATTTAAAAAATCAAATTAAATTTCTTAGGAGCAACATTCTATACACAGACGCACACACACACACACACACACACACACACACACACACACACACACACACACACACACACACACACACACACACACACACACACACACACACACACACACACACACACACACACACACACACACACACACACACACACACACACACACACACACAATATGAGGGGTGGTTTGGTTTTTTAAATGCAAAATTGAAAGAAATACGTCAAGTTGATATTGACCAAATTTTGACCGTATCACCCTTATTTTGATTGTAAATTTTGAACCTACTCTCTGATAAAGGTTTAATCACCTTGGTTTATTTCAACGACATGGAAATGATCACATACATACATATGTAGATTTATTTTTAATCGTATATTCTGCATTCTGTGTACATTTAATGCATTTAGAAGAACTTATAACATTTAGTGATAGTGCACACGTTAAACAAAATTAACGTAACAAAAAGGTGAATTAAACCCGTATTTGCGATTTATAATAAACTTATAATCTCAATCCCACCAGGTGTATAATTCAAAAGCCATAATCCGATACATTATTTACACTATACGGAGTGTGTTCTAACCACATCAAAAACCGAAACAGAATTATGACTGCGAAACCAGAGATTATTCCGGTTCAATCTCCGGAAAGGTTTATCCCTAAAAACAACCGACAATCAAGTCCAGGCCTCGATTTTTTTTTGCTTGCATGTACGTATTTTACTGGGCCGTAAAATAGGTTCGTCTGATATGGATTTTATGAAGCTCTAGCCCCATGACTGCCAAAATATTTGGTAGATCTCTGATCATAAAGCTTCAAAATGTAGAAATCAATGTCCTATATACATATAAACGTGACGGCTGCTGCTGATGCATCCCCAATTTTGCCACCTCAGGGGAAGTTTTATTCCAAATCTGGCGGCCTTTAGCTATTCCGTCACCAATAATATTTATATCGCATCGAAAATGTGCCAATGGCAACAATTGGAAGCTTGTAGCTAGGGTGCCCGATCCACCTTTGGCTCCATATTCTTATTGTATGTCAAACGACGACTTGAACCCACATATTTCCAGCTGCATTGGTAATGACGTTAGGACAAATTGAAAAGCGGGGCACCGTTTTTAACTTTTCGCCAGGGGACCTTCGCTTGGCGTCGTCACCCAAATGGCAGCAGATTGTCGTAGATGGCGCCAGCAGAGAGCGCAATATCAATGGTTCATAAAATATGCAAAATATACATTGTTGTTGACGGCAACAATTTAATGGTTCGTATTTTTTTTTGCCAGGCCTCCCGCTAAACTTTTTTGCTCTCGTTTTTCAAGAGGGCAGATCGTTAGTCAAGTTACGTTCGGTGGATGGAGAGCGTGGAAACAAAAAATTTGTATGGGTAAAAAAAACCGTGCTGGGATACTTTTTTATGAGTCATTCTCGATTCAATTTGGCGAACACATAATGGAACATAATTAATTCGGATTGACATTGGCCAAAGTGTAATTGAAATGTGATTGATTCATGGGGACTATTAACGGAACAATCGCAAAAGTCGACAATATTTAACTTCCGTGCAACTTTTGTAACTTGTTGTTACAAAAATTTCATCATGAATTGTCATTTCGATTGCTTTCATTTTGAATGCTGCCAGGGGATAAATGGATATACATTTTGAAGAGTGAATCAAACAATTTTGAAGAAAACAAAAACGTATGATGAAATTAAATTTCGAAGCCTTTTTATTTTTTGTCATAAACGGTATGTCAAACATTGTCGATAAAAACCAATTTACTTGATTTGTGAACAAGTTTGTATACATATTTGAACCAACATTCGCTCGATGTAATAGATTATACAACAGCCATAAATCAAAATCAAATTTCTCATGCAAGAGGTTAAAGGCGATTATTGATAGGTAGGTACCTTACCACTATAACAAAATCCCATCTGACAGTGTTTGGATTGTCAAACCCAAAAGAAGACCTATCAATTCACCACAAACATACCAACATACACCAACATACACGGAAACAAAAACAACGTAAGGCAGATAAGTTTCGCAGAGATTCCTTAAACAAACAGCTTGAGCGTCAAGGATAATTTTCAAAGGATATAAAAAAGAATAATGTGGGATCCATTTATCATGGTTCTCCTGGCTGATGATAGACGTTACGTTTGCCCGATGGATAAACACATATAAGCACACAAAAAATGTGTCGATTGTTTATTGACGATAGAATTATTGAAGCTGAAGTGATGGATTGAAATTGCGGACCACGTGACTTTCGTTAGAAATTGCATTGCTCGGAAATTGACAAGTTGAGTTTAGTGTTAAACTAATATGCAAAAGTTGAAAACAAAGCAAAATATATAGGGGGAGTGTGGGGTACCATGGACATCTTTTTTCTGTGCTTCATAATTTCGTTATTATAAAAGAAAAAAAGAAAAAAAATAGAAGGAAAGGTTTTGTACATTTTAAAGGTATCATTAGACTTTTTTTTAATTTTTTAAATAAACTAATTTCCCGGAGTTCTGTCCGTTTAAAAAAAAAATCATTTGAAAAAATTGTGGATAATCGTGGGGCACCAAATCCAAATTGATTTCATAAAATGCAAAGTTTATGAGTGGACCCAAAACTAAAATTTCATAATTCATTTAGTTATTTCAAGCAATTTCAGATGCGGAAATAAAAAACAGAGTTGTGTATGATCGATTAGTTTCAAAAACCTGGCTCGCGAACGTTTCCGCTTAATTCCTTGTATAGGACGGACAAAATAATTTTCATAACTCTTCATTTGACATAAGAAAACTTTACTTATAGGCAAAACGTATTTTAACTTTTGAATGTGTGTAAAAACATAAAAATATGTGGCCCACGATTCCCCACAAGCTAAGATTAGCAAATTGGTGTCGTTTGTGTGACTTATTAATGTTTCATCAAAAATTCCTTTTCCACTAGAAAGAACATGACAAAACTAAGATAATAATCATATTCCTGTAGGGGAAAGGTTTCCTAAATGGACCTATCGGGTTAAATGACCCTACGGCTGTTTGATGAAATGGCTGACTAGACAACTTATCTGATCAATGTATTTTGAGGGTGATACGCTTAGAACATAAGGCAAGAAAGAATTTTATGAATTTACAAACTCAAAATTTTTTAAAAAATCATAAAAGATTTTGATACCTTTTGATGTAATATTTCGACTTTTAAAAATTATACGTAAAGAAGCTTAAAACAAAAACTAGGATGGTTTTTGTTTCTTACTCAAATAAACTTTAGCAATTAAACATATTTCAGCTTTTGTGGAGGTTTAACAATGATTATATAGTGGAATAATAGAGTGTTTTTGTATGCCCCCGTCATGTTTGTAAAATGCCTCCATCCTAAAATAACAGGTTAAATAGAATAAATAAATGATTTTTATCATTGAACCTTCAAATCTAAGCTCTGAACAACATCTTAAGAGAGCATTGAAGATCTAAAAACAGATTTGATAAAGTTTTTCTCATGGATGAACTGCCTCCATAGTATGGCAACCCTAACTTTTGTTTTATTCCATAAAATTATAATACACATAGATTTTTATAAAACTTCAGCTTTGTCGTACGGAAATTATTACTTTCTAGCAGTTTCAATTAAATAATATGGAAATATTGCACAAAAATAGAAATTTTGTACAAAACATAAATAGGCGCATTTAGCCCGCACGGTTTGAGGTTCGGCATTTTAGACAACACTTATAATAAAATCGTTTTCTTGGAAACAGAAGAAAATTTTAACATAAAAATTACTCCAATGTATAGAAAACAGATGCCTGCACACGTGTATATACTTTTTGTACACATATTCGATGTGATATTTGATTAAATCAGTGTTCTGCTTAATAGGCGCATATAGCCCGCTCCTCCCCTACTGTGCGCTCGTCCGATCAATAATTGAACATGCTTCATTTGTTTGGGCCCCTTACCAGCTAAGTTGGATTTTGAGGATTGAGCGCGTGCAAAAGCGATTTGTCAGAGTCGCCTTAAGACACCTTCCCTGGCGCCACCCCGAAGATCTTCCCGCTTATCGTGAGCGATGTCAGCTTTTGGGTCTAGAAACTCTTGGATGCCGCTGTAAGACTCAACAGGCAGAAATTATCTCAAAAATGTTCAACGGAGAAGTGCAATCGCCAAATTTGCTAGGAACGATAAACTTCATTCCATAAAAATTAAATTTCTTTTTCAAGTTTAATAAGTATAAAATTCAGGAAAAATATTCAGTTAGGCTTCCGCTTTTCCAAATCCGAATTGCCGGGCCTTACGCTTAACCTCTGCCATCAGATTTTGTACAGCCACCTTGTCCACCTTCTTCGCCGCAGAAAGCCAGTTTGCCTTGAACTGCTGCTCGTCCTTGGCAGTTTTTTTTTGTCTTCTTTAGATTCCGCTTGACAATAGCCCAGTATTTCTCAATTGGGCGGAGCTCTGGCGTGTTGGGAGGGTTCTTGCCATTGGGAACCACCTGCACGTTGTTGGCGGCGTACCACTCCATGGACTTTTTACCGTAATGGCAAGATGCCAAATCCGGCCAAAACAGTACGGAACAACCGTGTTTCTTCAGGAAAGGCAGCAGACGTTTATTCAAGAACTCTTTCACGTAAATTTCTTGGTTGACAGTCCCGGAAGCTATGAAAATGCTGCTTTTCAAGTCACAGGTACAGATGGCTTGCCAAACCAGATATTTCTTCGCGAACTTTGACAGTTTCATGTGCTTGAAAATATCTGCTACCTTTCCTTTAGTCGGCTTTGACGTAGGTTTCGTCGTCCATTACCACGCAGTCAAACTTCGTCAGCATCGTCGTGTACAGCCTCCGGGATCGCGCTTTGGCCGTCGTATTTTATTTATCATCGCGATTTGGAGTCACTACCTTCTTGTAAGTCGATAGTCCGGCTCATTTTTTGGCTCGATGCACGGTTGTAGACGATATACCCAGCTTATCCGCGGCATCTCGGAGAGAGGGGTTAGGGTTTCGCTTGGAACTACCGGCTCTCTCTTTGTCGTCTCAGCGGGTTCCGGTTTTCGATTTCCCCCCGATCCAGACTTCCTGGCTGTCGACAAACGTTCCCCAAACACTTTAATTACATTTGTAACAGTAGATTTTGCAGCTTTTAGCGATTTTGCCAGCTTTGCATGCGAGTAGCTCGGATTTTCGCGATGCGCGAGCAAAATTTTAATACACTGCTCTTCTTCCTTGGACGGCATTTTGATAACTGAAGAGTGAATTTCAAAATCAAAATATGAACAACATTCTACACACACCTACAACTTCAAAATGAGGGGTGTTCACGTTTTTCAAATGCAATATTGAAAGAAATACGTCAAGTTGATATTGGCCAAATTTTTACCGTATCACCCTTTAAATATTACTTGACACGGAACGCGATTATTTGATGGAAATTTACATCATTTACATTTACATCAAAGAATCATCACATATGATGGAATTTTCAGCTGCGAATTGATCATTAAACGTCTTTAATATTTTACATGACTTTCAAATTGTATACGTCTGTGGATGTTTACAGGAGTGTAATATTCAACTCGCATTGAAAATTGCGTCAAATGTGATGTTTCTTTTTATTTACATCATATGTGATGTAATTTTACAATTTTTTCTGGCCACACAAAATTCTTAACAGCACGGAAATAGAAATTTCTTAAAATTACACGACATGGAATGTTATAGTACATTGAATATATATTCAATGAATATTTTAAAACACTGAACGCGATAATGTCATGTAAAAATACAGACTGTTAAAAACAGGCACACACAAATTTCAACAAAGTGTTAAGTCAAGTCGTGCACCATGCAGAATATTTTCTTGATAGTGCTCCACACAAATAAAATTGCTGCATTTTCTAGATGTTCTGGCTAGATGTTCATTAAAATAGTTCCACCTCAATTAAAGCCAATGCCACTCCAATGATGACCAACGGCAATCACCGTCGCGTCGGGACCTCCCTGATAAAACGTCAAACACGCCAATCAACTGTCATTTCGATTAGTTGTTTGAATCCGGAGGCACTTTTCCGTTTTTGACCTTGCTTTTGGTTTTATTTATCTGCATTATCCTGGACGGACATTCCTGAGACAGACAAGTTACTATCCAATCTAAGCAATTTTTTTTTTAAATTTTTGTTTTGTCTTTGCTATGAAAAAACAAGGAAAATCTCTAAGCATTTTCTAGTACAGTTTGATTTATTCGTTTTGCAGAATAGATGCTACTTCAAGGCGAGCCAGGACAAAAAATAAGCTCATTTCTTCTCGACTCGTTTTTTGTTTCTTTCAGTTTTCTTGTGTTGCCTTGCGTTCTTTGGGCTTGTCAAAGTAAGCAGGACCAAAAGAGGGCTTCTGTGGAAAGTGAAATGAATCAGACAGTGAGAAGTTGATGGTGTCAACTTGGAATGGCTCTCGAGAGTAATGGGACATTTAATTTCGTGCTTTTCTCATTTTCTGTGATGTTTTTCTCGGGGGTTCATTTTTCTTTGTTCTATTTTTCATGAATCCTCCAACAACAGCAAATTACAGTTCAGTAGCCGAGCGATAGCCGCCGATGGGATGACCGAGTGTCCGTAATGCAGTCGTGATGTGAGCCGGAAATTTCAGATAATCGTACAATTTCAATTTGGAGCAGATCCGTTGTTGGAATTGAGCATATGACAGTGACAGTAAATGGTGGATTTTTATTTGTGCTGATCACTCTTAAGGGTGATACGGTAAAAATTTGGTCAATATCAATTTGAAGTTTTTCTTTCAATTTTGCATTTAAAAAACCTGAACACCCCTCATTTTGAAGGTGTGTATGTGGGTGTAGTATTTTGCTCCTATTTTGATTATGGAATTCACTCTTCAGTTGTCAAAATGTCGTCCAAGAAAAAAGAGCAGCGTATCAAAATTTTGCTCGCGCATCGCGAAAATCGCGTAATTAAAGTGTTTGGAAAACATTTGTCGACAGCCAGGAAGTCTGGATAGGGGGGAAATCGAAAACCGGAAGCCGCTGAGACGACAAAGAGAGTTGCCGGTAGTTTCAAGCGAAACCCTAACCTCTCTCTCCGAGATGCCGCAAATTAGCTGGGTGTATCGTCTTCAACCACGCATCGAGTCAAAAAACGAGCAGGACTATCGACTTACAAGAAGGTAGTGACTCCAAACCGCGATGATAAACAAAATACGACGGCCAAAGCGCGATCCCGGAGGCTGTACACGACGGTGCTGACGAAGTTTGACTGCGTGGTAATGGACGACGAAACCTACATCAAAGCCGACTACAAGTAGCTTCCGGGACAGGAGTTTTATACGGCAAAAGGAAGGGGAAAGGTAGCAGATATTTTCAAGCACATGAAACTGTCCAAGTTTGCGAAGAAATATCTGATTTGGCAAGCCATCTGTACCTGTGGCTTGAAAAGCAGCATAGCTTTCGGGACTGTCAACCAAGAAATTTACGTGAAAGAGTGTTTGAATAAACCAATAAACGTCTGCTGCCTTTCCTGAAAAAACACGGTTGTTCCGTACTGTTTTGGCCGGCTTTGGCATCTTGCCATTACGGTAAAAAGGCCATGGAGTGGTACCAATACGCCAGAACTTCGTCCAATTGAGAAATACTGGGCTATTGTCAAGCGGAACCTAAAGAAGACTGCTAAGGACGAGCAGCAGTTCAAGGCAAACTGGCTTTCTGCGGCGAAGAAGGTGGACAAGGTGGCTGTACAAATCTGATGGCAGGGGTTAAGCGTTAGGCCCGGCAATTCGGATTAGGAAAAGCGGAAGCCTAACTGAATATTTTTCCTGAATTTTATACTTATTAAACTTAAAAAAGAAATTTAATTTGATTTTTCAAAAAACGATTTTACCGATTTACACGCGTTTTCCCTTGACCAAATTTTGACCGTATCACCCTTTATTTATTGGTGTATCAATTTTAGCTACAAATAGTTAGATTTGTGTCATTTAATTCGTTTATTTTTATTGGAGTTTCTCTCCTTGTAGTCGGTGAGTACTTTTGTGCAGATCATTGTCGGCCAACCTTAACATACCGTTTGAACTCTGTTCATTAATATTTTCATAAGCATTTTCACATTCACCAAGCTTATTCAATTCCTGACCTTTTAATGTTTCCCACAATGACATAGGGGAAGAGGGGGCATAATTCCCACGTTAAGAAAAAAGCATTGTTTTAGAGTACATTTGAAAAGGTTAAATTTAATGTTCGATTGTGTTTGGAAGTTTGGTTTATTTTTTGTCTTAATCTGATAGTTAGAATAACTGGAAGGTCATAAAAGGCCACAAATTTGATGAAGTTTGAAGAGTAGGTTGAAAATTAGATTTCAGATTCAGTAGGGGCATAATGCGCATATGTTTGTACCCAAACGCGCCGTTTTACGTTAAATAAGTGTTTATTGATTCAAGTGCTTCCGAAAGTATTTGCCAGGTAAAAAAACTTCTATTCTACTTCACAGATGGAAAAATGTATTGCTACGTGCAGTGTTGCCAGATATACTGAAATTCTTGTGAATAGTAAATTAAATCTGTATTAAATTTAGGAATTTTAAATATATTCGTTTATATTCAAGATATGATTTCCAATACAACATATAAATATCTTTAAAATTGTTATGATGAAAATGCATATGACCCATTCCAGCGTGACGTCACAACGTTTGCAAAACAATTTTTTGGTATATTGTATGTAAGTTTTACAGGTCATATCGCACATTGTTAAAAGTTGTACATTATAAGGTCAAAATTTAATTCTCTACAATTTGAAACCAAAAGAATTTGTATACAATAAATGGTTAACCAAATATAAGAAAAAGGAATCGTGACGTCACAACGCGCCTCTTTTCCCACTTTTCAGTTTTTTTTACAACGCCGCAATTTTCTGCTCTTCTATTTGATCAAATTTAATGAAAATTTCAGGAAAGTATCGATTCATTACAACCAACAAATCGCTGTTTTTGATTTTTTCAAATTTTGAGTTCAATTTATTTTAGAGCGATTCAGTTTCGTGACGTCACAACGCACCATTTTTTTAAAGCAGGGGTTTGCAAAGCGTTGTGACGTCACGAAATATTATGGTTAGCTACATGAAATAAATCAAAGTATAATCTTAAACTGAATGCTTGATTTACTTAAAATGCTTAAATACTTAATAAATAATGTGATTTGGCGATGAAATCGATCCATTTATTCCCAAAAATTAAAAGGAATAAAATCTCAAAGGCCCATATAAGCAGATAAGGTTTGCAACACTGCTCACATACATTTTATTCGAAGTTTTTTTGTGCGATCATGTGAATATTATTTAGGACAAAATTAAAACTAGGAAATATTTATTCGTAAAAGCGTTGAAATGTGTTTTTGAATCTTTTTAATCTTTAATTGCAAAGGAAAGGAAAAATAAATGATAATTTCAAAGCCTTCGATCTTTTAAAAGACAGAGTTAGTCGACACTAGAGTGCCTAAATCAGCCATCTAAATAAAATCTTATAAGTTTCAAGCTCAAATAGATCCTAATAACACAAAGTCCAGTGCCAAATTCGGGGATTGGCCCACGGAAATAGAGGGCCCAATGAGCCTAAAATTTGTATGGAATTATGTATGAGAAATTGGGTTTGGAAGGACATTAAAACCAAGTTATGCACCAATTTCTGAAGTCCCTATCGGCTGATTTGTTTTAATTATAGTCATTCACATGTCGAAGTGAAAATTTAATGCGCATCCCTAGACCAATCCTTTGCTCTCCCGAGACCATGCTTTTTCTTTATTCCTTATGTTCCTGGGACTTTAGGCTAACAACCTACTGCAAACACGGACACGAATTGGAACTTGGAATGTTTTAACCCTTGCCCAACAAGGCAAACTGGAACAACTTGCTAGAGAGGCTAGCCGCCTCAAGCTTGAAATTCTGGGACTGAGCGAAGTCCGTTGGCCTAATACTGGAGAACACAAGACACAATCCGGGCAAGTCCTGCTTTACTCTGGCATACGAGGAGAACATGCTACTCGGGAACGAGGAGTTGGTTTCCTGTTAAGCCCGCAGGCCTACGCGGCCCTCATTAGATGGGAACCGATAAACGAAAGAATAATCGTAGCCAGATTTAGAACACGGGTTAGAAACCTTACAATGGTCCAGTGTTATGCGCCAACTGACGTTGCCGATTTGCAGGAGAAAGAGCAGTTTTACAGTCAACTGAACAGCGTGGTAGAGAGAATTCCGAAGGGTGACATTCAAATCCATTTGGGCGACTTCAACGCAAAGATTGGCTCCGACAATCAAGACCTTGAGCGCATCATGGGGCGCCATGGCCTAGGAAAGATGAGCGAAAACGGAGAGCTGTTTGTAGAATTTTGTGGCAACATGGTGATCGGTGGATCGCTCTTCCCCCATCGACCAGCACATAAGGTCACTTGGGTATCCCGGGATGGCCGAACAGAAAATCTAATTGACCACATCTGCATCAGCCGAAAATGGAGAAGGAGCCTTCTTGATGTCCGCAACAAGCGAAGCGCAGACATTGCATCTGACCATCACCTCGTCCTTGGCGAGATACGACTGAGAGTTGCGCGTGTCCAACGGCACGAGGAGAAAGTCGGGTGTCGATACGACGTCCGCCGGTTGGAGAATCCAGAGGTGAAATGGGCATACGTTGAACAGCTAGAATCCCGAGCCTCGGAGCTGCCGACAGACGGAACAGTCGAAGAACAGTGGTGTGGAATCAAGAATGCCTTTATCACGACGAGCCATGGTACTCTCGGTAAAGTTTGTGGAAGAAGAAGTGAATGGATGTCGGATGAAACTTGGAGGATGGTCGATGATCGGAGAAAGGCGAAAGTCGGAATTGAGCAGGCATGTACCGGGTCAGCCAAAGCAGCCGCCCGCTTACGATATGCGGAGCTGGAAAAGGCAGTTAAACGAGCTTGTAGACGAGACAAGAGAGCCTGGACAAACTCCCTAGCCGAAGAGGGGGAAAGAGCCGCCGCCAACGGAGATATCCGATTACTTTATGACATTTCTCGCCACCTCAGTGGTGCAAGGACTAATGCAAGAATGCCGCTGAAAGACCGAGCAGGTCAGTTATTGACCGATCGAACAGATCAGCTCAAACGATGGACTGAGCACTTCGAACAACTCTTCCGAGTCACGAATAGCGATGGCCAACAGAACCCGCAGCTTGAAGCGCCAACAGTAAGTCGCATAAATGGCGTCAACTCGGAAGCGCCCTCGCTGGCTGAAATAGAAGCGGCAATCAAAAACATGAAATCCAACAAAGCACCTGGAATCGATTGCATCCCTGCTGAAATGCTGAAAGCCGACCCTGCCCTGTCAGCACAAATGTTGCACTGTCTTTTCGCTGACATCTGGGATACTGCAACATTCCCGGCCGACTGGATGCAGGGTATCCTCGTAAAGGTCCCGAAGACAGGAGACCTGACAGAGTGCGGTAACTGGCGAGGCATAACGTTGATCTGTACAACCCTCAAAGTACTCTGCAAAGTGATCCTGAACAGGATCCAGGAGAAAATCGACGCTACACTCCGACGGCAAAAAGCTGGTTTCCGATCCGGACGATCATGTGTGGACCACATCACAACGCTACGAATAATACTGGAACAAATCAACGAATTCCAGGACTCTCTTCTGCTGGTGTTCGTTGATTTCGAAAAAGCATTCGACCGACTTAATCATGAAAACATCTGGGCGGCTCTAAGGCGACGAGGGGTCCCAGAGAAACTAGTCCATCTCATCGAAGCACAGTACGAGGCATTTTCGTGCAAGGTCTTGCACGATGGTGTCTTGTCCGAACCAATCCCGGTAACTGCTGGAGTGAGACAAGGATGTATCTTATCACCGCTACTTTTCCTCATCGTAATGGATGAGATTCTGACTGGATCGATCGACTGTGCACCGAACCGAGGATTGCCGTGGAATCCTTTAACAATGGAGCAACTGAACGACCTTGACCTGGCTGACGATATTGTTTTGCTCGCCCAAACACAACCGGACATGCAGAGCAAACTCGACGACCTGACCGAAAGCTCAAAGGCAGCAGGTCTCAAAGTCAATGTCGGAAAGACCAAGTCGATGGAGATCAACACAGGAAATCCCTCCAGTTTCATGGTAGCTGGGCAACAAGTTGAGAAAGTGGAGTGCTTCCAGTATCTTGGTAGCCAGATAACGCCTGATGGTGGTACCAGGAAAGACATCGAAACCCGGATCAGAAAGGCCCGATTTGCGTTTGCGAGTCTCCGAAACATCTGACGGTCACGCCAGATCTCTCTACAAACAAAAATCCGAATCTTCAACTCAAACGTCAAATTCGTATTGCTGTACGGGTGCGAAACATATGCGGTGACGACGCGAAAACTGCAAGTATTTGTCACGAAAATTCTACTGTTTTTAAATTTATGATTCACTGAAATTTCACATATTTTCGAAAATTGGAGGTCTCTTCAAACTTTTTGAGTGGAATTTAATACAATTTTTAGATTGAAAATCGGTTTAGCAGGTTGTGAGTTGCACCCGGGTAAAGAATGCGTTGTGACGTCACGAAAATTTATTTACTTTTTTTCGAAAACATTCAAGACTTTTTACTTCAACACTATGATAGTATTTCTTCAATACAAGTTCAACACAACACTGTGCTTCAATAAACGAATTCTATTATCAAGTTTTAAAAAAAACTATTTTTTTTGCATTAACTTAGTTGTTTTTAAACATTTCTAATAAAACATATAAAACAACGCTTGAAAACGCTTGATTCAAGAATAAATAAACTATCAAACAAATGAAATCCTCATCGATTTTGTAAAAGAATATTTGTGAATCATAAAACTGTTATCTGTGATTTGAATAGAAATCTTGCAAAAGATCAAGTTCTTCATATATCTATGTTGAAATGAAAAACACCCCTAGTAGCTTCAATTTCTTTCTGGCATTATGTTCAAACAACATAAGTTCCATGAAATAAATGTAATGAGATTCAAAAAATCGTTGAACATGGTAAACTCAATAGATTAACTTTTTTATTAAAAAATTCAGATTTTCATAGAAAATTAATTAATAAAATTATTTTAATAGAAAACTGCTTTTATTGAAATTTCCATCTCAAAGAATGTCACTAGAAAATCCAAATCGAACCCCGTGTTCACATAAAATCTCACAAAAGAAACTTTGAACTGAATTACAAAATTAAATAAATTCAAATATGCACTAGCACAAGGTCTCATGCAAAATTTGGGTCAGATTATTCTAAGGGAAGGGGTTGCGCAACGCACCTGAAGTTACCTAGAAAAAAAAACTTCATCTGGGAAACTTCCTCATATTTTTTCTCAAACAAACTTGAACAAGTGGGAAACATCGCCTCGGATCCATCTTTCTCGAGATGGCTCAAGTAGCCGAAGTCACTATCAGGAGAAATACTCCATAAATCAAATCTTCCCGCTTGATGAAACGTGTCTCTGGTCTGGTTTGACTGAGGAGAGTCTGTCGCCAAAGAGTATCAGCTAAGATAATCATCACCAAACAAGCAGCAGCTCACAAAGGTATGCTTATGACTAAATGCCAACCTAACTACGGCAATTTATCTAGATTGGCGAACTAGGATTTATACATTTAACGACCGCTCTGTGGAACTTCCTTACGCTTCTACTTACGTTTTCTTCCTTTTTGGGGTGGCTTCCTTTTTGACATTGCGGTTGGCCGAGGCAGCCCAGAAGGAACTCTGTTCAGGAAGTAAGGATACGAGACATCCGACGGCTGCTGGCGGATGAGAGGATTCATTTCAGGATGCCAGCCCAAAAGAGGTCTAACCCAAACAAACGTCATCGTCGTCTCGTCTGCTCTTCCTGCTCGGAAGATTAAACTTGACTTCGGTGCCCCCGTCCAGTTCAGTTGAGTTGAGTTGAGCAGCATTTATTAATCCCTTTGTGACAATCTTCTGCGGCCGGCCGTGGGACAGGTTGAGGGAATAGTTAAAATCATGTTTGCCTTAAGTGACATGCAATCATTCATTTTCTTCGTCGGGGGTCGGCCGGAAATTGTTCCACCCAATAATGGAGTTTGTGACCTATCAAAAAGTCTGATCCGGTTATTTTGGCATTCTCTGCTAAGAATTTTTCAGTAATGGATTATTTTTGATGTATCGTAAATCGGGAAATAATTATTCACTTTTTTCGATTATTTTTTCTGTTATGGAGAATGTGGCATGTTTAATATTTTTAAAACTAGAAGTGAACTCCTATGAACGTAAAACATGGTTGCAGAAATTTATTAGACTACATTAAAATTGATTCAAAAATCGATTTTGTCTTAGCTTAGACCTTCATAATATTTACAAATACTAGTTTATCAATTGCTAATGCAGTTCGGAACAAACTCAAATGATATAAAATTAATCAATAAAAATGTTACCCCGGTGATCAATGTTTCCCCGTTTTACGGTTCTCAACATACATGTGTTCATTTAAAAATTCCAATACTTAGTTTGTTCTAGCAATATAAATTATTCTACTTGGTAAAGTACGTCACATCATTGAAAGTCTCCACGATATTCTAGGGGAAGAAATTTTTTAATATCGTAAATCGTGAATAACTTTTTGAGAAATACTTTTGTTTACCAAAGTATAAATAAGAAAGAAGGCGTTTGAAAGAATTAAGAGCTGTTGATTCTTATCATCATACTTTTTATAGTGGGATACTTCTTAGGTATTTTTATATATGAGATTTTGAGTCAACCATCATCTTTCTCAAAAATAGTGAGCAATCTTTACTTTCGGTAAAAAAAAAAATTTCACAAATGTTGGTTTGCGGGAAATTTTACGAAATTTCAAAAAAATGTCAAAGAAAAATAAACTTAGTTTTTTTTCAAGCAGGTATCCAATAGTGTTACAGTTTTCAGCTAGATTTTTGGATTAATGAAAGTCATTAGGATAGAAAAATTAAATACGCCCTTCAAGAAATGTTTGTTTGTCTTATGAGTTGGAGCCTTTAATCTAAGAAATAAAAAGGGTCTGCAAAAGAGGTTGTCCATATTTACTGTTTATGGTTTTAAGATATTGACGTTATTATGCATCGGATTGCGATTGAAAATTCCGCATCAAGATTTTAAGAGACGGGCAATTGAATGGATGTAAAAATAAGCACACGGGGTTTTTTGAGGTAAGACGAATCGATCCGTACTGTGGAATTATGAGTTAGAAGTCAATGCATAGAGGATCGATGCTGATTTAAATCTAAAAATCATTATGAATATTGATATAATGCTAACTTGCATGAAAAATGTTGATTTAATGCTGATTAAGGGTTATGGCTTAATGATTATGGTTACTTGGGATGCTCTTACTGAAAATTGTTTGTTTATTCAAGGTAAGGAATGTCATACTTTGTTTGAAAAATATAATCTTATTTTATCACATTTTTATAATTGCTTGCGAAACGAAGTTCGTACGGGATCAGCTAGTTTTTAGCTGTTGAAACAGTAATTGATCACGCATTCACTGATCTTTTGAAAAATGATTATCAGTTTACATTGTTCAACGTTGATCCGGATCTTTCCGATCACAAATGCATTGTAATTTCAATCAAAGGATTGGATAACTTTAACATAAACAAAATCAATACTTTTACCAAGACAGTCCTAGAGCACGAAAGAATAAGTGCAACTGATTTGAACATTGACCATGTATGCAATTTCAATGAGCTTATAATGCACTATAAAACTTTGATAGAACGAAACACAAAAACAATTCAAATCAATAGTAAACGATCTTTCAAGAAACCGTATCTTAATAATGAAATTTTGAGACTGATTGATAAGAAACGTAAGCTTTATCATCTCTCTAAGAAAAATCCCGCTCTCATTGAAAGTTACAAAAAAATAAGAAATGAATTGTCCAGGTCAATCAAAAACCTAAAGAAAAATTATTATTCGTCTAAAATAGACAGTAATATTAATAATCCTAGAAAATTATGGCAACACATCAATGAGTTGATTTTTAACAAAAAAAAAACAATGACAAAAACGCAACGGCTAACAAAATTGAAGTGAATGGATTGCCGTTCGAAGAACCTAATCAAATTTGTGATATTTTTAATGATTACTATATCAACGTATGTGACACAATTCTGGAAAATTGGAACGCGCCGTTATCTGACCTCAATAGGCTACATAATAGATTCTCCTTTTCCAATGTATCTATCGACAATGTCAGCAAGCACATTCAAAGTTTAAATCGCAATTCCGCATCTGGAATAGATGGAATCTCGCCTCGATTCCTACAAAAATATGAATCATTCTACATAAGCAAATACACTGAACTCATGAATCATTCGATTAAAACAGTTAGTGAGTAACTACAGACCAATATCTTTATTAAATGCGCTATCAAAACCATTTGAAAAAGTACTTTTGAGCAAATTCAAGAATTTTGCCAAATAATTAAATTATAAACCAAAACCAATTTGGTTTTGTACCTAAATCAAACACCCTATCCGCAGTTGCTAACCTAATGAATGATATAGCTAAAAATCTTGATGATAGAAAAAACGTATCTTGCTTGTTTATTGATCTTAGTAAAGCATTTGACTGTGTACATCATAGAGTTTTGTTGAAAAAATTGAATGCAATTGGCTTCGAAACGATCGCCCTATCGTTAATGGAATCGTACCTGTCAAATCGAACTCAATCAGTTTACATAGGGTTCACCGAAAACTATTAAATATGGAGTACCTCAAGGTTCCGTTCTTGGACCACTACTATTTAATATCTACATAAACGACATCTTCCAATTACCTTTAAATGGAAAACTGCAAATGTATGCAGACGACGCAACTTTACTTTACGTTACTGAAAATTTAACTGACCTGAAGACTCAAATAGAAAACGACATAAAAGTTCTTTTTGAGTACTTTTATATGAACCACCTGTCCATGAATTTACAAAAAACTAAATTCATGATTTTCTCATTGAGAGGTCGCTCTAAACCATTGATATTATCAATAAATGAAACCCAGATTGAACAAGTGTCCCAAATCAAATATCTAGGCCTATGTATCGATGAAAACTTAAAATGGGACGGACATATAACTCAGACTTGTAAAAAAATAACACCGTACGTATTTGCTTTACGAAGATATATTAATATTAATGAATATTAATGAAACATCAGCTTGGAAAATTTATTATGCGTATATCCAATCCCACCTTATTTACGTGAACTCCATTTGGGGTTGTGCAGCTGAATTACGTTTGCAACCCCTGAAAATTCTTCAAAATAAAGCTATAAAATTTGTAAGAAGGTTACCCAGCTTATTTTCCACTAGATTGTTATACAATTCAAAATTGGTTCCTCTAGAAATGCTTAACAAATTTGAAACGTTAACGTTTTTTTATAAAATCTCTAAAAATCTCCTTAAGTCTAACCTTGAACTTATTTATATTAACAACATCCATGCTAGGAATACGAGAAGCGCTGAAAACGTGAATTTTTTCATTGCTAGAACAAGAACACAATTTGCACAAAACAGCTTAGTACATCGTGGAATGAATTTATTTAATTCACTTCCGTTGGAAATTAAGAATGCTAGGAATTTAGACACATTCAAGAAAAATCTCAAATCTTTTCTCTTCAACCCACCTTAAGAAAACTCAGCTTAGAGGCATCAACCTACCTTGTCGAAGCCTTACGGTATAAAGATAGTTTGGTTAGTCGGGGGGTTCGATGGCTCTTTGCTTCGCCGTAACAAAACATAATTACACTTCCGGCTAAAAGTTTGGGGTCACCCCTGAAAAAACAAACAAATTTGGTTCGTCCATAACTTTGTCATTTTTTAACGGATTTAGGATTTTTTTAGCTTATACGAAAGGTAATGAGTTATACTTACTTCGTAGGTATTTTGTTGATAATTTGTATGCATTTTTTCTTACCTAAAAATCATCTGAAGTTGCAACATTTTTCAAAATTTATACCTAATTTTTATACCCAATTTTCTCATAGCTGAGTGGACCAAATTTTTTAACTAAAGTAGCATTAGAGCATGGCACTCCCAAGACAATCACCAAAAGCAACGCGACGTAGGCGCGGTAAAACCTGCATACACGGACTCTTGGGAGCAAAAAGGATAGGAAATTTTCCTCTAGCTTTGCATTCCTAACATCCTACCATCTTCCTACCCTAACCAATCCTGCCCCCGTTGCAAAGTAGAAATGTGAAGATCACCAGCCGGCCACCCTGAGCATCCACCCTCGAAGAAGGCAAAGGAACAATGTGTTATTCACGTGCACATCCGTAAATCTCCAATTTGAGCAGTTGACAACAGTCTTCAGACTAATCCAGCTGCTAGAAAATTGTTAATAAATAAAAAAAAAATTCATTAAATTTCTGCATATCCTTCATCTCACCCCTACATTCTTTTTCTCAATTAAAAGTTTTTACGCGTCGGCTATTGTTTTTTGTCGGGGAAAAAAAATATCTTCCAAATATCCTTAATTTTTATTCCATATTCCACATCTTGATTTTTCATCCTACATCCTTTCTTCTTATACTTCACCTCATCTCTTCATTCCTTCTCAATTCTATTCTCAAAAGAATCTTTAATTTACAGACTTTTGTTTTGCTTAAATACAAAATTTTATATCCCAAATATCCCTCAACTCAATTCTACATTCCATTCTCTGCTAAAGCTATTCAAGTCTTAAAATATTATTTAATTTCTGCAAATTCTTCGTCTAATCCGAAAATATTCTTCGCAAAAGTCTTCCCAATTTGTGCTTTTCCTGTCGCTTTGCTTTTGTTTATCAGAGCCAGAACAATCCGCTAAAAAACAATCTTACCAACAGCTTTCTCAAACTGTGCTTTTCTTGTCACTCTGTCTCTGTTTACCAGAGCCGGAATAGTTTGATAAAAACAGCTTTCCCAACCAGAAGGCTAATTCAAAACAAACAATCAGCAGCAGTAGCCTTAAAAATCCTAATTTAAATAAAAAAAAATCTGAAGCAGCAGCTTTAAAAATCTGCGCTTGCTAAGCCATTCCTGTTGTTTCCACGAGAAGGCCAAATCAAAACAAACAATCAGCATCAAAATTTGTACTTTTTTAGTCAATTCCGTTTTTTTTTACCGGAAAGCCAAATCGAAGCAGACAATCAGTATTCGCAGCCTTTAAAATCTGCGCTTCCCAAGCCAATTCCATCTTTTTCCACCGGAGTGCCAAATCAAAGCAAGCAATCAGCAGAAGCTGCCTGAAAATCTGCGCTTCCAAATCCATTCCGCCGGGAAACCAAACTAAAACAAACAAACAGCAGCAACAGTCTAAATCTACGCGTCCAAGGTCATTCCGTCTTTTTAAGCTGGAAAGCAAAGAAACTACAAACAATCAGCAGCAGCAGCCTTAAGAATCTGCACTTCCTAAGCCAATTCCGTCTTTTTTCACAGGATGGCCAAATCATATCAAACAATCAGCCGCAACAGTCCTAGAGATCTACGCTTCTAAAGCCATTCCGTCTTTATCAACCGGATAGCGAAATCATGCCAAACTATCAGCAGCAGCAGCCTTAAAAATTTGCGCTTCTTTAGCCATTTCCGTCTTTTTCCACCGGTAGGCAAAATCAAAGTTAACAATCAGCAACAGCAGCTTTAAAAATCTACGCTTCCAAAACCATTCCGTGTTTTTCAAGTGACCGAATCAGCAACAAATTTGTTCGTAGCAGAAGCCTTTAAAACTGTACTCTCTGTGCCAATCCGTCTTCCTACCGGAGGCTGAATCAAAAATAAATTTTTCGTAGCCTTGACAATCTGCGCTCTCTATCCTTACTCTACCAACCACGCCATTGTCGTGATTTTACGATTGTCATGAATCTCAAACCAGAGATTTGCTTAGAGACGTCTTTCACTTACAAGAATTGATCAATGACTGACTTTGTTTTGTTTGTTTTTCCTAGTGTTGCCCAAATAACAATCGTTGCCATCTGGGGGAGGAAGACTGAAATTTGCTGCATCGTTTTCTACATCGTTTTTTTATTGTTCGGCAAAAAGCCAGCAATTGTTGAAAAGATTTATAATCGTTCAAATTTTAACATTAGATGATCAGTTTCGTGTAGTGAGTCATGTAACTCAGTTGTTTAGGTGCTAAATTTAGATTTAGCTATATTTTTAGAACAACCATTAATCAAGCCATTTTTATTTATCAGCTTCAAAACTTTGACGAAATTTGAGCGACATAATACGCCTGATCATGTAGGAATTTGCCAGAGCAAAACAAAACCTAATTAAATCATTGTTTTATGCAAAACAAGTGCTTTTCAGCATGAAAAAAGTTTTATTAAAAATTACTTAATAAGAAAGTAAAATTTTGAACCTTCGCACTGGTCGGTAGATTGATGAGAGAAATTTGACGATTGAATTTTTTTTTTCTTTTTTTATTCAGTCTTCCTCCCCCAGGTTGCCATTGACATTTATTTTATAATTTTTGGGGATTGAACGGCTTGGTCAGTCAATTATGGAAATAAAAAGGAGTGATTTTTATTATTGTCCAAACGTTTCGGCCATTCATTTTGGCCTTCTTCAGTGGGTAACTGTACATTTATTGTAATCTTGTAACATTGCCAAAGATTTTGAGTTTTGTGAACATATTTTGTACTCACTAATTGCCGGGTTCGTTTTTCGTCTAATTTTTGTTGTGATTAAATATTGTAATGTGAATTTTATCTGTGAATGCTATATAGAACATTTTAGTTTTGAAAAATTGAATGTTTCCTATTTTTAAACTCACTGCGTCGAAAATTGAACTGCAACGCTCCCCCATTAGATAAACTGTGCGGCAGCGCTTTGTTTACTATGACTCACATGTTTCTGGATGACATTACGGCGAACTCTGATCGTGAAATTTGCGAACTTTTTGCCCAAAAATTTTCAAATATCTTCACTACAGCTTCCACATCCCCAGAGCATTTGGCTAGTGCTATCAGTAACATTTCGCGACTGGGCTTTTCATTGAATCGGGGATGCAATCATCTCAAAGGCAGCGTCGAAGTTCAAGAATTCCTTTTCTACGGGTCCGGACAAGATACCAGCTTCGTTTATAAAAAGTTTCATGCCTGTTTTGTTGACTCCTATTCGTCTTATTTTTCAAGCTTCGCTTGACAGAGCTATCTTTCCGCTACTGTGGAAAGAAGTTTATATGTTCCCGGTCCACAAAAAAGGTGATAGACGAGATGTCAACAACTACCGTGGAATCTCAGCCTTATGTTCGATAGCCAAATTATTCGAATTGGTGGTCCTGGATCCCATCTCCTCGTTTTGTAAGAATTACATTTCTAATGACCAGCACGGATTCATGCCTAAACGCTCTACGACAAGCAACTTGACGTTCACTTCTTTTGTGCATGAAAGCTTTGCTGCAAATCTCAAACTGATGCCATATACACCGATCTGTCAGCTGCATTCGACAAAGTGAACCACGAAATTGCCATAGGAAAACTTGACGCTTGGGGTTCGGTGGTACTTTACTTGGCTGGATTCTCAGTTATTTGACTGGGCGCAAACTGACTGTTCGGACTGGTGATACCTTTTCCAAGCAGTTTTCTGCCTCCTCCGGTGTGCCACAAGGAAGCCATTTAGGACCGATTATTTTCCTTCCTTCCTTCCTTGACCGATTAGTTCCGCTTACCAAGCTACGAAAATCGATGCCGCCTTATAGACATTGACACTCTTCATCATCGCGAATCGACTGTCCCACTTTACTGGAAGCTATTCCACTAAGTGTGCGACCCCATGGTCTCAGAAATCAGGATCTTCAATTGTATGCATCGGTGCAATGAAGTCGTTCAACCGCTTTTCCGAGCATTTTGACTTCGACGTTTCGAGGGATGTTTTCCGAAGAAAAGTTCTAAGTGCGCTGAGGAGCCAGTAGCTATACCTAAGTGTTTTGTTTTAATTTAATTTTAATTTTAAGTCATCATTTGGATCTATATGGGATCTGTTGATCAGAATAAATAAATAAATAAATAAATAAATAAATAATGGCTACTTCGATTTTGTATGTTGGTGTTTTGATCGTGATTGGCTATTGCTGTGTTACTTACATTGGCATTTATTATATTTTATTTTATTTATCTTCAGTGTTGCCGAATACAGCTATTATTTTATTTTAATTTAAAATAAATTTGATTAATTTTCTACATATCCTTCATTTCATCCGTGGAACGTGGAACGTGGAAACATACACTCATTTCACAATTTTTCAGCTATTCTAGGGCATGGAGTTACTGACATGTATGGATCTGAGCCAAAAATTCCCGATTTCTTGGAGGAATTTCCGATTTTTCCCGCGTTTCACGATGGATTTTAAATCCCGATTTTTTCCAGCATTTTCGACTTTCCCACCCTGAATTTAATGATTTAACTCAACAAATTTCATAGTTTATACTTTTCCATCTAATAATCGTCGGATTTTTCTAGACAATCAAATAAAATTTTGAAGACGGGAGTGCAAGGTTGACGTTATTTGACACATTCCAGAATCATTGGATTCATGAAATTGTACACTGAACATGAACATGAGACACTAAAGTTTGGATACATTTTAAATGGTTGCTGTTACTTGTCACATTTTGAATCTGCTTTTTTTAAATTGTTCAAAAACCAAAATTCAATTTGTTTCCAGATCCAAGTTTTGAGCATGCTAGCGCAAGATTTTCTCAATTAATCTATATTTACAATCCAATCGCAATAAATCTATATGGCCATACCTATTCTAGTAAAGAATTTTCATACACGTGCCAGTGCTATTCAAAAATGTGATAAATACAGTGAGTGAAACAAGAATCGTCAAAAAAAACTATAATTTGTTTTGAATCTATTTTGTACGGAGAAATTGGCGATGAGGATCAAAAATATGAAAAAAAGGATGCGAAATAAGAATAATATCACTTCAGTTTTCCACCAAAAATCACTATTGTTTCTTAGAGATAACTGCTCAAAAGTGAGTTAAAATGCTTTTAAGAGCTTTTTTAAATAGTTCTGAATTTTTAAGCGTTTCTTAGTATTCAAAAAGTTTGAAAGGGATATTAAGAGATTTTCATCTAGATCTAAGTAATTAGACATTTCAATAATATTTTATCAAACTGCTGATTTTTTTCATTAGAATGACTTAAATTATGAAACAAAGATTCTAGGCTTTATTTGAACAAAACAGGCTTCTCATTTAAAAATATTTATTTTTTCAATCTGTAAAACATTATTATTTCAATATTAAGTTGCAGATGGCTGCACTTTCATGCAGATAATAAAAATCGAGACCCATTTTCGACTATCCGGAATTAATTAAGATGTGTTGGATGATTTTAGTCAAGAAATAAATACCGCGTGGAAGCCTTCGAAAATTTAAGATCAATAAATCAAATACAGACCCCGTTCGTTTTTGGCAACACGCCCTTGAATTTTATGTTGCCAAAATCGAATGTTTCCAAAATCGAACGGTTTTTTTGTCACTTTTTTAATTTTAATTTTTCTTTTAAATTAGTCAAAATTGATGTTAAACCTTATATTAGCATAATTTTTTTTCAATTTGGCTGAATTTTATTAGTTTTAAGCAATTAAACATGAAAAAATTAATATTTTAACTGTTTAAAACTATTATATTTAAGCCAAATTGAAAAATTTCATGCTTGTATTACGTTTTACGTTAATTTTGATCAATTTGAAAAGTAAATAAAAAATAAAATAGTGACAAAAAAACCGTCCTTTTTGGATGTTGCCAAAAACGAACGGTTTTGCTCGGATGTTGCCAAAATCGAATGTTGCCAAAATCGAACGGGGTCTGTAACTAAAATTGCATCATGGTCGATTAAAAAGAATTTCTCGTACAAAAAATCAGCATAATGTTGTACATTTCGAAGGAGTTTGATGGACTAGACGGCTAGCCTCATTACTGTAAGTTAGCAGTTTTATCGGGAATTGAGATGAGCAGAAGCTCATCTACGGGCCATCTACGTAAAGCCGAATGGGTTAACGGGCCGAAGGATTTTCGGCTGAATTGGACAATAGGTCGCAAGGGACATTTATTTAGCCGAAGGTTACGGCCTAACGATCTTTCAGCATAGCATCCATTTGACCTAACGACTATTCGACCATTCGAACCTCATATTTTTGTGTAGGTGAGTTTTTGTAAATCCACAAATGCTTTCTCCAGCATGAACTCCCACAGAACTGGGTTGGAAAAATACCTTGAAATGGTGAATATGGACATAAATTAACCCTGAAAATCAAGATTGAGACGTAGTTTGGCTTTAACTGCAAGATAGTGCTGTCATGTACGACTTGAAACTGAAAAAAGTTTGGTTTTTGAGAAAAAATAAAAGTTTATGAAATCATACTTATTTTGTCCGATTCGAAATTAACCTCGAACGTTTATTTTATCATTTCACGACATGTTGATGAAAAAATTAAGCAGTTTGATAAGAATTATAGCTCAAATGTCAAATTCATTGGTGATCAAGAAAAACCACTCTAGAACCTTTAAAATACTAGATAACGTCTAAAAATGCAGTGATCTATTCAAATAGTTCGTAAATACATATTTATTCTCTTTTACAAACTAAATTTAAAGAAATAATCTTGAGTTTTGGAAGAAAAAAAAGTGGGATTATTCTCATTTAACACTCTTTTTTTCCAAATTCGTGTGTCCTCAACGCCAATTGATTTATCCGAAAAAGTGAACTTATGCTGGATTTATCTGTTTAACCATTTAAATCTAAATGTAGTAGAAAATTTTGAAGATTTTCAATCGTTCATATTTGAAAAAAAAAACATAACACAAAGTAAACTGCTCAATTGGCAAGTCAGTTGCCTCCCGAGCCGATGTCCACGAGTTCGAGACCAAGAGTAAACACCAAACATAGCGGTACCGGATAAATTTATCAATTACTGTCCGCCAACTGTAACGTTGACATGAAGTCGCGAATGCCATAAAGATGATAAAACGACTTAAAATAGAAACAAAAAAGTTCTCTGTGCAAAAAACACATAGTGGTACTATTTTTGTTTCGCTTACTGTATATGAAATGTTCGTACACCATAAACAATTATTTAAAAATTTTCATAACAGGTTCTTTCCCAAACAGTCATGGAAGTTTAGTAAGCTTTTTATTTCAAATTTTTACTCAGATCACAGTTTAATTTTCTGAGATTGAAATGCACGAAAATTTCAAATATTGACATGATTTTATATTCTTGCTGACATGCCTTAATCAGTTTTTTGAGAAATTTTCTGTTTTTCTTTTCTTTCCAGTAAGTTTTCCCGATCCACGCATTCAGTAATTTTATGATTTGATGATTTAATGCTGCTTTAAATGCTTGAATTACCGATTTTTACATGAGGTCAGCGTTTGAAATCAGTAGAAAATTACAATTATTCTGTGTCAAATTTAAAGATTCAATGATCTGGAATGAACAACATCTTGCACACATTATTCATTTGCTGTCATATAACAACTTCAATCATCATCTGTGGCTGCACCCTTGTCAATATGACTTGGGAGGTGAGTCTTATCTTTCTGAAGAAAACGCAACGCCCAGTCTTGTGAAGGAAAGTTGATTTATGGTCGCTTTGTAAACATCGATGAAATATCACTTGTTCAAATACTGCCGACATGTAAGTGTAAATTATGATCCACAATGCGTCTATGCTGTCCGGAAAATGGTTGTTGCCCCCTCTTCTTCTCTATGTTTTGTGACTTTGTTGATTGATGAAACCGAGCCAAATAGGATCAATGCAGACTATTTGTTGGTAATTTAATCAGCAACTTACATAGAGAGCTGTATCTGATGAATCCCAACAGTCTATGCCGAGATTAAAGACACAAAAAAACCTGCCCATCTCACACTAAAAAACAACACAGACACACATGAGCTTATTAGTCTCTGGCTGCTGGAATGCTGTGTTCAGAGCTTCTACTGTATCCATATCTTGTGTCCTCCTGTGTGGACACAGAACCGGAAGGGCCTCATATGGTTTCGGATCTTCTAGGCCGAAAAGCACGGCATAATCCGACGACAACATGGTCATAATCGTAGCCATAAAAAAGGATTTATGAATCAACACCGATAGTGAGTGCATAAAATTCTATGAGTAGTAGACAAGTAGCAATATCTCGCTTTAATATAGATGCCGATCCAGGGCCTCATCCCGTTATCGTTGTTCGGTGAACGTTCCGAAAGCTGGGACAGGTATGAAGTCATTCAATTGTTTCATTCTGGAAAGAAAAGGCAATCTCGTGAATGATGATAATATAAATCTTCTTTTCTGAGAACTATCTGAATATGGTAGCAGGTAGGTTCAATTCAGAATACAAAAGAGTATGATAAAGCTCCACTCGAAAAAAATTGTTCAACCTTTGACGACACTTTCAATAGTTGCAAGTTCTAACTCCAAATCAACGGGGAAAAAGCTTTGAATAAATTACGCATTGTGTTTTTTTAAATCATGCATCTAGAAAGACTACATCTTATCAAACTGTGTCGTATCTATTTGAAAGTTTCAGTATGCTTGTAGTATTTTCCTCGCAGTATGTCTACCGTTTCTTCAGCAATACGCGTCATCTGATAGGTGAACTGCCATACAGTTAGTACTTAGATAACCTTGGTTGGTAAATACCACAGTGTCACAATAAAACGGAACGCATCAAGTCGTGTTGATATCAATTTTAACGTTACTTACTTATCAGTTAAAGCTGGAGCCAATAGCCCTTGGTGGATTTGGGGATTATTTCCATAATCAGCAGCTATGGCTTCGATAAGTTGGATTTCATCCACTTCAATGATAATGGACCATTGAGCTTTTGGATCGTTTTTCAAACGTCTTAGGCATTCTGCCAGTATCTACTCCTTGGCGTGTATATTACGAAGTAGGTATTGTTTTCAAAAAACCGTTGCTTCCTATCGCATTTCACCTTCTTATCGATAAGATTGTAGACGTCACGAGACTATGACCACTGACATGTGGCTATCATACTGAAAGCTACTTATGAGGTAGGTTACTTGAGGTGCATCATTTGCCTTCATATGTTTTATCATTCGTTGATTGGAAATTTCAAGTTGTGGAGATAAGGGCATAACGAGCACCTGGGGCATATTAAAGTTTTTCCCTTTTCTACAAAAGTACGTATTTTCTTAGATAAATTTATTGAGGATAAGTTTCGTACCTACTGCCGTTATTATTAATTTTTCAACTAAAAAGAAATTTCCTTATCATCTTTACAGAAATATTTAGAAATTACCAACTTGGTTCTCAAGTGACGAAAATATTATAATTTTTTAGCACTGGAAAATGAGCTTTTAAGATCGTTAAATCACATCTTGATTTATACCCGGTCAGAAGAGAAAAACAAAATTACCTATATCAAGATGAGATATTTTGATATTCATTTTTTTCCTATCAAAATTTAGTACTCGTAGGATGTTAAAAAATCTTAAATTCTAACAAATGGTCCATGCGAGCATTACTAAATTATATCACCCCTTGATAGCATCAAATCAAGATCATATCTCAATCAGACAGGATTTAGAAAACCAAAATGCAAAAAATATGGACCATGCGTACAAGCTTGTGTAAAATTTTCTCTTACGCGCATTACTTATATGCAATGTTGGACTACCTCATGACTTGTACTTAATTTTTCATGGATTGTTTCCAACTTGAACAATTCTTAAAAAGTTCGGGTACCAGCCAGGAGATTCGAACCTCGACCTGTAGGTTAAGAGGCACGTACGCTACAACAGAACCATCCCTGGTGCATTGGAATGAGACCTTCAAACTTCCAATAAAAGTTTCGAAGCATTTGCTTGCCAAGCAGAAAAAACAACTGATTGTATCAAAAGAGATATAATAATTTTTTTCGAAATGATCAAAACGAAGATTATGATATAAAAGCTATGAATATCTTAATAAGTTAATAATATCTCGTTAAGATGGGTTTGTGTAACAATATTGATATGCTCTCCTGATCGGGTAATGTACGCACAGCAACATGATGTACACATTGTTCCTCAATTTTAACAAACATTAAATTTTAAATTTTTCACTATAATCAATTTTAAAGGGCATTTTTAGTTCAACATGTTGACTCGGTGCGAACAGAGCTGAGAGCACCATTAATCGGGGCACGATGAGCATTTTTTGCCGTAGAATCCAGCAGCGAATTCAACTTGGTGAAGTCAACTGAAATAATAAAAATTATTTCAAATTTTCAATAGATAGAAAAAAATTGGACAAAAGCTGGCATGCAACAAACTTGTATTCAATCTTTAAAAATCGAGAAAATTTGACCACCTTGGATTTAGGGCAGCGCAGCGGTTGTGGCAAGAAAAATAACCCACGCGTCCATCTTGGCCGCCAGGAAATCAAGCAATAACTACTCAATGAGACTTCCGAGGGACTGGAATCGTAAGCAGAGGCACTGACGGTATCCAGGGTAAAAGGGGAAAAAGTCTTGAGAAGCTATAACCATTTTGTTGACTTACCGAGATAGAATGCAAATTATAATCCCACCACCAAGGCTTCCGAAAAGAGAGTGCGTGCATATTTAAAAAAAAGTTAACTAATACTTTATTTTCCTCAACCATGCCAAATTCCCTTGACATAAAATGAGGAATTTCCAATATTCGAAACGGGAACTAGCATACACGGTTACTTGCTCTTTTTGAAAAACGAGGATACCCAGATGCCCTTGCCCTAGTTTTTTAAATATGTTATAATGGCAACATGAATAACTATACAATAGAATATAGTTAAATGATATGTAAAAAAATATAATTCAATTAAATGTAATATAAAATAATATATCAAAAATAAAATACGAAATAATATGTAATACAATAAAATATTCAATAATACAAAATATAACCATATAATATGATAAAAAATATATGCTGGAAAGAAGGTTAATCAAAACTCTCCGTAGTGAACAACACACGAAACCGGCGCCCGTCTCGGTTAAATATCGCACGACTGAAGCAACCTGAGGTCGCGACAGACTACGCGCAATCGGTCGAAGCAGCGCTGCCGACAGAGGATGAGCTTGACGAAGCCCCCTCGAGGACTGTTTGGATACCATCAAGACAGCCATCAATAGTGCTGCGGAGAACGTCATCGGTTATGTGGAGCGAATTCAACTGAACGACTGGTTCGACGAGGAGTGTAGGAGGGTGATGGACGAAGAGAATGCCGCGCGGGCGGCAGTAGTGCAAAGAGGCACCCGCCGAAATTAGGAAAATCACCGACAGCGGAAGAGGCAGCGAGTCCGAATTTTCCAGGAGAAAAGGCGCCGCCTGGAGGAGGAGGAGCTCGATGAGCTGGAGCAGCTGCATCGTTCCCAAGAAACACGAAAGTTCTATCAGAAACTCAACGCATCCCGCAAAGGCTTCGTACCGCAAGCCGAAATGTGCCGGGATAAGGACGGGGTATCCTGACGGACAATCGTGAGGGGATCAAAAGGTGGAAGCAGCATTTCGATGAACACCTGAACGGCGCACATGCAGGAGATCAAGATGGAGGAAGGTACATCGCCGGCGTAGCCAACGACGAGGTGGAGCCAATCCCAACGATGAGTGAGGTTAAGGAAGCCATTCGCCAGCTGAATAGAAACAAATCGGCTGGGTAGGATGTCATCGTAGCTGAACTCATTAAAATAGGCCCGGACAAGTTGGCCGATTGCCTACACCGGTTGATAGTCCGGATCTGGGACATAGAACATCTATCGGTGGAGAAGAAGGAAGGGGTAATATGGCCCATCTACAAGAAGGGCGACAAATTAGACTGTGAGAACTACCGAGCGATCACTGTCCTCAATGCCGCCTACAAAGTGTTGTCCCAAATCCTACTCCGCCACCTAACGCCACAAGCAAACTGATTCGTGGGAAGTCATCAGACCGGTTTCATGGAGAGACGGTCTACGACGGACCAAATCTCCACATTACGGCAAATCCTCCAAAAATGCCGTGAACACCAAGTCCCTACGCACCATCTATTCATCGACTCCAAAGCCGCTCACGACACGATCGATCGTGATGAGCTATGGAAAATCATGGATGAGGAGAACTGCTTTTCCGGGAAGCTGACCAGACTGATCAAGGCGACGGTGGGTGGAACGCAGTGCTGTGTACGGATCTCGGATGAATTGTTGAGTTCATACGAATCGCGAAGCCTCTCTGCTTCGACAAGGCGATGGTCAATCCTGCATGATGTTCAACGTCGCGCAAGAGGGTCTTATTCGACGAGCGGTGGGCGAAATGCGGGGCACGATTTTCAACAAATCCAGTCAACTTATCTGCTTTGCCGATTACATTGATATAGTCGGCAGAACATCTGCGGTTGTGACAGAGATCTACCGTAAACTAAAATGCGAAGCAGGAAGGATTGGGTTGATGATTAATACGTCCAAGACGTCCAAGAAGTATATAATGGCCTGATGCTCCGAGACCGGTCGAATCCGCTTGTCCAGTAATAACAAGGTCACGAAGGCAACGAGCTGGAGATAATCGAAGACTTTGTCTGTCTCGGCTTACTGGTAACCGCAAACAGTGACATCAGTCGTGAGATCTGGCGGCGATTGATCTGTTGAAATCGTACCTACTATGGACTCCACAAGCAACTGCGGTCGAGAAGACTTAGCCTTCGCAAGAACTGTAACCTGTTCATGACGCTCATTTGACCGGTTGTCCTCTACGGGTACGAGACGTGGATATTGCTCAAGGAGGACCTGCGCAAACTCTGAGTATTCAAGCGACGAGTGTTAAAAACCATCTTTGGCGGCGTGCTGGAGAACGGAGTTTGGAGACGAAGGATGAACAACGAGCTCGCGTGACTGTATGGCGAACCCAGTATCCAGAAGGTGGGGAAAGCTGGGCGGGGCATGTTGTGAAGAATCCGGTAGGAACGAGATGAGCAGGGGCGTAAAGAACGAGGTGGTTAGACCATGTGGATCGTGATATGGCGTATGTGGGATGCCCTAGAAGTTGGAGAACGGTTGCTATCAACCGAGTGAATTGGAGGAACATTGTTCATGAGGTTATGTCGTGGGACGGAAAACCATGTAAATATTTTTTTTTAAATAATAATTCCGGTCTTTGTAGGTTGTACTTGTTTCCGGGGGTTGTCACGTTGACCTGTTGACTGTTGGCGGTAAGTAAGATGACATTCTCCCTCTGACTGAATGACGCCATCTCGACTAGGATGAAGCCTTGTAAAGCGACCTAGTGACCACAATGTGGCGGAATGGAGTCAGTTTTCCAACGACGACAATTGCCATGCATGTTCGTTACACTGAGCAGGTTGATTGGAGAAGTTGGCGTGATGTTGATTCCTGGACATTTGGACCAGCAGGTTTGTCGTCAACGGGATCGCGTTAGTGCCTTTTTCCGTGTTGAGCTGGTCTTACAGGTATTTTATGGTGTGTATTCCTTTTTTTTCGTTGCGGATTTGAGTGGTGTAGGGTTCCGCTTCCCTTTTCTGGATCCCATTTGCGGAATCTAATGGCCGGACCTCCTCAGAGATCGTTTCTCGCGTTTTTTCAACGGTGGAGAGGTAGCACGCTTGCTGTGCGGTTGTGGAGCTAGAATCAACTTTGCCGGAATCTGTCCAGCCCAAGAGGGTGTCCACTGTCCACTAAATAGGGAGATTTGTCATCAAGGGAGTGGCTTACGCCTGTGTAGAACTCATGGTAACATTCTCCACCGATGTTCATGTCGATTTTTGCTGAAATGTTGAACTGAGGATGAACTGCGGATATGGAAAGATGAGACGATGACTTTTTCATGACAAGTTAAAATTGAATGTAGTAGACTGAGTCGATTTGGGGTAATTTTTGAATTTCTCAAACCCTGGGGTCTAAAAAGCTTCGTCTTGGTCCAACACTCATCCATGATTTTTTGCAGAATTTTTAAGTAACGTTTACATGAGTAAATTTGAACTTTTAGGTTTGTATGGGAAAATTGAATATTTTGTACTGAAAAATTAACATCATTTTTATTTCTTCTGTGAAACCAAGCCAGCTGACAGTTTTTGTGCCAATTTATAAATTTTTTAAAGGAAATTTTCCGCTGAAAAACTTTGTAGAATACTGCAACTTCGTATCTAATTAGGTGAAAAAGTTGTTAACTGTTTAACAAAGGTATGTCTGTTCACATTGATAAACAATAAATTCAATTAACATCACTGCTGGAGCCTCGCAAAGTATTGCATGAAAAGTAGCCATGCAATACCTCACTAGGCACCCTGCAGGGATGTCAATTGAATTTATTGTTTATCAATGCGAAAAGACATACCTATGTTCAACAGCTGATAACTTTTTTGACTAATAAGATACGAAGTTACGGTCTTGCACAAAGCTGTTCAATGGAAAATTTCCTTTAGGAATTTTATAAATTGGTACACTGCAAACTGTCAGCTGGCTCGGTTCCACAAAAGAAATAAAAATGATGTTGATTTTTCAGTACAAAATATTCAATTTTTTCCCATCCAAACCCAAAAGTTCAAATTTACTCATGTAAACGTTACTTAAAAATTTTGCAAAAAATTATGGATATGTTTTGGACCAATACGAAGCTTTTTAGACCCCAGGGTTTGAGAAATTCAAAAATGACCCCAAATCGTCTCAGTCTAATGGCATAGAGAAGTCGCTGTTCCGGGAGACGATCTTGACAGCTTACTTGTACTCGATGCGCTTCACTGAAATTTGGAAACTGGAATTTCCACTAGGCTTTTTCGGGTTGCGAGTTCTTTCGCCAGCTTCTTGGTTATGAAATTCGACAGTGTTACAGAAAATAGTGCTTGGCTCTTCTGTAATATCAATCGATTACTAACAGCTAGACTGTCTCCAAGAGAACGTTTGAGTCGATATTCGGAACTCGGGGAACTCGGTTTCCACAAGCATCAAGAATGAAAGGTGAGTCGCCTTCAATAAGCACCAACAGCTGATCAATCGCTCGGGGGGTGAATTTGTTTGCACTTTTTGGGTTTGATTGTGAGATAGCACCAAACAGTATACTCGCGATCGATTATATTTGCCACCAATTACTATTCAGGTTTTCAGAACTATTAGAAGTAAGTCGTTTGTTTGGACTTTTTACGATTTATTGGAAAGAATGAAAATAGCCTACAAATAGCCTTGAATATTTTCAAATTATTTACAATGATTCAAAGTAAACTCGCCGACTAAATAAATAATCGAATCTGAACGTATTCCAGATACGAGATATCTCATTTTTTGCTTTCCGCTTGATGTTTATACTAGACTAAAACTATCTTAAGACATAAACTTTTTTACTTTTTTGCTGCTTAGATTAAAAATTTCAATACAGTAAAATGAATCTCATCATTTTATTCAAATACAAATATTTTGAACAATATTGAAATCTATATTGTGTTTGTTTGTGCTCTTGAGAAATTCAAAATTTTGCAACGCAATGTTCTTTGCATTCAAATTTTTCTTCTCAATAAGAGTAACATTGTTGCAAACCGTCACAATTTGATCGTCTTAGGTCATGTGCTGCTGAAGGGAAATGTCTCATTTATTTCTACTCACGAAGAGGCTTTTATCATTCGCTGAAAACAATTGACACTCCACCCAACTCAACTCAGCGGGGCAGTTAAAAAGAATCATGTATGAAGGTGGGCAAAACACATCATATGATGATAAAGCTATACATCACCTGTGCTAGAGATAATGTACTCATACCCGAACTAACAAGTCACTTGAGGCCGTTTTAATTGCCATTCTAAGCGATGCCTTTCAGTTTGCTTCGGTAACTCGCCCGGTTCGGAATTCCATTGTTTCTTTTTGAGAATCTTCAGTTGAGTGTTAGAACTTTGCTCGGAATTTGTGTTAGACTGTTTAAGAATCCGGCCTAATCATGGGGGCAATGTTCCGGAGTGAGCAGATGTCTTTGGTGCAGCTGCTCATCCAATCGGAAGCTGGATACTCTTCGGTCGCCGAACTGGGAGAGCTTGGAATCGCTCAGTTTCGAGATGTGGGTGGTCTAAGAAGAAGTTATAGATAAAAAATCCTAATTATGGCTTTTTTTTATTGGCAGCTTAACGCTGATGTTAACGTGTTCCAACGAAAATTTACCAGTGAAATTCGAAGATGCGACGAAATGGAGCGCAAGATCGGCTACGTCAAGCGGGAGCTAAATAAGGATGAGGTCCCGATGCCGGACCTTTCGGATAACATTCCCCGTACTCCGAACAACCGAGAGATCATCGATCTGGAGGCAGCTCTAGAGAAGACCGAAAATGAGATCATGGAGCTGTCCGAGAACAGCCATGCTCTGTTGCAAAACTTCATGGAACTGTCCGAACTGCGAAGCGTTTTGGAGAAAAGTCAGGTGACCCTTTGAAAAATCAACCTTAAAAAAATAAGTTTCTCATTCCCAAACCCACCCAAAATCAGGGCTTCTTCTCGGACAGATCGGCGGCCCAGAACCTGGAGGGAACCGGAACGGCGGACGAGAACAAACCCCTAGGGTTCGTGGCCGGAGTGATCCCACGTGAGCGGGTGATTGGCTTCGAGCGAATGTTGTGGCGCGTGTCACGTGGTAATGTTTTCCTACGCCAGGCGCCCGCTGATAAGCCATTCACCGATCCGAAAACGGTAAGTGTAGTGTCACACAGTACAGTTTACAGTATGTGGGTGATAAATTTGCAATTTGCCAAGGCAATACCTACCTAATGCCGAGATGATGGGTGTCTTATCTTTGTCGTCGTCGTCGTCGGTCTTGTGACCTGTTTATGTAATGCTTTGCGAGAGTGGAAACTGTGCAACTCGTGATGCAAGAAGGTGGGATTTACTTCATAAGTGTTTCGATGCTGATTATTTGAATTTCTTAGAGCAGAGCTGACCTTTTAAAAAGGATCAGTAAAATTTTACATTAATTGTTTGTTATTGTAACTTTTTGGAAGTATCCGTATTAAGGAAAAATATTCTGATTTGTTAGAGTCAATAAAAAACTATATTTGTATGCTATTTGAAAAATACCTTTAAATTGGCCTTATTGGAAGATTTAAACAAATGAGCCATTCGCAAAGAATTCTGTATTAAAGAAAAATAAAAAAAAAACAGATTAAAAGTAGTTGTACCAAAAAATCGAACATAATTATGAATTTTAATTTAATTTATAAACTAAAAATCAATTTCCCCCAATTGGTCAAAAAAGAAACAAAAATCAGTCACCTAATAAGGGCGGAACGAATTTTAAATTTTTCAAATGCATGAATTGCGCATACAATCTACATAGCACAAATTAAAAAAAAAGGTTAAAGGTTAAACTTTATTTATTTTCCTCTTCGAGATTTTTGCAAAAAAATACAAAAAAAATTTTTTTTATTCATTTTGACCTTATGTATGAAGACAATAAATTTATCTCAAATCTTAGACGTTGCTTTATAAGTACTTCAAATAATAGTTTTTTCTGAAAAATACATATAGGCATTTCGAGTTCTTGTAATTTTTTGTGTGTTTTCTTTCATGAGTAAAAATTACACAAATCGTAAAGATCTTCACAAAAGCTTAAAACTGAGCCGATTTTTGTTTCATCAACTTATTTTAAGATTTGTTCTTTCTCTTTAGAGTTTAGACCAGTGGTTTTCAAACTTTTTTCACTCACCGCCCCCATTTGAAAAAAAGTCGAGCTCAACGCCCCCTTGGGAAATTTTAACGAAAATCTTTTTAAAAAAAAGTTAATTTGGATCGTTGAAAAACTATTAGCTATTGCCTTTATGTTGTTTTAAGACTCAACTCAAAATTCATTCATTTGGCCCTCAAAGGGTTTTATAAGTGTGGAAATGGTTAATTTTGATCTAATGATGTCAAAAGATTCTGAATACTTCAAACTATATTTCGTGATTTTTCGGATTTTTAAAAAATTTTCACATATATTTCGTTCGAAAGAGAAATGCAAATTTTCGAAATGGAAAATGAACAAACATAATAAATAACTTAAACGCGTGTTTTATCGAAGTAAGCGTTAATGCGCTTATGATAAGTTTGTGAGAATTTTTTTCAGACGTGTCTGGACCGGATAAATCCGGGCAATTTTATCTTAAAACGCTGCAAAATCAGGACATCTGATTTTAAAATGTTCAACCCAAAATCCAGGCAAATTTGGTCAAAATTACGGAATAATTTAGTTAAAATCAAGAAGAATACATTTGAAATATATTATCCCCATCAAACCACATCAGCAGATTTTAAATCGTATTTCAGGCTTTCAAAACACAGGTCATGATTATTTGTTTAACACTTGCCTTCAAAATTAATTGGACGTAAAAATGAAAACTCATAATAACTCAATTTGAGATCTATGTTTGACTTTACAAATAAATTAAATAAATCTTGGGAAAATCCGGACTTCCTCCAACGAAATCCGCAAAAAGGAACTTTTTCAAATATTTTGTGAAATATCCGGCAAGCTGGCAACTTTAACTCATATTCTTTTTTGCTTCAAGGGCCTCAATAAACACTTAATTCTATTTAAAGTTTCTTAAAACTTAAACTGATTGATTAGTTTGTTTTGAAATCAAATCACATTTATCTTAAATTTTGGTAAACAAAATTCTATACTCTCTATTATTTTTGCAGTTTTTCATTTTGCAAATTAACTACGGTCAAGCCGGTGAAACGTAAAAAATATTTTTATTTCTTGATATCTGAATTTGAATCCAGTTCAAACCCAATTTCGGCAACGTTAGTGATTTGAGTTTATCTATGGCAAATGGTACTATTGATTTTTTGAATGGATTATAAAAAAGATGAACGAATCAGCACTTGAAATTGAAATTCTCTTATATTTAAGACTTGAACCTGATGTTTAGATCTGTAACTTAATTCATTGTTTTGCATCGAACTTAATCGTTAATATTTCAAATTACGTTTTTTTGAGATTTGGGAAAGTGTGAACTACGACCTCACCGCCCCTCTGAGCCCTTTTAACGCCCTCCAACTTCTAAAATTGAGATCACCGCCCCCTTGGAAGCTCTCAACGCCCCCAAGGGGGCGGTAGGGACCACTTTGAAAACCACTGGTTTAGACTGTTAAAAAACATACTAGAACACATAAACTCGATAACTTTCAAGCCATTTTTTCCACTATCATTTACCTGAATCTGATGATTAACCTTACTATTATCCCCATGCAAGGTCCAGCGAACGGGAGAAGGGGAAATTCAGTCCAAGATATGAATTTGCCGTAATAACGGAAAATTATTTGATCCCGAAACGTGTATTAAAATAAGTACAGATGTTTCGAAGAATGAAAGAAAATTAACTTTCTTAACTACTCGGCCAAACAAATATTCGGCCGAATATTTTGTCGAGTTTTCAGTATAAATACATAAGCGATTATTTACATTTCCATCTAATTATTCCATTTCATTCATTCATTCCCCTCATGCTCTAAAGCCGATTATTTTCAACCAGAAAAAAACCAGAAAATTTTCAAAATGTCACCAATAACAGGATGGACATCGGATAACTTGTGGGTTCTGAGCAAGTTTGCCAAAATCACAGAAATATCTATAATTTCACAGAATTTTGAACCAATTTTCGTCGCAGAATCTGTGTCACAGAGCACAAAATTTTGAAAATATTCACAGATTTCACAGAATTTTTAATTAAAACTACGGACGTTTTTTTTTTTTCAAAATTCAACTTTTCGTGTAAATTTAAATTTTGAATATTATTTAATCTTTGAAAATTTATTTTTCGGCATTTCGGTGAAATGTATATTCTTGGAGAAAGAATGAAACTTATGTCCATTTTGAAATTTGTCGAAAATTGTCCACAAAATCTAAAAAAAATCAAATAGAAATTTCAGTTTCTTAATTTGATTCAGAAAATTTACAATAGACAATAGACAATTGCATATTTTATGTTTATTTTGTTAGTTATTCTTTCTCCAAGAATATACATTTTACCGATATACCGAAAAATAAAAAAAATTAATGAACGGTGGTTAACTTATCTTAAAACTTAATCTTTGAATTATAAAAATATGATAAAAATTTGTAACATTAACAGATTTTTCTTAAGTAAAATGTAAAAAAGACGCATGTTGACATGTCTTTTGAATGAAATTAATGGAAAAAGGATCACAGAATTTTTGGGCAAAGTCACAGAAAGTCAGATCAAAACACAAAAATTTTCCGGCCACCTTGGTTCTTAGGCGTTAATCACCAAAGAGAATGGGATTCCTGTGAAATCTGGGACAAAGTATGTCAAAACAGGTGCCAAGCAGTTTCAAATTGCTTATATTAAGTTGGTCAAAACAACGATGATCTTGAAACTTTAGCATACAATATTTTCTACAACATGTATCCACACGATCGGACAATACAGAACGATCTTTGAAATAATTGTAAAAAATGGCAGACCTGACCAAAATCTAAACATTATTCTAAAAAATACAAGTAGAAAAAGAAGGAAATTTACTCGAAATTTTGAGTTTACATTAAATCACAGCAGCAGTGTTAAACTCGTATCTAAGGTATAAATAAAGATTTATGTCCGTTTTGAAATTTGTCAAAAATTATCCACAAAATTTAAAAAAAAAACGAAAAGAAATTTCAGTTTTTTAATTGGTTTCAGCAAATTGACAATAGACAATAGACAATTGCATTTTTAAGTTTTTTGTAAGTTTGTCTTGGTTTTTTAATTTTGTTATGTTTTTGTTCTGAAAGTATTATCTTCTTGGAAGCTTAAAAATATAAATTTTTAATTAGAAAAACAGTTTTTGTTTATTTTGTATTTCAAAAACATTGGCAACAAAATATTTAAAGTTTGGATTTTAAATTCTAAACGCTAAACTTTCTTTACTGAAATTATCATGATTTTCAATTAATCTTTTAAAAGTTCGACAATTTATTCAAAGCATCAAGTTGAAAGCATAATTCAAGCTTAAGTATTTGCTTTGTGTTTTCAATATTGACAACCCCAATACTTTTTTTTAATCAGTTTCTTATTTATCATTTAAGAAATCAAATTTACCAACATGTAGGCACTTAGTCGGGATAAACTGTGAGTGATGAATTGAACAAGTTAAATTATAAATAAAAATTAACTTTTTTGGCCTTTTGTTTTGATAAATGAAAGAATTTGAAGAGACAAAATTATTTTATCTCAGACTTTGTTCACTGGTACTCTTGAAATAAAATAAAATATTTTCTTCTTTTCATCAAGTTTAATTCAATCATCAACCATGTGTTTTGAATAAATTCATTCAAGTTTAAATGGATTTTACTAACCGAAAATTCACATTTCAAATCGTGAATAAATATTTTTTCTTATTGAAGATATTTCCGCGGATTTCGTTTTTCTATTTATTCTTCACGTGAATTAGGCGCTTGAAGAAAATTAATCATGTTAAACAATATTGGAATTTCCTGCAAGTTTTAAAGGGAAAATTATTGTGAGACTTTGTAGAATGTTAGAGTATGTAAAGTAGACCGCTGCAAAAAATGACTTTTTGCTCCCATATGTTTTTTTGATGCCTTTTGGATCACCAAGCATCAATGTTAAATTTGAGATGATTTGGTTGATTCCTGAGTTAGCGCAATGCGTTTCAATTTTGTATGGAAATTTGTATGGAAGAAGAAATTTTAATACTTTAAATCATCCAGAAAATTCAAATAGGCTTGAAATGAAATTTTTTGGTTTTGGTTTTGACTATTCTTAAGCTTCATTTTTTGCTAACATGACAAGCAGTCAATAATTTCATGAAAAAAGTTATAACCATTTCAAAACCAAAAATCTGAATCCGTTGAAAAGTATTTAAAAATGGTAGATTTTGCTTGCTAGAGCTGTTAATGGTAGCTTGAAATGTTTTCGCAAAGCTTACATAAATCTATTAATTCTCTGGCAATGCAAAGCAGTTTTTTGAGATTTTTTATTTCCATCCTACGGTAACACAGCTTGCAAATAAGCAGAAAAAAACGCAAAAATTGATAAAAATTATTTTGAAAAATATATTTTTTTTTATAATATCGAATAACTTTTCTGGGGTATAAGTTGGGTTTTTGCTTTGTTCACATGAATAGTACTGCAAGAATCAAGGAATATTTTTCATTTAAAGTTAAATTTTTTGGAACTCTCAGTACATCTCTGGCGATTTTTAAATGGAAAATTTTGTTTTCCCATACAAATTTCCATACAAAATTGAAACTCGTTGCACTTATTCAGGACTGAATGGATCGCTTCCAAAATTTTTATTGCTATTTCTGGCAGCAAAAACAACCAAAAAAGTTATGGGAGATGTAAACATGTAAGAATTTGAAATTCCCATACAAAGCTTGCAGCGGTCTAATGTAAAGCTTATAAAAGGAAAGAAAAAAAAATTATATGTTTCTATATCAGCAAATATTTTTCATATAAAATGAGTTCCAATATTCAAATCCTGTGAGTAGAGTGTCCATTTTTCGACCATTTTTCCGTTCCCGAGAATCGGGAAATCTGGTGACCTGTTTCCCGGGAATTCCCGGGATCCCGGGAAATATTCAAAAACATGTTAAATATATGCACTTTTATTCAAATATACATAACTTATCGAAGCTTCCGTGCATACCGTGCATATCGTGCTTACGTGTTCAATATGTTCTCTTCCTAATGTTTTTAACTTATTTTAAATCAAATAAAACAAACTGTTTTGAACAATGATAAATTAAAAACACTCAAACAAATTATAAAATAACCTGAATATGTAAAATGAAGAATTGATTCACGCAGTTATGGGTTAATTGAAAAAAAAAAAACTATTCAGTTGTTCGATCATTCCAACCTTGTTTTCGTTTTTCTAACCATTTGACATATTTTCTCAACATATGAATAACCAAATACGATGTATTCTTCATTTTTAAGTTTTGAAATTCATCTGGCTTTTAAAGCCAGAGAGAAACAAGTACATAAATGTTACTTTCGAGAAGACACAATCTGCCTATCTGCTGCGCAATTTTTCATATATTTTTCGAAGTGTTGTGGGTTTCTGTTCAACGAAAACGGTGTGGAAATACATATAATCTTTTTAAACTTAACTATTTGAATAAAAAAATTACAACAAATCGCTGCAAAATGTCTACTGCCATAGAAATATTCGCAATGAGTTTTGTATGACTACATTTTCAAAAAAAAAAACAATAAGAATGGTTTCGGAGGCTATCAGGATTTTCCAGAGAAATAATTTCATACATGTCGGGATTTCCCAGGAATGAAACTATGATTCCCGGGAATCGGGAATTCCCGAATTTTTCAAATTCCCGGGAAATCCCGGGACAGACACTCTACCTGTGAGCGATTTAAAAAAAAAAGAAATACAGTTTTTCATATCAAACAATAGGTACTTGCGAAGTTCTTCTTTTTATTTGTGATTTTCAGCTGCATAATGTATACAAACTGACTTTGATAGAAAATTTAAATTTTTTTATCAAACTTATAGTAATACTCATAATTGCAAAACTGTGATCCCTTGCTATTTAAATTCTTAAAAGAAATAGGCATCGTGATTATTTTATCATTTTTCAACCGTTTGAAGTTTACTTTGAATTCAGTACACCTAGGTTTTTTTTTACACGGTTTTTTACGCGGTTTTTTTACACGGCTTTTTTTACACGGTTTTCGGGAAGGGCTTGTGATATAGCTCAGTTGGCAAGTCTGTTGTCTCCTGAGCCGATGTCCGCGAGTTCGAGCCCAATAGTAAACATCGAACACAGTTGTACCGGATAGTTTCTCAATAACGATCCGCCAACTGTAACGTTGATAAAGTCGCGAATGCCATAAAGATGGTAAAACGACTATAATCGAAACAAAAAAAAAACGGTTTTCGGGAATTTACGCAGTTTTTTTTACGCGAATTTCGCGAATTAACACGGTTTTTGAGAGAAAATAAGTAATTTTCAAAGGAAAACATTTTGAATCTTTTTGAAGTTGGGAAAATCTTATCTCTTAGACTAAGAACATGACACATGAGACCTAAGACCTGGGACCTGAGCCTTGAGACCTGAGACTTGAGACCTGAGACCTGAGACCTGAGACCTGAGACATGAGACATGAGACATGAGACATGAGACCTGAGACATGAAACATTAGAAACATTAGACCTGAGACCTGGAAGCTGAGACAAGGGATATTAGACATGAGACCTCAGCATGAGACATGAAACCTGAGACCTGAGATCTGAGGCATGAGACAAGAGCCATGAAACATGAGACTTTAGACCTGAGACATGGGACATGAGACATGAGGCATGAGGCATAAGACATGAGACCTGAGGCATGAGACAAGAGCCATGAAACATGAGACCTGGGACCTGAGACATGAGACTTTGGACCTGAGACCGGAGACAAGCTACTAGGATAAATACCGCGAGAAATTAGCTAACCTCCGATTTCAACTTGCGACCCCTCTAGTGAAAGGGTTTGACTTGTAGACGACGAAAAATAGTGTCGCGACTTCGCTAGTACAAGCTACTAGTGTTAGTACAGCGAGAAATTAGTTTAGCTTCGATTTCAACTTTCGACCGGTCAAGTGAAAGGGTTGAACTTGTAGGTGACGAAAAATAGTGTCGCGACTTCGCTTGTACAAGCTACTAGGATTAGTACCGCGAGAAATTAGTTAAGCTCCGATTTCAACTTGCGACCCCTCTAGTGAAAGGGTTTGACTTGTAGGTGATGAAAAATAGTGTCGCGACTTCGCTAGTACAAGCTACTAGTGTTAGTACAGCGAGAAATTAGAGTTAGGAATGTTCCTTAAATGTTGATGTCTACTATGGACATCAACTTTGATACTTTGACTTTCGGATGTTTTATCACAAGCGTAACACAATTAGAGAGTTTATTTAACACGTTTATTCTTCTAGGGTTTACACTTATTGAAAGCCATTGGAAAGTTCTGCTTAACACTTTTATTCTTCTAGGGTTTACAATTATTGAAAGCAATACTGCTGATCACTTTTATTCTTCTAGGGTTTACACTTATTGAAAGCAATTGGAAAGTTCTGCTTAACACTTTTGTTCTTCTAGGGTTTATACTTGTTGTACGCAATGAGCAAGTTCTGCTTAACACTTTTATTCTTCTAGGGTTTGCACTTATTGAAAGCAATTGGAAAGTTCTGCTTAACACTTGTATTCTTCTAGGGTTTGCACTTATTGTGGTCTAAACTGAACGAACTAAACGAGAACGATTATACGACGTACTGAACGGCGTATTTTCTCCTGACTGCCCTTTTATTGCTTAGCATCGGAATGTTATGCGAATGATTAAGCATAACGATTCCCACGGGCTAAGAGATTTGAGACAGACGAAACAAAATGCGCGTTCGGTCGCTGTTTTGTTTATCGTCCGACCGGGTGGCAATTTTATGCTGTCGCGAGCAAAGTAAATGCGCACAGCATAAGTCGCGTTCGTTTCCTAATCTTTATATTTTCACGGTCGCTGTTCTGTTTATCATCCGACCGGGTGGCAATTTTATGCTGTTGCGAGCAAAATAAATGCGCCCAGCATAAGTCGCGTTCGTTTCCTAATCTTTATATTTTCAAATAGGGTAGGCGTGCTAACTTTAGTTTAGCTCCGATTTCAACTTTCGACCGGTCAAATGAAAGGGTTTGACTTTAAGGTGATGAAAAATAGTGTCGCGAGTTCGCTAGTATAAGCTACTAGTGTTATTACCGGTAGAAAGAAGTTTCATTACCGATTTCAATTTGCGATCAATCAAGTTAAAGTGTTTGAAGCAAACAGAACTCAATGTTAGTTGTGAGATACGTCTCGCTGGTCGAGTGGTTAGCGTGGTAAGACGGTAATCGCTGGTCCACTGATGGCATGGGTTCGATTCTCATGGTTTTGTTCGAATTAAATTTTATATTTTTTAAACCATAAATGTTTTTATAGAAAAAGCATGAGGGTTCAACAAAAATTTAGGGGTGAAAAATACTGTAACAAATTCTACTAGCTGAAATCATAAAAATTCATGATTGGATGGATAAAAATTTTGAAGTTATATTTTCATTACCTGCAAATTCCAAAGAATGCGATGTTTGATAAAAATTTTCGAAAATTTGTAGCATCTTGTTCAAGTTTTCAAACAATCAAAAAACGCACGGGCTCACAGCTCTCAGAGCTCTCTAGAATGATGATTTTACTCAATTTTCAGCTGGGTGCTGCAGTTTCTGCTTGCGCGTTTTGATTTATTTTGCCAGTTATTAAAGCAAAACGTGATACAAAATATAAAAAAATACACTTTAAATACTCAAGATTACCCCCTGTAACCAATATCACCAAGAAGTCAATCCCTTTCACTTGACGGGTCGAAAGTTGAAATCAGAGCTTAACTAATTTCTCGCGGTACTAACACTAATAGCTTGTACTAGCGAAATCGCAACACTATTTTTCATCATCTACAAGTCAAACACTTTCACTCGAGGGGTCGCAAGTCTAAATCGGAGCTTAACTAATTTCTCGCGGTACTAACACTAGTAGCTTGTACTAGCGATTTCGCGACACTGTTTTTCGTCACCTACAAGTCAAACCCTTTCACTAGAGGGGTCGCAAGTTGTAATCGAAGCTTATATAATTTTTCGCGGTAATAACACTAGTAGCTTGTCTCAGGTCTAAAGTCTCATGTCTCAGGTCTATGCTTTCATGGCTCTTGTCTCATACCTCAGGTCTCATATCTCATGTCTCATGCCTCATGCCTCATGTCCCAGGTCTCAGGTCTCAGGTGTCATGTCTTAAGTCTCAAGTCTCATGTCTCAGGTCTCATGTCTCAGGTCTCAGGTCTTGTGTTTTATGTCTTAGGTTTCTAGTCTCAGGTCTCAGGTCTAATGTCCCATGTCTTTGGTCTCATTCTTCAAGTCTCAGGTATCATGTCTCAGATCTCAGGTCTCTGGACTTAGGTCTCAGGTGTCATGTCTAAAGTCACAGGTCTCATGTCTCTAGTCTACATTTTCAAGTCCTGGTCTCATGTCTCGAGTCTCAGGTCTCAGGTCTCAGGTCTTAAGTGTCAGAACTTCAAAGCTGCAGAATTCGAATGGTCTTTTTTTACACGGTTTTCGGGAATTAACACAGTTTTTTTTACACGGTTTTTTTTTACGCGGTACGTATATCAGTGTAAAAAAAAACCTTACTGTATACCGTCAAACGGGGCATCATGCAACAGCGGGGTTCGATGCAACATTTATATAACACTACATTGAATCAATTTTTAATTTAATGTATTGTAATAAAGTTATCTTTTAATGATAACAAAATGATGATGACATAATTTCTCACATCTTAAGCTAGTTGTCTCAAGTTTTTTATTTTTATGTAAAATTTGAAAAATCGAGCAATAAATGTACAAATTTAAACATTTTTTGATGCCGAAAAAAACTTCACCCAGTATGACGGATCGGCTTGATAAAATAACCTACAAACTTTTTACAGGTTTCCTCATATTATACCAACATTGTTGGTGTAAAAAAATTTTTCGAACAATCACCCAATTTTTTTAAATAAATATTTTTAATATTCAGTTAGGTGTCTGGGGTTAAATGCAACAAAATGCAAATCAAAGAAATACCTTGTAGATCTCGTTTCCATGCGTTGGAATATGAATGTTTTGAATCACGCGTTTGTAAACATTTAAATTTCATTCATCCAAACATTTATTTTTATGATTTCAGCTTTTTGAATTTTTCGTAGTATTATTTAACCCCTAAATGTATGCAGCATCCTTAATTCCAGAAAAAATGTGAAAATTTGTTTTTAAAGACCCAAAAACTACTGCAATTGGTGGTGTCATGCGTAATGGTCTTTAAGACATCTCAAATATATTAAAAATTATAAATTTTCGTACGTGTTCATTAGATTTTTCATTGAAAACAAAGTTTGTTGCAAGTTACCCCATTTTCTAAGAAGGGTGAAAATCGCATGTTTTTAGAAAATTAAAAATAACTGAAGAGACCAATATTTTTTTTAACTACGCCAATTTGATGTCCCAGCATCCTTAAAACTTTTGATGCATAAAGGATATGATTAACTGTGAACATAAGTTTTTTAGAAGCTATTGAAGCTGAAAATTGTTGCATGTTGCCCCAGTTGACGGTATTGCAGATCAAAATTTCAAATATGAGCTAAGAATTGAAATTTGTTTCACAGTCATCACTCCTGAATCTGTAATTTATAAATTGTTGACTTGGGGTTCAAACTGAATTTACAGTTTCAACTTTTTATTTTCATACGGCTTGAATTTCAGGGATGCTAGCGACTTTTCATTTTGAAAATCCACAATTTTTTCCGGTTTTGCCCCGGTTTTTTCCCAATTAAATATTATTACTTTCCCAGTATTTATTATACTCGCATGTTAAATCTGGGGGATCAAAAAAATTGATGCTAAGCCTTATAACTAAGAATTCTTATAATTGTTTCACAAAACTTGTTACCCGGTATGAAATCATGACAAATATTTCGATGTCTTATAACACGTAGCCTTTTTGCATCAAATTATCATAAAATTTTGGAATTAGTACAACAGAATTAGCATCTATTCATTGTTCTCCTCAATTTTAACAATTTTCGCAAAAAAAGTATGGGAGAGTGGGGAATCATGGGCCACTTTTTTTCGTTGTTCCATAACTTCTTTATTATAAAAGATAAAATGAAAATAAAAAATGGTATGGTTTTCTTCATTTTCAAGGTATCAAGAGGTATTTTTTAAATTTTTTATAAGTTATTTTCCCCAAATTCTGACTGTTTAAAAATAGCAATATTTTTTGGATTTTAAAAAATGGTGGGGAATCGTGGGCCACTAAATTCAAATTGACCAAATAACAAGCAAAGTTTATGAGTTGACCCAAAACTGTATTTCCTAATTCATTTCGTTATTTAAAAGCAATTTCAGATAATGATATAAAAAAGAGAGCCGTGTAAGATCGCATAGATTCCAAAACCTGGCTCACGAAGGTTTTAGCAAAATTGCTTATATAGGAAGGACAAAATATTTTTCATAACTCTTTATTTGGCATAAGAAAACTTTGCAGATAGGTTAAACTTATTTTAAGTTCTGAATATGTATAAAAACATAAAAATATAGGTGATTCAAGATGTGTGGCCCACGATTCCCCACAAGCTATGATTTGCAAATTGGTTTCGTTTGTGTGACATATTGATGTTTCATCAAAAATTGCTTTTCCACGTGAAAGATCATGACAAAACTAAGATCATAAGCGTATGAGCATATTTTTGTTATGCACTTTAGGTTCCCCATCGATGAAATCAGCGGGTGGTTTTTTAATTATGTAAGTAAATTTTTCTAATTTTTTTTAGCTTGATAAATAAAAGAAGCATATAATGCGTTTTTCAGTCAACAACATATAGGAATACATGCTCACGCATAGCGACGACGATGACAGTTGGTTTGAGATTTTTATCTCAACACACATCTGGGATATTAAAAGTGGCCCACGTTTCCCCATGGCCCACGATACCCCACTCTCCCCTACTTTTTATTTATTTTATTTTTTTTATAACTTTTTTTTAATTTTTTTTATTAATTTTTTTTTAATTTTTTATTCTTTTATTTATTTTTTATTTTTTATTTATTTATTTTTTTAATATCAATGTGAAAATGTTTATTTTGAATTTAAATTACAGGCGATTGCAGTTTCATAATTTTTGTTCTGGGATCAAATCTCAAATTTTATATTCAACCAGAGTTAGTTTGAAACACAAACCAGAAGAAATCACAAAAATAAAATAAAATTTATATTTTAGAGAAAACTAGATTTTTTTTAATTCAACTGAAAACATGCTTAACAGGTTCTATTTTTAACATTAATTATATTGCAGATTTCGCTTAAACAAAGTTTCATAATAAAATCTAAAATTTTAGTCGAGTTTACAAAAGTAGAAAATAAATTTGATTCAAAGCGCAAACCTACTCTCTTTCATTTATTTTTAAATATTTGTAATTTTTTTAAATCACGTTTCAAATAGTCATGCTTGTGGTAAAAAAGAACTAGTTAAGTACATTCTTATTTAAGACAATATAAAATGTTTTTCTTTCAAATGAAATCTTCAAATCCACAATTTATTTTTTTAAACATCTTGTAAAAAGTGTTAACCTCTAGAACTTGTTTTAGAATGTTAAAAATAAAAATAAAACTTTACTATTAATGTTAAATAACTCAAACCTGAACAATGATATAAAACCTTAAATTTTGTTTACTATTCTTTATGTATGCATTTTTCAAGCAAAAATGTTATAGGAAAAATTTTGACACCAAACCACCCCTCCTTCCACTCCTCATGAGCCGGTTTTTCTTACGGCCCTGCTCAGGATAATTTCTATTTTCAATTAGATTTGGAAAATCATTTTTTCAATAATGGAAATCCATATGAGTTTTAAAACCATTGATCAAATTTTGAATTAAATTCAGAAAAAAAATGAATTTTGATTTTAAATCTATTTTCTTATAATGATTTGAACCAATAATCAATAATCTTTAATGCGATACAGAGTTCGAGGGGGTTAGGAGATTTTAAGAAAAAATTAACCGACCAGAATGACCTAAGCTGTTAAATGGTCGTTAAATAAAATAAACAAACAAACAAACAAAGAAAAAATTAAACGTTTTCAATAAATTGAAACAATATGGAAAAATAATGCGAAAAAAAAATAACTTGGAATAAATTGCACGAAATCTTCAACAAAACTGTATACGTGTGTATACTATATCATTGCAAAAACCTACAAACCAAGTAATTTTTTATCGAAAAAATCAATAAAATCAAAAATACAAAAGGTGAAATGATTCTTATCTTCCAAAATTAAGTTTTTGGGTCTAACAATTTTTCGGATACTTGATTTTTTTTTTTGGAAATTTACAGTAAATAATACTTCAAACTTTATTTATTTCCCCCTTCGGGTTTTTGGAGATTTCGAAGGGGGGAGAGGTGGGTGGTGACAAAAGAAGAAATTATTATTTGTTCCAGCCTTATCTGTTTTTGTTTAAAATATACAATTAAGTTATGGATTTGGAAAATTTAACTTTTTTTCGTTTCTTTATATCAACAGGGAGATGCGGTCCATAAAATCGTATTCGTTGCGTTCTTCCAGGGTGAACAGCTCAAATCCCGAGTAAAGAAGATTTGCAGTGGGTAAGTTGTCTTTAATCGCAAACTTTAGAGCTGTTATGATGTTTAAAAACGATTTTCCACTTCCAGCTACCACGCTTCACTGTATCCATGCCCGAACGACTATAAGGAACGGGACGAGATGCTGCAGGGTGTGAAGACTCGCATCGAAGATTTGAACATGGTCATCAACCAAACCAAAGACCAGCGGCAGCGCGTCCTGCTCAGCGTGGCCAAGGAGCTTCCTAAGTGGGAGATTGTTGTCATGAAGATCAAGGCCATCTATCACACGCTGAACATGTTTAGCGTGGACGTTTCGAAAAAGTGTCTGTTTGGAGAGGCCTGGGTTCCGACGGCTAACTTGCAGGATGTGAAGAATGCCTTAGTTGCCGGGGCATCTGCTGTGGGCAGCACTGTGCCATCTTTCTTGAACGTGATCAACACTCACGAACATCCACCGACCTACAATCGCACCAATAAGTTTACCCAGGGCTTCCAGAACTTGATCGAATCTTACGGTATTGCTTCATACCGTGAGGTCAATCCCGCTTTGTACACTATCATCACTTTCCCGTTCTTGTTCGCTATTATGTTCGGTGATTTGGGTCACGGATTGATTTTGTTCCTGCTTGGATTGTGGATGGTCCTTTATGAAGAGAAACTGGGAAAGATCAAGGACGAAATTTGGCAGCTGTTCTTTGGAGGTCGTTACATTATTCTTCTTATGGGCTGTTTCTCGATGTATACTGGTTTCGTCTATAATGATGTGTTCTCGAAACCAATGAACATATTCGGTTCCTCTTGGGAGATCCATTACAATACATCAACTGTTATGGAAAACAAAGAACTGCAGTTGAACCCGACTGAGGACTACTCGGAAACTGTTTACTGGTACGGATTGGACCCTGTCTGGATGTTGGCGAGCAACAAAATTATTTTCTTGAACTCGTTCAAAATGAAGCTGTCTATCATCTTCGGTGTCGTTCACATGATCTTGGGTGTGTGCATGAGTGTAATCAACAATCTTCATTTCCGCAAACCTGTCAACATCCTTTTGGACTTTGTTCCGCAAATGTTGTTCTTGGTGCTGCTGTTCGGATACATGTGCTTCATGATGTTCTTCAAATGGATCCAGTATTCAGCCACGACGGAAGTAGATCATCTCAAGCCTGGCTGTGCTCCATCAGTGTTGATTATGTTCATCAACATGATGTTGTTCAAGTCCCAAGAGCCGCTGGAAACCTGTGAGGAGTTCATGTTCGAGGGCCAAAAAACCATACAGATGGTATTCATCTTCATAGCCCTTATCTGTATTCCTTGGCTTCTGTTGGCCAAACCCATCTACATTATGTGCACCGGCCAGAAAGGTGGACATGGCGGCGAACATGGAGAGGAAGAACCCATGAGCGAAATCTTCATCCATCAAGCTATCCACTGTATTGAGTACATTCTCAGTACCATTTCGCACACAGCTTCGTACCTTCGACTGTGGGCTCTTTCTCTGGCTCACGCTCGTAAGTTTACAAAATAATGTTTTGATTCCAGCACAATAAACTAATCAGGTATTATTTTTCCTCTTATCCAGAGCTATCCGAAGTATTGTACACTATGATTTTCCACATCGGTACCAAGAACGACAGCTTCGTTGGTGCGGCGATGATCTACGTCGTCTTCTGGCCCTGGGCTGCCCTCACCATTGGTATTTTGGTGGGAATGGAAGGTCTTTCCGCTTTCCTTCATACGTTGCGTCTTCACTGGTAGGTTCCCTGGCATTGAAGTTTCCAAAACATAATATTTACAGACATTTTATTTCTTCTTCCAACAGGGTCGAGTTCATGAGCAAGTTCTACGAAGGTCTGGGTCATCCATTCCAGCCGTTCTCCTTCAAGGCTATGTTGGATGCCGATCAAGAGGAGAAATAAATTCAGTAATTTTTGAACAAGAAAAAATAGTAATCCTTCATTCCTTTAAAAAGTGTGAGAGTTAGAAACATTCAGTTAATATTTTGCATTGCTTTCAATAAAGTATGATATTACCAACAACTGCAAAATTTTTTTTTTGCTTATTGAAAACAAATCCTTGCTCTTTTTTCTTCAATAAATCTAATATATAAAAATGGAAGCGATTTTTTATTGACACCGTTACTTCGGAACGAAGGATCAGAATGACTTGAAATTAAATACCCGAAGGTACTTTTGGGCCAAGGATTTTTTTTCCATGTTGGGTTCCTATCACTGCGATCAGATGTTAGATCTTTAGTGGTTTGTCCCCTGTTTAATGTGGCTAATCAAGATAGATCACTCTGATTGATTTCAACAGTGTCACTGTCTTATTGTTTAGCATTTTCCCAATCTGGAAGAACACAATTGAAGTTGACAACCTTCTTGGAACTTATAGAATATATTTCGGAACAATCCAATATACCTTTTCCGAGTAGTTTTTTTTTCTTTTTGATATAAGACAAGGGCAGTCACACCGAATATGCTCAGATGATTCCTTCTCAGCACTGCAAAATCGGCATACGTCAGAATGACTCTTGCCTATTAGTTTTAAATGATAAAGACATTCACAGTGTCCTGTTATTAGTCCTGTTGGGCCAAGGATGGTTTGTACAATAGATAAAAGAACCTCATTTTCTATGGAAGAAAAACCCCCATACAAAATTAGAAGTAGGAACTCGTCTAAGAAAATTCATCGAAGAAGGCCATACATTCGAAATTGAGCGATGTGTTCTTTGATCTGACTCTAACACTGTGCTGACCTGGATCCGGTCCGAGCATCGAGAAAATACACCTAGTTCGTAGCCTGCAAACTGGGGGAGATCCTTTCAAACACCAGCATTGCTGAGTGGCGATGGGTTCCATCAAAACAGAACGTCGCCGACCTCGCCACCAAGGGCCGCCTTTGACTGCAGAAAACGCCTGGTTTCGTAATCCGGATTACCTTCAAGAAGGTGAGGACGAATGGCCGCAACCGAAGAAGCCGACTAGCACCAAGGAGGAGTTGAAGACGTCACGCCAAATTTCCCGTCCCCATTCTGGGTTTGAAACTCCGGTAGCGATCGTCGACACCAGCAGATTCAGCAAGTGAGAGCGAATATTGCGAACTGTGGCATATGTACATCGCTACGTAAATCGTCGAGTTAAGATGGATCCCGTTGAAGCCACCTGAGCCAGGAGGAATTACAAGCAGCTAAAGCACACTGTTCAAGATAGCGCAGCAGCAATTATATCCGGCGGCATCTATACTTCGACAATGCCTTTACCAGAACTCGAACCGTCAGGATCCTTTCCAAAGCATAGCGAACTACACCACATTTCGCCATGCCTCGACGAAAGCTTTATCCTCTGAGTGGATAGCCGAGTTGGAGCAGCAAAAAACGTCGCCATGACAGTTAGGTACTCTGTCATTCTTCCTCCGGCCCACAGAATTTCTGAGCTGATAATCAACTTCTATCATCGATAGTTCCTGCATGCCAACTTTGATACTGTGATGAACGAGCTTCGCCAGTCCTTCTACACTTCGAAGATTAGAGCAACGGTCAAGAAAATAATCCGCCAATGTCAACATTGCAAGGTATACAGGTGCAAACAATAGGTACCTAGGATGTGTCCGCGGCCCGTAGCGCTACTGGCATTGTTCGAACGTCCATTCAGCTACACTGGCTTAGTCCTTTTTGGTCCAATCCTTGTCAAGAGAGTTAGAAGTTCGGTTAAACGCTGGGTGACTCTATTTACCTGCTTAACCATTAAAGCCGTTCACGTCGAAGTAGTTCACAGCCTCTCAACAGAATCCTGCATTATGAGCATTCGGCGCTTTATTGTTCGACGAAGGACACCAGTGGAAAAGCAGTTTCAGGATGACTTAGCAGCAACCTTCACCAACACTCACACCAAGTGGGTTTTCATAAATCCTGGGACGCTGCACATGGATGGAAGCTGGGAGCCTATGGTACACTCAGTTAGAGTGGCGATGGAGAAAAGCTTGTGCGCGGGACGGAAACTCTACGACAAAGGCCTCAATACGTTTGTCGTAGAAGCTGAAGGAGTCGTCAATTTCCGACCTCTGACGTATTTATCATTCCATAGTGAAGAAGCAGAGTCCCTGACGCCCAACCACTTTTTGCTAGGCAGTTCGAACGGCGTAAAGCAACCGAGCAAGCAGTTTGTGGATGAAGCAGTAGTCTTGAAGAACATCTGGAACCAGCTGGACCTGTTCTGACGTCGTTTGGTCCAGGAAAATCTATTCACTTTAACTCGTCACACAAAGTGGTTCAACGAAGTTCAGAAGATCGGCGTGGGGAATTTGGTTTTGATTGTGAACGAAACTAAGAGAAATGGCACGGCGCGAGTTAGAGATCTGGAAGTATTCCCCGGGGTGGACGGGCGAGTTCGCCGACTGCATGGCAAACAAATAAAGGGTTGTCAAGGCAATCGTTCAGTAGATTGGCAGTGTTGGATGTTGAGATTACGGGTGACACGGATCCAAAGGCAGTCATCGGCCAGCGTCACGAAAGGGAAATGTTGACATCGACAACGACGCTGTGAAATGCAGTTCAGTGGCAAGCGGATGAACTTTCTCTTGACTTGTCAGAGGATTTGCGGTCTCGCTCGCTCTTTTCTTCACATCAACCGAATGGACCGAGTGGAAATTTGTTTTGAAAAAAAAAAAACACAAGTGGTTTAAAATAATAAAAGTATTTTATATTAATGATTATGAATTTAAAAACTAAAAAGTACTACTAGTACTAAATATTATCCAATAAGTGAAACATCCGGTAGTTTGCTCCACAGACACGTAATACCTTCCACTAGGTAGGAATTGATTAAAACTTAAAGCTCAATTGTAGAATCTTATTCTAACCTAATCACATGCAGTTACAGCAAACTCATAACAACAATCACAGAAGTTGTTCGGGCGTGATATCTAAATTTGCGTAATGATTTTCAAGTCAATACCAATTTGTTAACCTAAAACAAGAAAAGTTCTAAATTTTTAAATATATTTACAGCTTGAAGCTGTTTTACTGCTGTCAAGACTCAGCGTTTCTTGTATTGATAATTCCGCCCGCATTATTTTTGTTGCAATTGAATAGAATAAGTCATACGGAAGAAATCAAGTTTAGTGGGGGAGGGTTTTTGGGATGGATGAATGTTACTTTGCTTATTCGGGAACCCTCCAGTGGGGGGATGGATAGGGAAGAGGGGGCTTTCATATATTTTTTGCATAACTCGATAACATTTTAAGCAAATGTGGTCAAATTTGTCATAAGAAAGTAAATGGAAATTTGAATTTAAGACTCCTCCTTTATTTTCAATAGAGAGCTAGAAAAGCGATAGGGTGCACGCATACTTAAAGCATGGATCACTACAAATCTGGACGCATTAAAACGGGTCTATCTCGGAGCTATGTAAACGAAAAAAAATTTTTGTACTTGAAATGTAGGGTTTTTATTGCACTTTAAAGGAAAAATAATAAAAAAAATATTCCGATGTTGCTTTGATGAATTTTCAAACTTTTGGTTGAGTATCACTCATTATAGTTTGAACACCCTATTCGCTGACCTCAGCGGCCATTTTGTTCCACAATCTCTTCATCTCTGTTGCTTCCCGAGTCGTCCTACCATTCTTCTTCATCTTCTGCTTGACAATTGCCCAAATTTTTTCGATAGGGCGGAATTGAGGGCCGTTGGGTGGGTTGATCTCCTTTTCGACAAAATCCACCCGTTGGCCCAATACCACTGTAGAACCTCCTAGCTGTAGTGGCAGCTTGCCAAATCTGGCGAAAATTTAACTAGTCCTGTGTGAGATCTAATGTACGAAAAAAAAGTTTTTCAGGCATTCCTCCTTGTAAATTTCGGAGTCCATGGTCTTGTTTTTCACAAAAACCGGAATTTTTCGTCCGCAGCTGCAAATACCTTGCCAGATCAAACACTTTCTTGCACACTTATCAGCAAAAACGAATTTAAAGTTGCCGGGGACATCATCATGACCAGTGCAGTGCACCACTGCAGTGGCTTTACATAATTTTTGGCCAGAAAGCTGCCCAAAATCCATCTTCACGTACGTTTCGTTCTCAACACCTTCAAATGCAGTTTCTGATTCTTAGGTCCATTATAACGCTTGGTATGAACCTGCCGATCGATAGTACGCATCTCACGGAAACGTTTGAGAACGCTACACACGGTTGATTTGACAAATTTTAACGATTTCGCGATTTTTGAACCCGACCACGTCGGGTTTTTGACGTGGGTGTTCAAAATTTATTTTCATCTCGTGGCTTCCATCACGTGTAACTTTTTTGAAACAAAACGAATCGTAATGAAATTTTCAGCACTGGCAGAAGAAACATTCTTCTACAAAGTGCTGCCAAAACATTCCAGATCCGACAACTAGGAGCACTATGGTAAAATAAATAGTGCGTCCAGATTTGTAGTGATCCATGCTTTATGTATAATTACTCTAGAAATGATCGAGCAAATTTAGGGTACGCGTACGAGAAATGTTTTCTTGATTATTGAATTAGATTTTCAATGGCTTAGAAAGTGATCAAGCAAATGGAATCACGTACCTCTACAAGTACACTTACAATTACGATACATACACAGCCAGATATGTATTTTCAGTGAGGTGAGTAGTAAAAGTACATTTACTACCCATCTTAACTATGCAGTATTGGACGCAGAGACAAATGGAACCAATGGGGGAAGAAACGTGGACAACAGTACAATACGTTTCCATAGTTTTAGTCATCACGTGAGGTCGCAGCACCGTAGATACCATCCGCTCGGTCATCGAGGTAGCGGACAGAGCCAGGCTGACCAAGAGGAGAGGGCTCCGCTTTTGCGCGGTTGTCACTCTGGATGTGAAGAACGCCTTCAACAGTGTCAGTGGGACAGCGATTGCGTCGTCGCTCATCCAAATGAGGATCCCGGCATATCTGTATAGGCTTGTGGAAAGTTACTTCCACAATCGCCAACTGCAGTATAAGACCGGCGAGGGTTTGCGAACACAAGAGGTTTCGGCGGGTGTTCCACAGGGGTCAATACTCGGCCCGGTTCTGTGGAACATCACTTACGACGAACTTCTACGAACGAGCCTCCCATCGGGAGCCGAACTCGTAGGATTTGCAGATGATGTAGTCCTCTTGGCGAGGGGCTCCTCAACAGCGGAGGTTGAGCTACTGGCCACGGTAGCTATCCAGGCAGTGGAACGCTGGATGCACTCCAAGTGCCTGCGTCTAGCCCACCACAAAACCGAGATGGTGCTTATCACTAACCTGAAATCACCCCAAACAGGTACCATTGCCGTTGGACCGTGCAATATCGTGTCCAAACGCGCAATCAAGTACCTAGGGGTGATGATTGACGACAGGCTCAGCTTCACGAGCCATGTCGAATACGTGTGCAAGAAAGCGGCAATGGCCACGGCCGCACTCACACGAATGATGCCGAACTCCTCGGCCATCCAAAGCAGCAAAAGGCAGATCCTGGCAAGTGTGACCACTTCGATCTTGCGGTACGGAGCAGCGGCCTGGAGGCAGGCCTTGGGAGGAAGCTGTAACCTGCAGCGACTTAGCAGCGTTCAGCGGCTAATGAACCTGCGGGTTATCAGCGGATACCGGACCATGTCGTCCGAAGCCGCCTGTGTAGTAGCGGGTGTTATGCCCATCTCGGTTTTGCTTGAGGAGGATGTCTATTGCTACGACAACAAAGACACGCCCAACGTTCGAGATCTCGCCAATGAGGACTCGATGTCCAACTGGCAGCAGCTGTGGGACAGCTCAACGAGAGGAAGGTGGACCCATCGTCTGATCCCGCACATCGGGAAGTGGAGGCTGGAACCAACGGCAGTCCGCGAACGGTGTAGGATGACTCCATCGGCGGGGAGCATCTGAGTAGTGTGCGTCCGATCCCCTGATCGAAGCTACAAAGAAAAGGCATCATCTTCTGCGTAGCGGAGGTCAGGGGTGCGCCGCGAACGTGTGTAGGATACCCCAATGTCGGGGGGTATCCGAGTTGTGCCGCTTCCTAAGAGGGAAACTGCGGGGATAAGACTTTACCTTCCTCGTAGCGGATCTCGAGGGAAGAGGGTTAACCACTATCGGGGGATACCCACGGGTAGAGAGGCTCTCGTTGCCGGGCGAGCCTCTCGAGTCGGTGTAGGATGTCGTCACCGTCGGGAAACATCCGAGTCGTAGCGTTCCAAGTCCCGAATGTGTGCCGTGACAGGCGCGAGTCTAGGATAAGCTGCTCTCGATTTGGCACACAACGGGCAGGAAAATCCGTGGGCCAAAAATGCTAGGGTTGCCAACCAAGGGGGATAAAGAAGACCGGACAACGGTCGGAGTAGACTGACCCCATCGACAGGGGGCTGTCGAGTAGAGTGCGTCCGACCCCACGGTTTGAAGTTACAAAGATAAGACAATACCTTCTGCGTAGCGGATGCCGTGGGTGCACCGCGTTCGTGACTAGGATGCTCCACCTTTGGGGAGTATCCGAGTGGAGCGGTTCTCAACGACAGAAGCTGCGGGGATAAGACATGACCTTCTTCGCAGTGGAAATTGTTGGGAAAGGGTTATCCCACGTTCGGGGAATACCCACGGGTAGAGTGGCAGAGCCATTCGAGTCGGTGTAGGATGACGTCTTCGTCGGGAATCATCCGAGTCGTTGCGTTAAGTCCCGCGCGTGTGCCGTGACAGGCGCGAGTCTAGGATAAGCTGCTCTCGATCTGGCACACGACGGGCAAGGTGGAAAACTTCGAACCCTGAAGATAAGAGGTCGGGCTTCGAGTCGATAGAGGAGAGGTCAGGCCTCAAACCTTCAGGCGGAGAGCTTTGTGTGGTCAACCCCGAGTCTTTATGATAAGAGGTCGGGTCCCGAGTCGTAAGAGGAGGGATCAGGCCCCTTATCAACAAGAGGAGGGGTACAAGTGATCACCTCGAGTCATTACGAGGAGAGGTCAGATTTCAAGTCGTTAGAGGAGAGATCGGGCCTTGAATCGTGCAGAGGAGAGGTAAACCTCGAGTCGATGCGAGGAGGGGTCGGATCTCGAGTCGTTAGAGGAGAGATCAGGCCTCAAGTTGCGAAGAGGAGAGGTTTGTGTGGGAATCTCGAGTCATTGCGAGGAGATGTCGGTTCTCAAGTCGTTAGAGGAGAGTTCAGGCGACGAGTCGTAAGGATGAGAGGTTTTGCTGAAAGTGGTCTCGTTATGAGTATTGCCTTTGAGCGCATTAGCGCGAATAGACCTCCCACTATTGAAGCATAGTGTACTAAACAGTTCGAGGTGGAAACCAGGTCTGCGGCCCCAGGTGGAGTTTAGGGAGTAGGGGGTATACACGGAGTATATCATGAGTCTTCCCATTGTACCCATGGACCCAGAGTAGCAAACTGGGGGGACGCGGTGGCTCGCCGTGCCTTGTAATACAATCCGTAAACCGGGATTTACCACCTGTGGTTACCAACTAAAAAAAAAAGTCATCACGTGTGCTCTGGGCTGGTCCACCTCCTCGTGGTTCAGAGCGGAAACGTGTCTGCAAGTCCGGCGTATTGTAGATGTACGGCCAAGAGAACTATCACTAAACCCACTAGACACCGTCGACGGGTCCGCCAAACCCGCGCGGAAGAAGTGGTGCACCCGCGTACTTAGGTACCAGTACTTGGGTGTGAGGGTCCAACACGCGTTCGGGGGGCCATGGTCCTGAAATGCGGACGTGACCGGAGGGAGAGCGATAGCCAACTCGTTTTGCGTTTCGGTGGGTAAAGACCCGACTCGAAAAACTAGTAGATGCGCAAAGTGGTGGCCAATGGTGGGCCGATCACTTAGAGACGTGTTTTACACGTCAGTGTCAGTGAGGCACAGTTTTATGCCGGAGGTGTCAGGGTTCGACACGCGTTGCGGGAACTGATGCGCCCGAACCGCGAGTGCGACCTGATGAGGGCGTTCTACAGCTCGATTTGCGCTTCGGGGAGTAAAGCACTCGACTTGAAAATTGAGTAGTCGCGCTGAGTGGTGACTTAAATCAACACTAGAGAGTTCGGAGGAGTCTGAGTCCAACACGTGGCTTAGGAGGCTTACCTCTTGACCCGCGTGTTCGAACAGAGAAATTGTCGTCGACAACTCGCCTTGTGTTTCTGGATCTTGGACTGGATTCACAAAGTTAGTAGTTGCGCTGCGTGGGGACCTCATTCACACGATGAGATGTCGGGTCCTAACTCGTCAGAGGAGGGGTTGCGCATCGAGTTGTGTTAGAATGAGGTATTGCTTGGAGTATTGCCTTGGAGCACACTAGCGCGAATTGACCTATTGACGCAAAATGTGTCAAACAGTTTGAGGTGGGAACAAAGGTCAGTGGCCCCAGGTGGACTTTATGGCGTAGGGGTACATAGTATCATGAGTCGTCCAATTGCACCCATGGACCCAGAGTAGCAAACTGGGGGGACGCGGTGGCTCGCCGTGCCTTGGAATGCAATCCGTAAAATAGATTTACCACATGGATTAACAACTTATAAAAAAAAGTCATCACGTGTATCGTGATTTGCCTGCCTTTTGAGGAGGTTCCTGACCCCGATTAGCGGATATGATTTGCACAAGACGGGCAGAGAAGAGGGCCTTGTGCCGGAAATATGTGGTGCCCAGACCTCAAATCTTACGATGAGAGGTCGGGCCTCAGACTGAGTCCCAAAGAGTTGAGAAGGAGAACACGTGATGTTGGCAATGTGGGTATCTCCAAACTCGAGGATAGGCGAGTTGTTCTCGTCTCGAATTGGGTCAAGAGACGGACCGAAAGAGGGCTCTCAAGAAACGAGGAGAGGCGAGTTGTTCTCTTCTTGAATTGGGTCGAGGGTCAGAGTGTAAAAGGGTTTCGAGTCATGAGGAGAGGCGCCGGACCAACGTCTCAAATTGGGTAATCTGTGTAGATTAAGAATTGAGCTGCACTGCTAGAAGTAAACCACAACCGTGCGCCTTGTTGCTATTAGCTGAATTGCGATTGCATCTAAACGTGTAATAATAAGTTACCAAAAGATTTGCGAGAGTGTATTAGTGTTGAGCCAAGTTTAGTAGTTGCTTATCGGTTGATAGATACCAACTACGTTCTGGTAGTAGGAAAGTACAGGAAAATGTGCTGCTTCCACTGTTGCTTCTCGAATGAGAGCGCGCCAGAATGACGGAGACTTTGTCGACCTTTTGTCGACTCACCGTTGCTAGACAGTGTTGCCCGAGGTTCAATTGTGTCGTGCTATTGGTCGATCCAGCTATGAATAATAGTGTTTAATATCTATGCTTATCATCGGCTACACAGAAAAGCTGGCAGGTCTGTTTGATGAGAAAACTTTGAGGAAGAAATGTTGTTCTGGTTGTGTTGTTGGAAAATTATAAATCTATATTTAAAATTCAGAAGTAATGCAGTAAAAAATAAAATTCATTGAGAGAAAAATTCTTAATCCATCACTACATTTAATAAGGGCTTAACGTTTGTCAAAGAAAAAAAAATGCAGTAAACTCACAAAATTTTTCGCAATTACTGCACATTACTGTCGTCAGTTTATCCGTTACACCACACCACTAAATACAGCGATGATAAAACTCATCACCGCATAAATAATTCATCCTTCAACAATCATCACATTATGTCAGACAACCCTTTCATTCTTGCTCCGGTCACCTGAATTCTTTCCCTCTCGTGGGCTTCTCTGTCACCATTTAATGATTTGTTTTCTCCCACGAAGCGCTCGACTCTGGCCTGCCACAGAATGTTGATGCATATTTTATGACGATAATTATTACTATTTGTTTGCTTTTACATGTCCCCTTGCTTGCTCACCTCAGACCTCATTGCCTTTCCCTCCAGGCAGTGATGACATCTTCTCTATCCATCGACCTTTCGTTCTGTCCACCCCGAGAGGAGTCATTCAAAAAGCCGAAAGAAATATTTATTCCACCATCAGCAGCCAGTCTGTTGGTGACCCTTTTCTCCATCATTATCACACGGGAAGAGGGCTAGCAAACATCAGAAAGCGTTCCTCCCGCGCGTTCCTATGCTTCAGCAGCATGACGAAGTGGTCCGTGGTTTGCATCATACCCAGTAGGTACCTTCCTATAGGCAGCAGCCAAGCCATCAGCGGTCGTTTCGTGCGGTGGCAACATGGGGCTCAGAAGTGCGGGCGTGGTGTGTTCTACCTTAATTAATGTCACTTGATGGGGTCGACTGTCAACTGGGTTGAGGGGGCCACGCTGCTTCAGAGGTTGAAGGGGGTGTTTCCATGGTTTTTGCGTATATATCGCATTTTCGTATTTCATGAAACATCCTTCAGTGTTTATAAACGCCTTTATTTTTTCTTGTTCTTCCACTTAAATTCAAAATATGAGAAAGCTTGGCTATATTAAACCGTGTGAGTGTTTTCACATGATCACAGAGAAAGATTTTTTTCATAAACACTGATTTGTTTGTATGGACGACCCATTTTCGATAATTACAATAACAGTTAACTATTGATTTGGGTTACCTCTTTCAGCGGTTCCGCCTATATGTAATAATGTCAATAACACAAAAATAGTGAGCAGTTAGACTGGACGACTCAAATACGTAGTCACGACAATATCGCAAAAATAATGAGTAATCAATATAGATGAACTCACTAAAAATAGAGTGGTTAAGTGTATTGAAGAATGGCAGAAATGTTGATACACCTGGTCCCAGTCAAGATTCTCGTCGACAGTTCGGATTTCAGCGGCTAGGCTTCGCCGCCACGAGTTTCTAGGTCAGCATCTTCTTCGATGTTCTTCTGGATTCCAATCTAGCGCCTCTCTGCAAATCTAGTTTTCATCTTTCCGCAGCGTGTGCCCAATCCATCTCCACTTACGTTCCCGAATCTCGATTGCTAGCGCCCTTTGATGACACCGGCGATGTAGTTCCTCAATCGAGATCCAGTTACCATGCCACCAAGCGCGGATGATATTCCGCAGGCAGCGGTTTACAAATACTTGCAGTTTTCGCGTCGTCACCGCATATGTGCACCAAGTTTCGCACCCGTACAGCAAAACGGATTTGACGTTTGAGTTGAAGATTCGTATTTTCGTTCGTAGAGAAGTCTGGCGTGACCGCCAGATGTTTCGGAGACTCACAAACGCAGATCGGGCCTTTCTGATCCGGGTTTCCATGTCTTTCCTGGTACCACCATCAGGCGCTATCTGGCTACCAAGATACTGGAAGCACTCCACTTTCTCAACTTGTTGCCCAGCTACCACGAAATTGAAGGGATTTCCTATGTTGATCTCCATCGACTTGGTCTTTCCGACATTGACTTTGAGACTTGCTGCCTTGGAACGTTCGGTGAGGTCGTCGAGTTTGCTTTGCATATCTGGTTGTGTTTGGGCGAGCAAAACAATATCGTCTGCCAGGCCAAGGTCGTTCAGTTGCTCCATTGTTGAAGGATACCACGGCAATCCTCGGTCCAGTGTACAGTCAATCGATCCAGTCAGAATCTCATCCATCACGATGAGAAAAAGTAGCAGTGATAAGATATATCCCTGTCTCACTCCAGCAGCTACCGGGATTGGTTCGGACAAGACACCGTCGTGCAAGACCTTTCACGAAAATGCATCGTATTATGCTTCGATGAGATGGACAAGTTTCTCTGGTACTTCTCTTCGCCTTAGAGCCGCCCAGACGTTTTCATGGTTTAGTCGGTCGAATGTTTTTTTTTTCTTCGAAATCAACGAACACCAGCAGAAGAGAGTCCTGGAATTCGTCGATTTGTTTCAGTATGATTTGTTGCGTTGTGATGTGGTCCACACATGATCGTCTGACGAACCAGCCCGAGACTGAAAGTCTCTATAATAAAGAAAAAAAATGATCGTCCGGATCGAAATCCAGCTTGTTGACGTCGGAGTGTAGCGTCGATTTTCTCCTGGATCCTGTTCAGGATCACTCACTCAGAGTACTTTGAGGGTTGTACAGATCAACATTATGCCTCGCCAGCTACAGCACTCAGTCAGGTCTCCTTTCTTCGGGACCTTTACGAGGATACCTTGCATTCAGTCGGCCGGGAATGTTGCAATATCCCAGATGTCAGCAAAAAGATGGTGCAACATTTGTGCTGACAGGGCAGGGTCGGCTTTCAGCATTTCAGCAGGGATGCAATCGATCCCAGGTGCTTTGTTGGATTTCATGTTTTTGAGTGCCGCTTCTATTTCAGCCAGCGAAGGCGCTTCCGAGTTGACACCATTTATGCGACTTACTGTTGGCGCTTCGAGCTGCGGGTTATGTTGGCCATCGCTATTCGTGACTCGGAAGAGTTGTTCGAAGTGCTCAGTCCATCGTGTGAGCTGATCTGTCCGATCGGTCAATAACTGACCTGCTCGGTCTTTCAGCGGCATTCTTTCATTAGTCCTTGCACCACTGAGGTGGCGAGAAATGTCATAAAGAAATCGGATATCTCCATTGGCGGCGGCTCTTTCTTCCTCTTCGGCTAGGGAGTTTGTCCAGGCTCTCTTGTCTCGTCTACAAGCTCGTTTAACTGCCTTTTCCAGCTCCGCATATCGTAAGCGGGTGGCTGCTTTGGCTGACCCGGTACATGCCTGCTCAATTCCGACTTTCGACTTTCTCCGATCATCGACTATCATCCAAGTTTCATCCAAGGTGATAGCAGTCCCACAAATCATCAAAATTATATATGCACTCTTATTCATGTATAAAAACATTTTTTAAAAAATATAATCAGATTAGATCAGAAAATGATATTAAGCAAAACCCTAAAGTGTTCTTTGGCTATACTAAAACGCAGATGAAAAATTCGAACTTTCCTGCCCAGTTGACACTAGACGGAAGCATTGGAAATTTCTTATATATTTGCAATTTTTTTTCAACAAGTGTACACTTTTTTCACTGAGATTGACCGAGATAGAAGATAATTTTCAGTCATTCCAGATTTAGCATGTGCCATTCATGTTGATGAAATTGGTTACAATAAAGTTTACAAAGGACTTAGAAAACTTGGTGCTTCTAAAGGATCAGGGCCTGATGGACTACCCCCATGTTTCCTTATAAACTTGGCGACCGAATTGACCGAACCTCTTCTGATCCTTTTTAATACGTCTTTAAATTGTAGAAAAGTACCCAAATTTAGGAAAAAAAATCTTCAATTCCAATCTTAAAATCCGGAAAAAATCAGTTATTCAAAATTATCGAAGAATAGCTATTAAATATATCTTGCATCCCTAAGTTCTTTGAATCAATAATAGGGGAAAGGTTTCCTAAATGGGCCTATCGGGTTAAATGACCCTACGGCTGTTTGATGAAATGGCTGACTAGACAGCTTATCTGACCAATGCATTTTGAGGGTGAAACGCTTAGAACATAAGGCAAGACAGAATCTTATGAATTTACAAACTCAAAAAAAAAATTAAAAAAAATCATACAAGGTTTTGATACATTTTGATGTAATATTTCGACTTTTAAAAATTATACGTAAAGAAGCTTAAAACAAAAACTAGGATGGTATTTGTTTCTTACTCAAATGAACTTTAGAAATTAAACATATTTCAGCTTTTGTGGAGGTTTAGTGATGATTATATAGTGGAATAATAGAGTGTTTTTGTATGCCCCCATCATGTTTGTAAAATACCTCCATCCTAAAATAACAGGTTAAATAGAATAAATAAATGATTTTTAACATTGAACCTTCAAATCTAAGCTCTGAATAACATCTTAAGAGAGAATTGAAGATCTAAAAACAGATTTGATAAAGTTTTTCTCATGGATGAACTGCCTCCATAGTATGGCAACCCTAACTTTTGTTTTATTCCATAAAATTATAACATACATAGATTTCTATAAAACTTCAGCTTTGTCGTACGGAAATTATTACTTTATAGCAGTTTCAATGAAATTATACGAAAATATTGCCAAAAAACAGAAATTTTGTTCAAAACATAAATAGGCGCATTTAGCCCGCACGGTTTGAGGTTCGGCATTTTGTACAACACTTATAATAAAATCATTTTCTTGGAAACAGAAGAAAATTTTAACATAAAAATTACTCCAATGTATAGAAAACAGATGCTTGCACACGTGTATATAGTTTATGTACACATATTCGATGTGATATTTTATTAAATCAGCGTTCTGCTTAATAGGCGCATATAGCCCGCTCCTCCCCTAAATGAAAAAAAAATTACCTACAAGTAAAAAATATTATAACGAGCAAACAACATAATTTCATTAAAGAGCGCTCTACTGCATCAAATCTTCTAGTTTTCGTTATATACGTAATCAATTTTATGAGCAAAGGTGTTGGGGCTTAGATCGGGGCTTACCAGATGTTTCGATGAATTTGTTACCGTTTTACTCCTGCAATTATCAAACGACCCAGGAAATTGATGTCGTATTTCGTCACTTGAACAACTTTACTCCGTTATAGCACCAATATTCCTCAATCTGCAACCGCCACTTATCACCACACAACAACGCACAGTTTGCCAAATTAAATTTTACAGGTTTTTTTCAAAGAAACTAAAACATTTCTTATTCGAGTTGGGGAACCTCTCGAGTTGTCTTTGGCGGACAAATAAACGCGAAATCGAGCAGACTAAGGTTCATACTATACTAGTTTATTGAATTTTGAATATTTGTATTGTACCTTATAAAAAGATACACAAGTTGAGAGCATTACTTAGAGCTTTAATTTAAACAATTTCGATTGTGAGTAGGCTCTATTAAGGTGACTACAAAAAAAATAATTTAGAATTTAAGATTTCAATTCAAAGATCATTTAGTTTAGATTTTCATTGGTAAAAACAAAAGGCTTCCATGTTGAGGCTATTCTTACCGACTTTAGCAAAGCCTTTGATAGCATTGACAAACCCTTTTTAATTATCAAATAAAAAAAAAGGCTTTCATCTCCTCTCTTTGCTACAATAAGACTTAACCGATTGAACACAAATCGTTCGTCTCCAAAACGAATCAGTTGTGACTTCTGGTCACAACTGTAGTTGTGACAAATCTGTAGTTGTGACTTCTGGTGTCTCTCAGGGGTCTTTTTAGGACATCTTTATTGTTCGTAAATGACATATCCTTTATTCTCAGTCCCAAACGGCGCTGCGCTAAGTAGGTCACTGTGGACCTATATTTACCTCGCGAATCGTGGGATCAAATATGAACTAATAACAAAATAACAAAAATAAAAAAAAATCAAACGCGGATGGAAGCGAATGAGGCGGAGAAGGGCGATTGTCCTAGTCCGTTCGTTAGGAGCGGGCTTAGCAACTCGCTGAGCCGGTGAGGACGCCTGTAGACAGCGGAGACCCCTTTACTCAAGTTCAGCAGGCAGTCGAGGAACTCCTAAGCTCTCGGAGCTTTAGGACCATGAGACTCCTGCTGAGCTAGCGGTGGCAATGGCAGGTATGCAAGATCTTGTGGATTGTGTTAGAAAGAAGTCTAACATCCACAAGGAAGTGCGGCAGAAACTCGCCAACGTGATGGCGATGTTCGTCTAGGCGAACAGAGCGGTGTTGAGTGGTGGTGACCCCTCTGCGGGCGAATACAATTCGACCGAAGAAGATCAGCGTCTGCGAGCAGACGGACGGCGAAGAGGAGTTGGCCGTAACAGCAAGCGAAAAAGAGGGTCTCCAGGAGAGGCGAGGCCAGGAGCCTTGAAAAAGCGTGCCCGGGATAAAAAGGTCCGACAGGATCCGGGTGTAAAAGAGGATGCAGGTAAAGGCCAAATTCCCGAAGCTCCTGGGTGGAGGACGATTGAGAGCAAGAGAAAAAAGGCCACGAAGACCAAAGCCAAACCCATGTCCAAGCCCAAACCCAACCGGGTCAGGGACAAGGGAGAGGCGTTGGTGGTGAAGGCACCAGAAGGAACCTACGCCGATGTCCTCCGCCAGATGAGGACAAGCAATAGGCTGGGGGGCCTAGGAGGGTATGTCAGGAGAATCCGCCGAACACGTTCCGACGAGATGATCCTCGAACTCCGACGTGGCTCGACGGCGAAAAGCGCGGAGTGTAGTGCGCTTCCCCAGGAGATAGTTGGCGAAGCTGTGGAAATCCAAGCCCTTAGCACCACGGTTAGCGTCAGGGTTTTAAACCTCGATGGTGTAGCCGCGGATGATGAGGTTAAGGATGCGCTGAAGGATCTGTGTCAGATCGAAATGGACCAAATTTTGGTAAGGATGCCGGAATTTCGTCCCAAATCTGGGACACAGGTGGCTTTTGCGAAACTTCCGGCTGCGGCAGCAAACGCAGCACTCAAGTGTGGGCGGCTGAAGGTGGGCTGGTTTATCTGCCAGATAGCCATCCCCCAGCAACCGGAAAGGTGTTTCCTTTGCGTGGAGTATGGGCACAAATCATTCGCCTGCAAGGGCACTGATAGGAGTGGCTTGTGTTAGCGGTGCGATAAAGCCGGCCAACAGGTGGCTAGCTGCATCAAAGACGCAAAGTGTCTCCACTCCAGGGCTGGCAACGCTAAGTGCCCCGCCTTTCGAAAGGCGTCGGCTGCATCTTCGCGGTTCAGCTCAACCTCAATCACTGCTCCTCAGCACATCAGCTGTTGCGGCAGATTGCATTTGAGGAAAAGCTGGATGTGGCGTTAGTGGCAGACCCGTATCGCAGGACCTTGGATGGCAGTACTTCGGTAACCGATAAAGCCAAACTGGCCGCGATATGGGTTACAGGAAGATACCTCATATAAGAGGTGGTGTCTGCTGGAGAGAAAGGCTTCGTGATAGCCAAGGTCAACGGGATCTTCGTCTGTAGCTGACGAGGATACTCGCACGCGCATGTGACGCTGCGATGACAAGGAGGACCATTGAAAGGACACTCGGCGACCCGGACGTGGTGGACGACGAAAATCGCGGACCTGCGTACTAGCTGCCTACGGGCTAGGCAGTATATGCAGAGAGCGAGGTCCCCGTCAACGAGAGCGGAGCGAAGTGTGCCCTACGCAATTGCGAGGTCTACCCTCTGCAGGGAAATCAAGGCGCGCAACAAGGCACGATTCAGGCAGCTCTGCGAAGACGCCAATGACATCCCCTGGGGCGACGCTTACAGGATTGTCATGGCCAAGACGCGGAGTGGAGGTGCGCCACAGGAATCGTGTCCGAACAAACTGCGAGAGATCGTCAACGAGCTGTTCCCTCAGCACGGGGAAGTTACATGGCCGAGGGTCCCATACGACTGGGATACGAGTTTCAGTTCGGTTGATATCTTCGTTCAATGCGGACGTGTTTCTATAAACTGTGTTCGTTGTGGAAAACGGAGAGCTACCATTAGTGAGTGCTAATTCGGAAGTGAAAAAAACTGAAAAACATGGAGCCCAAACGTGAGAACACTATTGTTTTTCGGTTTGGTTCGAATTCAAGAAATCCAACAAACGTCGAAGTGTTCGAGTTTTTTAGGAAGCATTCATGGTCGTGTAATGATCTTGATGCTATGTATAGAGAGAACTATTGTCTTTTCGTGCGATTCCAGTCCGAAGAAAAAATGAAAAATGCGTTTAGGAAAATAAGACCGCAAGTTACGTTTATTTATGGGGATGGTTCCACGATCAACGTTGGAGTTTCAGTGGCAAATAGTTCTTCAAAATACATCCGAATATTCGGTCTACCACCAGAAGCAGACGACAAAGAAATTGCCAAGATTATGTCGAGGTATGGCAGAATTCAACAGCAAGTGCGAGAGCGGTTTTCAGCTGAAACAGGGTTTCCTATTTTAACCGGGGTGATAGGCTTGCATATGGAGGTGATGGAGGAGATTCCAGCACAACTCCATATTCAATGCATAAAAATTAAACTATATTACGACGGTCTACCAAGAAAATGTTTTACGTGTGGATCATTGGACCATTTCAAGGTTGATTGCCCGAAAAGACAAAGTGCTAACGATCGCCTTCTATCAAACCGGTTAAACAATGGTACATTCGCTGGCATCGTTCAACACGGGCTAACCCACTCAGTGTTACCTTCGACACCAGTGGTGGTACTCAGCCCGAAGCTGCCCGAAAAGGACAGATTACCCGAAAGTTATGCTACTGTGTCTTCAGTAAACGTCATCCAAAACGAAGAACTTTCAATCCGTGATCAGCGGGAGGCTTTTAAGAACAACATGGATCTTGCGAGCGACGATTTGAATCCCGGAGCCGAAAACGGTCCTAAGCTGGAATCGACAAAGAAGGAAAAAGGAAAAAAACGCGAGCGGAAAATAATGGCTAACGAAACTGGCGATACCTCGGAAAGCGATGCAGTAGGTCGAAAGCAGCAGATCATCCCAGCAAATGGAATGGGTATTCTTCCTGCGCAAGCTCTGGTCACTCGTCCGCGTCGGCGAGAGGCTAGGAGTTCTTCATGCGCACCAAGTCAACGCCGACAGTATTAGTTTTGAGGATTGTACAGCCATTTCAATAATTACGATGTACTTAAAAAAAAAAAAAAAAAAAAAAAAAAAAAAAAAAAAAAAAAAAAAAAAAAAAAAAAAAGTGAAGAGGAGCCGATTCCGATGGAGGATCTGCGCGACATCGCTATGTCCCTCCAGTTGAACAAAACTCCGGGTCCGGATGCCATCCCTAACGTAGCGGTGAAGGTTGCGCTAATGGAACATCCTGAAATGTTCCGGTCATCACTGCAACAGTTTGTGGATGAGAGGGTCTTCTCAGACGTGCAGAAGTGGCAGCGATCGATGCTCCTGCCAAAACCGGGTAAGCCACTAGAAAACCCATAAGCTTATCGTCCGATATGTCTCCTGGATACTGGTGGAAAGGTGCTAGAGAAGGTGGTCCAAACAAGGATACAGGTATGGAAGGTGAGAACGGCCTTTCCGATAAACAGTTTGATGCCATTCGACTAGTCATCTAAGAAGCAGGCAAAGCCATGCTGAAGAAGAGGAGAGGAGACCGGTTTTGCACAGTATGAGAATTCCGGCATATATCTGTAGGATGGTGGAGTGTTACTTCCGTAATCGCCAACTACAGTACATGACCAGTGAGGGACTAGAAACAATGAGTGTTTCGGCAAGGGTTCCAAAAGGATCGATACTTGTCCCGGTATTGTGTAACATTGTTTACGACGAACTGTTGAGACTGCGTCTCCCCACGGGAGTGAGACTGGTCGGATTCGCTGTCAACGTGAATCTTCTGACGTGATTCTTGGCCCAACAACCGGGGAAGTCCAGTTACTCGCCACAGTAGCGATTGAGAAGGTGAAAAGTTGGATACGCTTCAAAAGCTATCGTCTGGTTCACCACAGGTTAGAGAAAGATATCTTCTGCTACGAGCACAGGTACATGCCCGATGTGTGCAAACATGCCAGGGAGGCTCGATGTCCAGCTGGCAGTACCAGTGGGACAGCTCGGAACGTGGCCGGTGGACCCATTGCTTGATCCTTAGCATCGGATTTTGGATGGATCGGAGACAGGGAGAGGTAGATTTCTGCATGACGCAGTTTTTGAGTGGATGCACGTGGTCAGCGATGGGTTCACCCGGATCATGACTGCCCTGCAGAGGAGTTAGTACCAGCACCAGTCCGCGACCGGTGTTGGGTGACTCCTTCGTCGGGGAGCGTCTGAGTAGTGTGCGTCCAATCCTGGCAGTAAAGCATACAAAGATAAAACTATACCTTCTGCGTATGCCGAGCTGCCTGGTACGTCGCGCGTCTGTGTGCAGGATACCTCCAACGTTAGCGTCGCGGAGTATCTGAGTCGAACGCGCCCTCTGCGGCGGAGGCTGTGGGGATTAGACATGACCTTCTCTGCAGTCGAACTCGTAGAGGGAGGAGTATTCACGTCGCGGAGTACTCTTGGGTAGAGTGGTCTCACGTCGCCGTCGGATGAGCCACTCGAGTCGGGTACGATGACATCACCGTCGGGATTCACCTGAGTCGCAAGCGTTAAAGACCCGTACATGTGTTGTGAAAGGCGCGAGTCTAGGATAAGCTGCTCTCGATTCAGCACACGGATGGGCAAAGAGCCTCGAGCCAAATAAAGCGGAGCCAAGATCTCAAGTCGTTATAGGTGAGGTTCCACTGTGATTTTTTTTAATTCCTTTTTCGAATTCCATGGCAGATTTTAAATTCAAAATTATTTATGGTTTACTTAGTTTGAAAATGCTGTGGTATATTGTAATCAGAATCCACCTCTATTCCTTTGCGTATGATTGTAATGCTTATTTAATCATTCTGCAAGGATATGCTATGCTATAGCGCTGAGCTCAACCATCAGTCGTTGGCCGACAGGAAGCTATCTTCCTGTGGTTCATTTTCGCGTCAACCCAACTTGCCTATACATACCTATAGGAAAAGGACCCATTTCACACCTTCACACCGTTTTCCAACCATCCTTCATCCTCCAAGTTCTCAAACATGCGAATCGGCCTCAACTACACTGCTTTCGTTGCCTTAGGAGAGTAATTACGATTCCTCGGATTTTTTTTTTTGCTACACTCCGTTCAATTTGCTTTCTTTCACCAACCGGATCCCATTTTGCCTATTAACACGCTCATCATTCGACTGACCTTTTGTGGGATGTGTCATAGAAATTGATGCTTGGTGTCTCCGGAATTATGTAAGATGATAATCACTCGGTGTTTCATTATAACATTCTGTTGAATAACGGTCATACAAGAGAATGAATTTTGTCGGTAGGGCGGATTTCTTTTTTAACTTGTTTTGTTTTTTCTACATCAAATCTTATGTTAAAAGTTTTGAAGATTTTATAGTTTCAGTTTTTTTTTTGTTTGAAGAGTGGATTTACATTTGAAATATTTTTTTTTTCTATCGGTAAACCATCTGCTCTTGTAAATCTCAATTCAAATGCGATGTTGTCACATAAATGTACTTTTTCAAATGAAAATAACAACCAATCAGTGTCAATTTGAAATGTCAATTTGATTGCCGTGTTTACCGGGACCGGCAGTGTTTTGCATGATTGATAAACAACATCGTGTTTTGTGAAAAACATTCTCTCCCGGACTTCGAACCGTTTGTTTGGCAGTAGGAAGCTCTGTTCCTACTAGTGAATGATGATGTGATTGGCTTCGCTGTGTTGGTTCATTAATAGCTCATCTGCATGATTAGTTCGGCAGCCAGGGTTTTTCTTCAACTGCGCGGCACTTGTTTAACTGATGCCACTCAATGAGCAAGAAATGATTTGATTCCAATGAAGTTTACCTCCTGTTGTTTACTACTGATTATTTTGGTGTTGTTTATCACCGCACCGGAATGCATTGAACTAGGGAGTGGAACAGATTGAATTATGAATTTTAGCGTTCTGACAACTGGTTTAGAAAGGTTTTATAAGTGACGTTTTGAATGAAAACCCTTCAAGCTACAGATTAATTTCAGAGATCTGAAAATAGTTGATGAAAATTCCAATACACAGGACATCTTCATTACGCTGTCGCTGAGAAAAATAACATTTATCAAGCTGTTTCCAGCTTAATGCGTTTTTGGCTGATCTCAACCTCTACAGTGAGGTTTCTTATCAGGTCAGCAATTTCACCCTCACATTCAATCTCAACACCGATGACCAAACATATCGACCTGCCCCCGACTTGACACATCGTTATCGTCAATACCAGAAAATCATCCCCCCTTTCCGAGTGACTTTGCTTTCGCGATAAAATTGGTCCCCTTTTCCGATTAATTTTGACCAACGATGGTGTAGTGGTCGAATCAAGTGACAACCAGAGTCTGAAAAAATAAATACCATCAATGTGAAAATCCAATCGCCTGCAATCACCCATCCGCCACACACTCAGATTGCTGGCCAAATCTCGGGTAAATTCGCCCGTCCCCTGCTGGAGATTTTTGGTCGCCAATGGCCCTGATGGCAAATAACTTGTGATTTTGGAGAGGGGATTCAACCTGCTGCTGCTACTTTTCCGATGCAACGGTTTCATAATCTGGGGGAACCCGTGACAAACAGGGTGGACCAGAGAGAAGTGGTTGATTTTTTTTCAGATTTATTTGAACCTTTGTTTTCAGATTATTAATATTTTGTAATTTATTCAAGTACATTAGATCAACAATGGTTGTATAGAAGAACAATCATGATTAAATTTTGAAAACCGACCATATTCATTTTGTAAATTGGCCCAAAAAACTTTCCTGTGCATCCGGTCGTTCTTCGGAAAACCGACTTTGTCCTAGAAATTTGATTTTGGCCAAAAAATGTTTTTTCGAGTTCTAAACGTTTCAAATATTTCTATGTCATTTGGCATCAAAATTAAAACTTTGAAATCAGAGACGAACCAGCTCAAGGCTTAAAGTTCCTAAAAGAACCAATTTCTTTTATTCCCCCTTTGGTGATTTTTGAGGGTTAAAAATCGATTGCTTTAAATGCAAAATGTATATGGTCGGTTTTCAAAATTTGACATGACCTATTTGGCTGCCACCTTAATGTAAATAAACTGATGAACAAGAACACTTTTAGTGTTCTTTTGAAATTTTCGTTATTTTAACATATTCTCTTCTTATTTTGGAAGAAGAGTTGAGTATAGGGAATTTCATGTCCTTAGATAGAGATTCTCTCCTAGAAACTACTCACATACAAAAATGCATATATCAAAAACTATTTAGAGTATCGTTCATCCAAGATTTCTACCATACAACCATAGACCGCTGCAAGCTTAGTATGGAAGTCTCAAATTCTAAAATGTTTACACCTCCCATAACTTTTTTGTTTGTTTATGCTGTCCTTAATTAGCGCAACGAGTTTCAGTTTTGTATGTTTTGTAGTTTCTTATTGCCAGAGATGTATTGAAAATTCAAAAAACTATATAACTTTTTTGTAGAGAAATGAATCCAACTGTAAGTTGGAATTTCAGGAACTAGACAAGATGAAAATTGTTGAAATTGAATAATTCAACGCAGGTTTCAGTGGTGAAATAGAGTTATCTTTATTCATGTTTCGTCTGTGAGGTCAGTAGAATACAACTATATTAATTAGCGATAGCTAATTGTCACTTTCCACTTCTCATATTCCCTAACCGGGAAAGTACTCATTTCTCAATGAGTACTTTTATATTCTTACCCAGAATATCTGGCAACACTGTTGTTTTACCACGAACCCAATTTGAGTATTCTCGCCTAACCGTGTGATGATGAAAACATTTATACCGCGTTTATCATCATCACCTGTCATCAGCAATCATTGATCTATTGTTCTCGATTGCGAATTGAACACAAGAAAGAGGAACCAAAACAAACAATTGTTGAATTTAATGATTTAGCAACAGGGAATTGGTTTGGAAATGAGATACCATTTATTCATTTCTGTTCGTCAAGTCCTTATAAGCTAACTTAGACCTATAGCGATAACAATATTGTCGCTTAACCTAGGTGATTCTCAACTCAGAATCATTCCTTAATTTCTATCATATTCTGGGCTAACCACTCAGAGTAAACTGCCAACACTGCAGGGTAACTCATAACCACTTGCTGTGTTGGCTGAGTTTAGCGTGCATGATGACAACATTTATATTGTTGTCATCATCACTGACCATCATTAACTGTCAACTGCTATTGTTCTTAATATGCGAATTGACGAAAGAGAACGAAACCAAAACAATCGGTTTTGGTTTTGCTCGAACGTGGTCGCGAAGAAAAACGGGTCCGGGAATTTCTCCGGGATAAATCGTAAGTATCAACAACAATGTTTTGGTTCTGCTGCAATCGGCAGCAATGTGGTTTAGTTTCGTCGCGGTGACAATCGGTTCTTCTGCAGGCATCCGAAACCGTAAGTATCAACAAAAATTAATGTAGAAAAACATGTGAAAAAAATTTGCCTTGTCTCCCAGTGGGACTTGAACCCACATCTTGCGCCTCTCCGGGGATTATGTATTAACATTCTACTACAGGTGACAACCTGGCGTATGAAAGTTATACTGGTCGAGTGTCGATGTCTATCGGAATGAAGGGAATTGTTTTCCCATGTGATCATAATCATTTTCGAAGTCTATTTCTATTCCCATCATTTCAACTTACCTTAGTTGGACTCAAATTTGGATATTTTAGGCACGGCAAGATTAATACATGGGCCCCGGAGTGGCGCAAGATGAGGGTCAAGTCCTACCGGGAGACAAGGCGAATTTTTTTCACATGTTTTTCTACATTAATTTTCATCTTGTCTAGTTCCTTAAATTTCAACTTACAGTTGGATTCATTTCTCTACATAAAAAGTTTCGCTGACTGAATGTTTGAGTCAAGACCCATCTCTGGGTCATAGTTTAAAAATAAAAAATATAACTTTGGATGAAAAATATTCCTTGATTCTTGTAGTTCAATTCATATGAACAAAGCACAAATTTTTATTTTCAAAAAAAATTTTTTTTTTTAATTTTTGTTTTTTTGACTGAATATTTGAAAGCTGTGTAACCGTAGGATGAGAAAAAAAATATCAAAAAACTGCTTTGCAATCCAGGGAATTTGTTGATTAATATAACCTATGCATAATCATTTCATGAAATTATTAAAAGCTTTAGCAAGTAAAGTCTACCATTTTTAGATACTTTTCAATGGATTAAGATTTTTTTTATCTTGAAATGGGTATAACTTTATTCATGAAAATCTAAGCTACTTATCATTATTGCAAAAAATGAAACTTAAGAATAGTCCAAACCGAAAATAAAAGACCAACTTTATTTCAAACTTATTTGAGGTTTCCTGGATGATTTAATGTGGAAAAAAATCTTCTTTCATAAAAATTGCCATACAAAATTGAAACGCGTTGCGCTAATACAGGCATAAACCAAATCGTCTCAAATTTTACACTGATGGTTGGTGACCCAAAAATTTATTTTTTTTTTAATTATTAATAATAATTTTTTTTATATAGTACATAAAAAATTATGGCATGCAGGTTTTGATTTGAAGCTTTGTCAGCAAAATTCAAAGTTCTGTTAGGAAAAGACATTTTTTTAATAGTATTTTGCAAATAAGAAATTCAATATATGGATCTGTTAGAAATTGTTTTGACAACCTCCTTTTTTACAGCAAATCAATCAAACTTGAGAGAAAAAAGTGTAATTTTCCAAATAGAATAAATAGTATTATGCATTAAAAAAAATCTAGCAACGTTTCCGAGCAAATTGTAAAGCCTTGGTGAATAGAACTACCTAATTTTTTTCTCATCTAATGAAATGATTTTCTCTATTTTTTTTTCAAAAACAATTTAACTTATGGTCATTTCAAATTTTGATTCTCAAGATGATAAAGTTTTGACTTTAATACCAATATATTTAATTCATAATTTATTAAGTAACTCTATCTCCATCCTAAAATCTCTTCATCGAAACCAGAATAAATATTTACCTCATGACTATTGCTCAGACCAAAGATACCGTCACTTCAAGATTAAGAAGTGGGCTTTACCACAAAAATAAGTTCTTCTATACGGACTTTCGATGTTCGCAACGCCATCTTAAGAGTTCCGGCAACAAGATTCATGCATCTAACCATGGTAACCAATGTGGGTCTTGGAAAAACAAATCAGCTTTAAAATTATATCCGTTGGAAGTGAGTACTGCAGAGCCATCTACAATGCATTAAATGGTGAAAATATATTTTGGTTGATCTTTTGGACGAATTCGTTAACCTTATTCTGCCATCCAAAAAACACTTGATTTGAATTTAAATAAAACCGAAACTAAGCTTTTCTTATTTTACTTTGTTCGAGAAGAAAATCATCTATTGAATGCTCAATTGTGAATTTTTTCGCTCATACAAACAAACATGTTAAAATTGATACCAACAGTGTGTATACGAACAACGGTTACTTTGATAATTTTGTATGTTATTTAACGTTGACGTTGTTGAATACTCAAACCATTGACCCCCATGGAGGGTGTACAAGCTATTTTAGTCGCTTGTTACGATCCCTCTTCTCAGAAGGAAGTCCTCAATCTCGTAAAATCAAGTTAAAAATGAAATTCAAACACCAAATTGAGAATCAAAGTTCCAATAAAAAAAATGGCGAACCTAGTTCCAATCAGAGTTAAGCAAAGGGTTACATAATTTATAATTGAAATCCAAATACTTATTTGGTTTTCATGTCTTTATAACACAAATAAATAGTATTTATGTAATCTGTTGAATTATAAAAAATGAAATTGAAAATTATGCATTTATTATATTAATTATGTAATAAAAAATAAAGAATCTTTTGTCAACAGTTCTTCAAAATGTGACAAAAGTGATCTTCAAAAAGAACAATTCGGAATGGAAATTAAATGTTCAAGACACAGAATCCTAAATCTGGAATTATATGAGATTGACAATAAAGAAATTCTTGTTAAGAGAATTTCACAGTGAAATTCGCAATTCAAGTAACAGAGTGATCTTCGTTTTGATCGTTTCGAAAAAAAGTTATTATATCTTTTTTGATACAAGCAGATGTTTTTTTTCCGGCAGGCAAGCAAATGTTTCGGAAACTTTTATTGGAAGTTTGAAGCTCTCATTCCAATGCACCAGGCATGGTTCTGTGGTAGCTTGCGCGCCTCTCAACCTGCAGGTCGAGGTTTGAATCTCCTGGCTGTGCTCAAACTTTTCAAAAATTGCATACAAGTTTGTATGCAAGACTCATATTGTTGCATTTTTAGTAGTCTAATTCCTATCTGATTGAGATATAATCTTGATATAACGCTATCAAGGGGTGATATAATTCAGTTATGCTTGCACGGAGTTTTTGTTATTATTTGAGATATTTTAACATCCTACGAGTACTAAATTATGTATATCTTATTTTGAAAGAAAAAAAAAATTGCATATCAAAATAGCTCATCATGATATAATTTTGTTTTTCTCTTCTGATTGGGTTAGATTCAAATTAGAATGAAAATTCAATTGTGGAACTCACCCGATCAATAGAGAAAATCAAAATTATATCAAGATGAGATATTTCAATAATGAATTTTTCATATCAAAATGAGATATAATTTAGTATTCGTAGGATGTTAAGATATCTCAAATTATAACAAAAAGTCCTGGTGCATTGGTATGAGACCTTCAAAATTTCAAGAAAAGTTTTTGAAGCATTTGCTTGCTCGGCAGAAAAAAAAATCAACTGATTGTATCCAAAAAGAAATAAACATTTTTTTCGAAACGACTAAAACGAAGATTATGATATCAATGCTTATTTATCTCCACTACTTGAACTTATTCACAATATTTTTCTTTTTTGCAAAGCAATATTTTTTTAACGGACACCCTTTACCGACGCTGATGATGTTGGTGAAAAACTATAAAATTGCGGGGAAAAATTTTTCACACCTTATTGAGTTCGGTTCGAGTATTTTTCCTCATACATATTTGATGGCGGTGAGTCGAGGCGGGAGACCGGGGGCTCGATGTTCTATCGGACATGACAGTTCATAAATCACGTGTTTGTTCTGGATTCCCTGTTTCAAACGGTTCCGGCTGTTGACATTGTGCAGTGTCAACGGTCTAGATTTATGATGCTGGGGAAGCAATCATTGAATTTGAACGGAAACAGGAAGTATTTTTTCTAGATTTGAACGTACAAGAAACAATAATCCTTGTTAAAAAAAGGTGTGCTTACTTGTGTTAAGAAAATAAATCGATATATTTTGTTGACTTTTGAACCATCCTAAATGGTATATGAAATTCTTATTTCCACCTTCAAAAGCAAACTGTTTTTAAACAATATTTTGACTGAGAAGCCGAAATGTCCACAATAATACTACATTCAACCGTCACAAATTAACCACCTTTCCCAACAAAAAGGTTTTGTATGATTAACAAAATGTTGATAATTCAACGGTGTAATGTTTGTAGAAATTGGCTCAGTAGTTCTTGAGATACAAGGCTCCTACTATTTTTATCGACGATTCGCGGTGTGTATTAAAAAGACACTCAGTCGCTACTGATTTTGTTCAGCAAACATAAGCGTTCAGTTATTTTGTATCAGTGGATAAACGTTCATTCTGAAAAAAGTTATGGACTGGAGGGGGGGATGATGTACACTTCAATTTTCCTTCAAGTTTTTTTCATTGAACGAAATTTGAGGTAAATATTTTGAAAAATTTCAAAATTAGAGAATAATTGTTAACTATCTTAACTAATTTTCTTTTAAAAGTTTTTCGATATTCTTTGATACAACTTCATTCTTTTTTTTTGTAATTCGTTTATTTGAAACGGCTCATACCTTGAGGCTTTAAGGAGCCAAACTCGTTTTGTTTTTTTTACAATTGTTTGCTTATGTCTAGATCACTTTTTTAACACTTTTTGAAGAGAATAGGAAATAGATAGGGAAATATGAAAATAAAAAAGAATTATAGACGGAGATCAATAGCTTTAAGGAAAAGGTATATTTCGAACATGTAGTCCAAGTCCATCACAGCTAACACATCCCTCACTGGAACGTCGGGTGGTTTTCCTCGGGCCCGAAGGGAATCTATGAAGTTCGTTCTAGCGACAAGGTGGTCCTCACACGACCAAACAATATGCTCGATGTCATGGTAACCTAGGCCGCAACCGCATAAATTGCTGCCAGCAATATTTATACGATAGAGTACCGCATTCAAGGAATAATGATTGGACATGAGACGGGAAAATAAACGAATAAAATCCCGACTCAAGTCCAATCTATTAAACCAGGGTTTTAGGCTTACCTTTGGGATAATCGAGTGGAGCCACCGACCCTTCTCACCCTCGTCCCATTTGCGCTGCTAGTTGACAAGAGAGTTTCTCCGAGCCAAGAAGTAGAATTCGTTGAACACGATTTCACGCTGATAAATGTTGCCTTCCATCGCACCCACCTTTGCAAGGGAATCTGCCCTCTCATTGCCTACTATTGAGCAATGTGAGGGGACCAACTTCATTCTTCAAATATGTTATTTTCCGTGCGATAAAATGATCATTAAACGTGATTTTGGAATTTAAAAAATTGACTCATGATCTCATTGAGGAATCTCTCGTTATAAATGTTATTTTATAAATGAAAATAATACTTGTTGTTGAATTGCTGAAAATTTTAAAAAAATTAACAATTATTTATTTTTCGTTCACTCGTTTTAAATCACTGATATACTATTATTTTACTCCAAAAAGTGATTCAAAAATATCGTGTTGTCTTAATCAATTTTGAAATTAATTTCTCGTAGTGAATTTTGGTCCAAGAGTTTTATATCAAATTCTTATTTAAATTCTTGAAAAAAGTAAAGAAATCCTTTTTTTTTAAATATATTTAATCTGAATCGATTGAAACTAATATAAACATTTGTTGAGAATAGTTACAAATTTCCAACAAAAAGGGTCTGAACCCGTGCGAAGGACCCGCTCATGATGTTGTTGTTTATTCATCGTCGAAATAAACATTCCTTTTTTTTAATTTTCAATTGAAGGCTTGATTGAAAAATTCGGCTGTAATATTTTAAATTTGAAGAAATATTGAATCACTATTGTGAATTCTTGATTAGGAAAAAATCCATTTTGAAAGAAAATTTACTCGAAACACATGCCTACTTGATGATTAAATTAATTTTGATGAAAAGAAGAATATCAATTTTACATAAGAGTACCAGTGATCAAAATCAGAAATAACATCATTTTTATATCGTAGAGCTATAAGCCTAAAAGACTGAAAAAAATTATTTCTGAAGTTCACAATTATTACTTCATATATTTATAAAACAACATGTTCATCATTGAAAGCTTGTATTGCCTAAGAACAGATTGGGGAATGGGTAATTTCTTGAATGATCAATAAGAAACTTATAAAAACAAAATTATAATAAATTTGAAGTTTTGTTGTTAATATTGAAAGCACATAGCGAATATTTATTTTATAAATATTGTGCATAAAAATTTAGCTTCAAAGTTGCTACTTAGAATAGTTACGATTTTTTTTTTATAAATTAAAAAATCATTAACGATTAAAAAAGATTATTCAAGGGAATAAAAATAAGTAAAACCTTTATAAACTTTCAAGCGCAAGTTTTGTAGCCGTTAATTGAAATACTGGTTCCTAGAAAGAATGAAAGGTAGAAACTATGATTTTCTTTTTTAAAATTCAGACTATTGGGCTCATTATGTTTACAGAACAAAAAAAATCAGATCTGAAAAAAACTTATTAAAGTTATTTTAAAAGATATTAAAAACTTTCGACCAGATTTCGGTAGATTCATGTGAAAATTAAAAAAAAATACTATAAAATTCGGTTACTTCATTTGGGTATTAATACAAAATAAGACATTAAAAAAGATACGTTTCTCATATTGATGATATAGACTTTATAAGTTGAAAAATGAATCAGTTTTAAGTAAAATCAATCATTGATAATGTAGGAAAGTGGATGATTGATTTGAAGCCTTTTTTAATTTTTTTTGTTATGTTTTAAAGTTTCGTCATCATATTTTCACATATTTTTAAAAAAATGATTTAAAAAAACAAAGCTCATAGACAAAACCCTCATTGCATATTCGAACTTAGGGCTCCCAAATTATTCAAAATCACCTCTTAAATTCTTTGCATTTAGGAAAAATGTGAAATTTGAAGCCTTGAGTAATTTGTCAAAAACTTTTTGGATATGGAGTTAAGGATTCAGAAGAATTTGAATGAAATTTACCCTTTATTTTCAATCAAAGTGGTTAGTTATAAAGTCATCGATACAAGGATATTTTTTTTAGTAAGCTAAATCTGTTGACTATCGTAAGTGTTCAACACTTTTCACATGGCTACCAACTTATGATTTGCAAATTAGTATTTTATGAATGAGTTTTGAAGTTCAAATGGTTGGTTTCAAATTAAGAACTTGTTTAGTTACACTCCCAGTTAAAACCTATTTTAAACACGAGTTAGAGGTTTTGTGTGTCAAGATTGAGTTTCTATACAAAAGGTATTAACTGAATTGCAAATCGAAATCTACAACTGATTGGTTTCAATTCGTGAAAGTCATATAGAGCCGTAAAATGAATTTCTAAGGCCTAGAGAGTGATTAAAGACGAAATTCCGCCAGAGGCGCGCCGAATTTCTGACATGTTTGTCAGCACTCATTTTTAAACACCTTTTAGGATCAAGTGATTTCCCGGTAAATTCATTTCTTGTACATACTGCAAAATTTACTTGGGAAAAATCTCCATGGGGGAGGGGGGTTAAACCCCTAAACCCCCCCCCCCCCCCCCCAGTTCGCACGGCCTTGGTGTGAATAAAATAATTCTTTTTAAATCTTAAAAAGTCATAATATTCTCAATTTATTTTTGTTTCGATTATAGTCGTTTCAACATCGTTATGTCATTCGCGACTTAATTCAACGATGCAGTTGGCGGACAGTCATTGAAAAACTTATCCGGTACAACTGTGTTCGATGTTTACTCTTGAGCTCGAACTCACGGACGTCGGCTCAGGAAGCAATTGACTTGCCTACTGAGCTATTTCACAAGCCTTCCAAATTTCTTAATTGATTTTCTAGAAATAATTATTAAAATATAAAAAGAAGAAGGATTAGTTTTTAAAAGTTTATGGCAACAAAACCACATTGGTGCAAAAAATTGAAAAGCTGATTTTGACTGATATCTAAGTATTGATAAATTTATGCATGTTTTGTAAAAAACTTGTAAAATATTAAAAAGACATTGAAAATAAAGGTTTTGACAGAATGATCAACTTTCACGATGACTGCGAGTAATTTTGACATTTTATAAAAAGTAACATAATAATAAAAAAAAGATGTTTTAACAGTTTTACGGAAATACAGTAATTTGACCAAATTTCAATATAATTTAAAACCAAAATAAATCTCAAATATATTCGAAAACAAATGGTTCTGCAGTCTTCTACATTGATAATAAATAAAATTAATTTTTTAATATCAAAAAAATTTAAAACGCCTTTTTGTGATGTCAGAATAAAATTATTTTATCATTTTTAAAATAATTTTCTTAACATGATCGAGTATTATTTTTTTCCTTACTAGGGTATTGTATCACTGGAATAAGAAAATGTAGTCAAAATTTTGATCCTCCATTGAATAAAGGATACTTAAAAGATTTAAAATCAGTTTTAAGTTTTTGTGTTGGTTTATTACTCCATTCAGCTGCAATTCAGTAAAAATTGCTAAATTTAAAAATTATGCGAGCCATATGACCAAATCGAAAGGTGATAGAAAAAAACTGACAGAATATTCGAACTCATGGTACCAAAATCTATCGAAACGGTCAGTAGAACATATGCACCAAAACAGCTCTTATATATGTAGTTGATAGTATTCCTTAATGTAGTGTGTCAATCAATTGCAATTGCAATAATCTAATTATTTTTGTCATATTTTTAACTGCATTATAACTTTTAATTTAAATTGTTTTTGTGTGAATAATCTGGAAACAATATCGACGATATAATTTGTGTGGATAATAAAACTCTAAAAAATTCGGAAACCAAATTCAAAATATGATTTTTTATATTATGATTAATGGTACTGTGATATTTAATTTTAAAACGATCACCCACACATATAAATTTCATGATATTGTTCATTTTTGAATTTTAGAACTAGTTTTTCAATAATGACTGATAATGAAATCAAAATCTAAGTAATGATATTGAAATTAAAATTCGATTTTTTTCTTCGATTTTTTTCACAAGCTTGTATTCTGAAATCAAAGATTTGTAAAAATTTGATTTTGATTTTGGATTTATAATTTACCTTTGATCATGAAATTATTTAAAACTACAGAAAACCTAATAGGCAACTTCCGATTAAAATAAAAATGTTTGATACGTCCGTTTTCAATTTGTCACTTTATGATAAAATAATCAATAATTGAATTTCTTTAGCCCTCTGTAACTGGCTTCTATACGGGGTTAACTTCAATCGGCGATAAACCCAAGCCAATATCTATTTTACCCTACTTTTTGTGCAGAATCATTCAAAATATGGAAGTCTAACAATCCATAATAATGGCAAGCGTTTGACAAGCTGTTGTCAAAAGCTATATAGAAAACCTCAACATGAGAAAACGAGAAATGGGCCTATTTTTTGAAAAATCTTTACTCGATCTTAAATGACAGATGACAGTTAGATTTGAATTTTACCACTATTCTGGGTTTTCTTAAAAAACTATCCTTTGCTTGGCAGAAAAGAAGAAACGCATAACACGTCTAAATATAAGTTTAAAAAAACGACAACAATTCGACAAATTGGTTTAATGGTTGAAACTGAAAAAGTATTGAAATTAAGTTTGAGTTTGAGTTAAGATTGACAATTTTTCGAGAAAAAAATGTTTCCTAAACAACCTAACGAACCTCTGCGACTTTTTCAGCAGAAAATTTGGTTTAACATTAAATAATAGCTACACCCATAGAAGAGGTTGCAAAAATCCAATGCCTATTTAGCACATCTCTGTGCCGATAATGCGCTGAAATGTGCACTGTGCCGAAGATGATATGTTTGAAAAACCGTAACTGGCATAAGGACTCGGCTCCAAACTAAAATGATGATCACTACATTCAAGCGAAACAAGAAAAACATTTTATGGGATTTCGTTCCTATTGGATAATTCATCCCAGAAACAAGAAAATAAAAATAAAACCACAGCGCCCGTAGGGAGAATCGAACTCAAATCACTAACCAAATAGTCTTGCCAGACCGACATCTTAACCAGTGTACTATTTGAGCTTCATGCAGGAAGAGGGATATTTGTCATAGGCATTCTGCCACCGATCAATCACAAAAGAAACGCACGACAGTGGCTTCCCGGCGTTTGGCCTCCTTTCAAGGTATTCATTTGTCTTGCGATGGAAACGGGAAAAAGAACGGGAGTGGAGGAAACGGGAAACCCATTGAATGAGAACTGTGCTTTGCTTACTGCCTGCTATTACATACACACGCTACATATACACAGCTGCTAAAGCCGGGCAGCTTGGCCGGTGCTTGTTTGCCGGTGAATTGAAGGAATATATTCTTGTTGCTTTTGCTACATACACATGCACAGCTTAGCCGTGGTTGTTTGCCGGCGAATTGAATTGAACGAATGTTTTTTTTGTTGTTGCTTTTACTGCATACACACGCACAGCTCGGCCGTGGTTGTTTGCCGGTGGGTTGAAGGGATTGAATTAGAAGGATGTTTTTGTTGTTGCTTTTGCTACATTCACACGCACAGTGCTCGGTTCGCTGGCTGCCTGGTGTTGGCCGGTATTTATTTCCATCCTTCTTCGTCTTGTGATGCGATAGGGAGGGACGTGAAATCGTTTTTATTTTGTTTCTTTCAGACATACGCAATTCGGTTAACTTGGGAGATTAATGCCGGTGGGAGCAAATCGAATCAGCACCGATCGCGTTATCTTCTTGTACCAATGATGCTATGTATTTGACTACACGCCATTGGCACAGAGGCTGAATTTTGGGTGTATAATGTCAAAGAAAGATAAGAAAGTTAGGCTACCAGTAGAAGTCTCACGCTTCTGAAGCGCCTATTGGAAAATTGATAACCCGAATTTAGTCATTGTAAAACAAATTTGTTCCAAAATGCAACAAAAATTATCAATTTTGAGCCTTTATTAAGCTTAGTTTTTTTTAGAAATGAGACACTTTCTTTTGCTGATATCTCATTTATCGGAGTTATCGGACATTCCAAATTTTGACAGCATTTAGTTACCTTTTAGAAGTACTATCAGAGCTATTTTTTTTCAAAATTAACACGTTTCAGAGATATTAACGATGCAAGAGAAAAAGAAAAAAAATACTTTGCACAATTTTCTTTAAAATCCATCATTTTTCAATTGATAGCTGACAAAACCGTTGATTATTCAAAGAATTACTGTGTAAGAGTAGTGGAAAAGCATGCAAACACTTTCAAAAATGTCCACTAAGTTCAAATCAAGCATTGGAGAGAAGCAAATGATCGGCATTTACGTCATCAGCGAAGTCAAGGTTCAAACCAGAATATTTAATTTTTAATCAGCGAAAGTCTAAGGGTAGATCACTGAAATGTTCAAAAAAATTTCTCCGATAGCCCGAAAGTGTTGCCTTCTTATGATTCATTCAAATCTAACCTCACACACAAGTATTTGTTCGTTCCAGAGCTTGTAAGACAGACAGATGATTTCTGATGGACGACAAAACTTATGAAAAACCCTATTTCAAATAAATTCCAGCGTTTTAATCCTATAACATGTTTGCCCGTGGCAAGGTCCCTAGCAGATTAAAGTTTGTAGGTATTTGCTGGTCGTTTTTTTTTTATAAAATCCAATGATTTGCCAAAATTCAGCCCCTGTGGAAAAGTACAACTATTTTTAAAACGAATGCTGTGGTTTTCGCTGTTTTTAAAAGCCAAAAAAGAGCAATCTTGTATGTAACGCTTCGCTATTTATGATCTATATATATATGGTTGGTATATATTATATCTATACACCCATAGAAGAGGTTGCAGAAATCCAATGCCTTTTTAGCAAATCTCTGTGCCGATAATGCCCTGAAATGTGCACTGTGCCGAAGACGGTATGTTTGAAAAACCGTAACTGGCATAAGGACTCGGCTTCCAACCAAAATTATTCATGACCACTACATTCAAGCGAAACAAGAAAAACATTTAATGGGATTTCGTTCCTATTAGATAATCCATCCCAGAAACAAGAAAATAAAAATAACAACCACAGCGCCGTAGGGAGATTCGAACTCAAATCATCATTTACATCGTCTTGCCAGTCCGACATCTTTACCAATGTGCTATTTGAATTTCATGCAAGATGAGGGCTATTTGTCATAGGCTTTCTGCCACCGATCAATCACAAAAAAATAACGCACGACGGAGGCTTCCCTGCGTTTGGCCTCCTTTCAAGGTATTTCTTTGTTTTGGATGGAAACGGAAAGGGGAACGGGAAACCCATTGAATGAGAACTGTGCTTTGCTTACTGCCTGCTATTACATACACACGCTACATATCCACAGCTGCTAAAGCCGGGCAGCTTGGCCGGTAATTGTTTGCCGGTAAATTGAAGGAATGTTTTTGTTGTTGATTTTGCTACATACACACGCACAGCTTGGCCGTGGTTGTTTGCCGGCGGATTGAATTGAAGGAATATTTTTGTTGTTGCTTTTGCTACACACGCGTTTGCCGGCAGATTGAATTGAAGGAATATGTTTGTTGTTGCTTTTGCTACACACGCACAGTGCTCGGTTCGCTGGCTGCCTGGTGTTGGCCGGTATTTATTTCTATCCTTCTTCGTCTTGTGATGCGATAGGGAGGGACGTGAATTCGTTTTTATTTTGTTTCTTTCAGACATACGCAATTCGGTTAACTTGGGAGTTTAATGCCGGTGGGAGCAAATCGAATCAGCACCGGCCGCGTTATCTTCTTGTACCGATGATGCTATGTAATTGACTACACGCCATTGGCACAGAGGCTGAATTTTGGGTGTATATATATGGTTGCTAGCGAACCGGGAAAACCAGGAATACCGGGAAAAACTTTGGAATTTCATCGCGGGAAATCGGGAAAAAACCGGGAATTTCGGCACATCACCGGGGAAAATTGTCATGTTTGAAAATTTTTCACTGAATTTCCAAAATATTTTTAATTTTATATCTAAATGTAAGAGTAGTTTTCGACAGTCTCGATATAGATTGACATCATCAACGCTTATTTCCGTTCATTAGTTTACAAACGAAGTAAGAATCGCCTTTTTACTAATTTTGCAGAGCGAATAAGAGATATATAATTTTTCCCTCTTCGCAAGCCAAGTTTGTACAATTTTATCCAGTAATTTCTTATAGATGTATAGCGTGTCGAATTTTGGTGTTTCTCGGCGTAGATTTCTTAGGGCCTTAATGTTTCTAATGACCTTTTATGGTATCTTGTTTCCGACTACATACCAGTTTTAGTGTTGACGTTGAATAATTCAGTGTTCAATTTACATGTTTCATAACATTATTTTATGCAAAAAGCTAAGCTAAGTTAAGTTATATTTTTCTGACTAAAGGAATCTCATTTTTACCAGAAAAAGATATTGTTTTTTATTGTTCTTGTTGTGTACTTATATCACTTGAATTGGCCTGATGAACGAAGCCTTATAAAAATTGTGTAAATTGTAAAAATTGTGCCAAAAACAAACTCCTATCAAAATCTAAGGTCTTTATCTTGATACAAAATGATATTTGCATTCAAACTATAAAGTTTAGCCCTGTCTTATTCACGTTTTTCTATATTTTCACGAATCTTTAGCTCGAATGTCACTACTAAAGTTATTTTTTGTTTTGTTAAAAACATTTTTTTTTCTAAAACATGTCTTTGAATTTGTACACAAAAAATATCTGCACTTGGAAAATAACTAAATATTTTCCTGCAATCTGAAAATTTTCAGTTTTGTTAGACAAATCTCTATAGTCAAGTTGCAAGCTGATTTGACGCTATATTTCGATGTATATTTTCTACATTTTTATATACAAACTTTATAATTTTTTTAAACAACTCCGGATTAGTCGGACTTGTTTTTCAAAATTGTTGAAGTTGAACAATAATAGATGCCGATTCCGTTTCATTCGTTCCAAAAATCCAACCTGTATGATACGAAAAGACTATTCGAAAGGTTTTTCTTGAATTATTATTGGTTTACAAGTTTTGAGAATCAATTGTTGAAATTTTAGGGCTTTAAATTGATTTTTTTTAATTACCATGAGTTTAAATTCAAAAACAAGTATAATAAATACGGGAAAATTATCATTTTTAACCGGAAAAAAACTTGGGAAAAACCGGGAAATGCTCTAGAATTGAAAAAGAAAAATCGCAAGCAACCCTGTCTTACCGATTATTATTAAAGTTCAATTTCATGATGGTTTCATATCGTTATTGACAGATCTTTCCAGCAGAAATCCCATTTAAAACGCTTTTAAATGGCTCAAAAATAATCGTGTTTTGTTAATTTTGGAACAGCTGTATTCATTAAATTGCTCTTAGTTAAGTTTGAAAAACTGATTAATATCATGCCTGAAAAAAGTGTGCGCCGGCCGATGGGAGATACCATAAATAAAGTAGACATAAAGCATACAAAAACTGGTAAATATTGTTTTTGAAATTTTTTCATGAACTATCATAAGATTACCTTTTTTTCCTTCATAGAAAGTATTTAGATCAAACGAATAGTTTTTGAGATACACGCATTCATAACTGTCCCATTTCTAAATGTACTAAGCTTTAGAACAAAAAGTTGGCCAAAAGCATTTTTTGATGTTTATACTCATACATACGTTTGAAAATCTAGGAAAAAGGCCAATAAAATATTACTGATTAGAGTTTAAAAAAACAATTTTAAGCTGATTCAATCACCTAGCAGTAATTTTTAAGCTTAATGATATCCACTTGATACTTCAAACATAAACTTCCGATTGAATAGTAAAAATATCATTAAATTATTCAAAAGAAAATCCACTTATTTTCAAACCACTTGATTGTACTGATTTCTATTCAGATTTGCATCAATAAAATATTGTAAATTTTGTATGTAATTGGCTTCATAAAGGTTCTGCAATTCAGCAGCTTTGCCAGGTGTCTTAGAAACTTTTTTGATTATTCTAAAAGCATGCGTTTATCCTGCTATCCTAATTTCATTTGTGCTGCATAGCCTAAAACATCCATAGGCAAAATTTTATGGAGCATTATGTGTTTTTCTTCGCTTATTTTTTCGTCTATTTGAAGCACATCGTGACATTTAAATGAGCATTTTCTCTGAATATATAAGAATATATACTGTACACTGCATGATTATTTTTAATAGCTGAGCTCTGAAAATTAACTTTCATTTTGCACACCAAAATTTTCAAATTAATTTAAATAAATTCTCGATGTTAAACCCGTAAATAAAAAACCAAGAGTTTCCTGTGTTAACATTTTAAAATGAATAGTGTATAACTTTCAAAGTCTTAAACAAAACACTGCGACTTTTATACATGTTCCACGAGATTAACATCAATTTAAATGTATAATTAGGTTTATAAGTTATTTTATTTGCAATAAGCACGAACAAACAATATTTAATCAAAATTTAAAACTATTTTTTTCTTTTGAGCAACTGAAATTAACATGACGCATTGAAAGGATTGAAGAAAAAAAAGAAGACAATTTTTTAAAATTAAACATTGAATATATCACGAGTGCGGAAGTATGTGGATTTTTTTTTCTTCTGGACATGGTTTATGAAGTTATGAATTTTCACATGATGTAAAATTTGTTGCTGAAACTTGCTGGGAACATAAACAAAATCACATTTGAAAACTACAAACAAAAAAATGAGTTTTTGAAAGCTCCATATACAGTACCCAAATTCCTTTTTTGCCGCCACTTATCCTCAAATATTACATTCTAACATTCATTTAAATTCTCCTTCTTAAAATTTGCTGTTTAGTCACTTCTAAAACTAATAATGAAATGTTGAACTGTGATGCGATTTTGATACGGTTTGTTGTAAAATTCCAGTTGATAACAATATTGAAGTTCCGACAGCTGCTTTTGCTCTTAAAAAATCTAAATATTGAAAAAATGACAGGTACATTTGAAATGTACTCAAGAAGCAAATGAACATAACAATCATAGTAATTGTTTATTTTGAAATTTTGATTTTCGGCCAGGTTTTTGGGTAAAATACTCCTGTGTGGCCTCTTGAAAGTTCTTAGGGACCACATTGAAAACAACTGTGTTAGGTGATAGATGAAATAACTGCAATTTTAGACTAACCATCTAAATGACTTCAATTAAAAACTTTGTTAACCAGCTGTAATCTTATAGAAATACATCTTTTCTTCTATTATAAAAAATAACCCTAATGCGATCCGAAACTCTGTCTGGCTGGATTCGCCTGTTTACCCCAATTGGCATAATTTGTTTGCCAAGCATTGCCATTAATTCGGACATTTAGGCGCAATCGATGCCCTTTCGTTCAATAGGCTCTATCATTAATTCTCGGTCGAGAAAGAACTATTACTTGTGGCATTATCTATAAGATATTTGAGATTTCAAGGGAACCATCTGTTAGCAAGGAAATTTGCAGCAAATGAGCAGCAGAATTGAAATTAATTACTTTTGGCTTACGACATTGTATCTTAGGGGAGATGGGGGCATAACGGCCACCTTAAGGAAAACGTTTATTTAACCATAGAAAATAGCTATAATATGGAGGTTACATTATTGTTTCGTGTTCAGACACTTGAAAAGCCTATTCCCTAACGGGCTGAAACGTGAAAAACTAGATGAAAACGTTAAAAAATGCATTTTAAAAATTTTTGCCAAAAGCTGAAAACCAGCCACTGTGGAGGCATAATGAGAACACCCCCTGAGGCAGTATGAGCACCATTAATCAGAGCAAGATGTGCTTTTTTGCCGGGGAATCTAACAGCGAATTCAATTCGATGAAGTCAGGTGAGTCGTAGATTCATCAAACAAAGCAATAACAAAATAATCTAGGTCTGTTTGTAGAATACAAACAATTCACGCACGCTCATACATTAAGTGCTTTGTTCAGAAGATGATGCTACTAGCCGTATAATGTAACAATAAAAAAATCGATCATGAATTGTGAATGGAAAAAAATCACCTCGAACAGAAATCTAACTCTAGTCTTTTGATTACCTCTCCGACACCTTACCAATAGGCTAAATTTTCGGATGAAAACTAGTCAAGGTGTGGCGCTATAAATCAATTTTAATTCGCTGCTAGATTCTACGGCAGAAAATGCTCATTATGCCTCGATAATATGGTGCTCTATATGCCCCTAGTCAACAAATTTAAGTAAAAACGTGTTTTAAAATTGATAAAAGTGAAAAATCAAAAATTTTTTGATGGTAAAAATTGAGAAACAATGTGTACATCATGTTGCAGTGCGTACATTATAGATCAAGGTTATTTTAAGATCATAAGAGCTTATTTCGTGGTGCTCAAAAATTATAATATTTTCGTAACTTGAGAACCAAGCTAGTTTTTTTTAAATATCTCTGTTAAAATAATAAGGAGATTCCTTTTTTTGTGAAAAATTAATACTATAGGAAGTACGAAACAAATCCTCATGAAAATTTATTTAAGAAAATACGCACTTTCTTAGAAAAGCGTAGTTCTCATTATGCCTCGGGTGCTCGTTATGCCCTCATCTCCCCTACTTGTAAATTTTGTAAAGGTGTTATTGAAATTATTTTGTTTCAATTGTTGTTTCACAATAAATAATTTTGAAATTCAACAAACTAACACAAATCCGAGAAACCTCTTCCCATCAAATTATCTTTATAGGTATTTAGTATCGAGATTCTAGTTCCAAATGCTGCTGAAACTCAAACAACACCAAGCCATAACACTAGGAATTTATCGATGTTCTATTTTTGCCACTAGGAAGCCCAACAATATATCGTGCCAGGAGCTTATAGACTCTCGCTTTAAGTGGCTGGCTGGCAGACTAATGTTGTGCTAAACGAGCAACACTTATGCGTGAAATTCCTGGCCAAATTGCTATCGCGTTGCCTCCGAAACAAAGAACATTTCCGATCTCTAAATTGGCCCCTTTCCCTCCCCAAATATCCTTTTGGGCGATTGATCCGGTCCTGGTTTGGAGGGTTTCCAGAGAAGGACCCCAGAAAAAAAAAACGAAACAAATAAAAACCCCTCGATTTCGGCTGTTTTCCGCAAATGAATGCTGGATAAGGTATCGAGCGGAGTAAATATCGAGCCTCTAGATTTATTGCGATGGAATGAAACAGGAATCAGGAAATGGAGAGTTTTTCGGGGAGCAGCAGCAGTGTTTCGAAAGTTTTGTAATTAACTTTATTAGCTCGGTTAGCGCGCGTGGGAGTAGAGAGTTGGTGTTCGGCAACACAGAACGGGAAATCCGGTGATTGAATCGGATCCAACTTCTGTGTTTGTTGGTTCTGTTTTGCCAAATTGCTTCCAAGTTGTAATATAAAACAAGCTTATGAGGCTATACCATTAGGGTTCGAGGGATTTGGCTAGAGATGGAGCGAGGGAAAGGCGAGCGTTGAAAGATGAATCGCCACGTACGTTGAACTCATTTGAGATGGGAATATTTTATCGGTGGGCTTTTTTTGCGCCTGTCTTCATGAGGAATTACTTGTAATTAGGGTGGGTGTCCCAGAACTGAACCAATTAACTGATTGAGACAGCAGTTTAAAAATATTTATGATCAAGCTTAAAGATTATCTTTTGACTATGTTTTGGCTAATAAAGATATTTAAGCTTAAGTCTGTTGGATTCTTGCTCAGCAACAATCACTTTTACTGTGCTGTAAAACTAATTAACGTCAAACGGGGCATCATGCAAGAGGAGGATTAGATGCAACATTTGCACACCACAACATTCATTCAAATTTTATTTTAGTATTGTGTAATAAAGTTATCATTTCATGAAAACTCATCTATCTCACGATATTTTAAAGTTTTTGAATCTCATAGATGTATATTTTTTTACATTTAAGTAAAAAAATTACCCAGTATGACGTATTGGCTCAAGGATATCATCTACAAACTTTTTATTGCTTTTATTATCCTTTACCAACACTGTTGGTGTAGGTTGGTAAATTCTATAGAAATTGCGTTTCAAGGTTCATGCCTGAAATATTGCACCTCGCGTAACTTTTGATCTCATCGATAGAACTTTTTGAAAACTTCAGACATGTTAGCTTCGTATTTCAACAATCACTGTGCAAAATTTCAATAAAAGATGTAGCTTAGTTTCAGATATATTGCAGTTTGAATGGTTAAAGTCCAAAAAGTCGGATTTTCGTAGAATTACTATTTCTCAGGCCACACAAACTCCAGAAAACTGAAATTTTGTGATAAAATATTGTGATAGTTGATCTATCTAACGCAAAAAAATTGATAAAAGAATATCGTCACAGTAAAAAGTTATGGAAGTTCAAAGTCAAAGTGACAGTGCGCGTGCCTCCAATTTCTATACAATTATGAACGGTACTGTATGTCGTGATTTTACGGCTCACAAGAATGGATCAATGACTGAACTTGTTTTGTTTGTTTGCCTAGGCAAACGTTGTTGCCAAAATAGCAAACGTTGGCATAGAATTTTATTTTATTTTATTTATCTGCTACAACCGAATACAACTATTTTATTTTATTTTTAATTAAATTTGATTTATTTTCAGCAAATCCTTCATCTCATCCCTACATTCCTTCTCACCTCTATTCTCAATTAAAACCTTTTACGCGTCGACTTTTGTTTTTTTCCTTTAGAAAAAATTTTATTTACCAAATATCCTTCACTTTTTTTCTCTCTCTGTTTACCATAGCCGAAATAATTTGATAGTATTTTAAGGAACAGCCTACCCAACCAGAAGGCTTATTCAAAACAAACAATCCGCAGCAGTAACCTCAAAAATCCAAATCAAAATAAAAAATTAGTAGCAGCAGCCTTACAAATCTATGCTTCTTAAGCCAATTCTGCCTTTTTCCAAATCGAAACAAACAATCAGCAAAAGTAGCCTTAAAAATTTGTACTTCCTTACCCATCTCTGTTTTTTTTCACCGGAAGGCCAAATTGAAGCAGACAATCAACAACAGCAGCCTTAAAATCTGCGCTTCCAAAGCCAATTCCATCTTTTGCCACCAAAAGGCCAAATCAAAGCAAAGAATCAGAAAAAAGCTGCCTGAAAATCTGCACTTCAAAATACTTTTTACATATCGTCTTTTTCCACAGCAGCCTTAAAAATCTGCACTTCCTATGCCGATTCCGTCATTTTTTAACCGGATGGCCAAATCATAACAAACAATTAGCCGCAAAAGTCCTGAAAATCTGTGCTTCCAAATCCATTCCGCCATTTTAACCGGAAAGCCAAATCATAACAAACATAACAGAACACTTCCGTCTCATTCCACCGGAAGGCCAAATCAAAACAATCAGCAGCAGTAGCCTTAAATATCTGCATTATTTGGGCACCGAATTGTATCTCAATTCAGAGATTCACTTAAACACGTCTGTCGCACACAACAATATATCAATGACTGACTTTGTTTTGTTTGCTTGCCTAGTGTTGACAAAATATCAAACGTTGCCATAGAAATTAATTTTATTTTATTTATCTTCAGTGTTGCAGAACACAATTATTTTATTTTATTTTTAATTAAATTTGATTAATTTTCTGCATGTCCTTCATCTCATCCCTAAAATTTACATGAACGATTTTTTAGAAACTTAAATATGATTTATTGCTTGATGTATTTGATATGAAAAACCAAGATTTACGGTGCTTTTTTCAAGATTTTAGTTCATTAATTTTGATATTGGCGAATATTGTGCAAAATAACCCGAAATTGCCCGGCCAGAATAAAAGTGAAAAAATATCCGGTTTTTAAGATTAACTAAGCATAATTCTGGATTTTGTGAACCAAATCTGCTTATAAAACCAGAATGAATACTCAAGGTTTAAAAGGTCAATAATAAAATAAAAAGAAAACATCTATATATATATATATATATATATATATATATATATATATATATATATATATACATATATATATATATATATATATATATATATATATATATATATATATATATATATATATATATATATATATATATATATATATATATATATATATATATATATATATATATATATATATATATATATATATATATATATATATATATATATATATATATATATATATATATATATATATATATATATATATATATATATATATATATATATATATATATATATATATATATATATATATATATATATATATATATATATATATATATATATATATATATATATATATATATATATATATATATATATATATATATACATATATATATATATATATATATATATAGATATATATATATATATATATATATATATATATATATATATATATATATATATATATATATATATATATATATATAGATATATATATATATATAATTATCAGTAACTTAGTGATATTGACGTTTTTATACATCGGATTGGGATGAAAATTTGCACATAGGAGTTATTAGGGACAATCAACTGATTTCACTTATGCAAACTAAAATCAGGGGTCGGCCAAAGGGGTCGTCCATATTAACTTTTTACTGTTGATGCGAAATTGTCATTATTACACATCGGATTCAGACGAAAATTGATACACGAGAGTTTTGAGAGATGAGCAATGGATTTCAGGTATTAAATTCACTAACGGGGCCTGCAAAGGGGGTCGTCCATATAAACCTTTCAATATTTTTGCAATATCGTCGTTATTATACATCGGATTGGGATGAAAATTTTCACACGGTAGTTTTCAGGGACGGGCAATCGATTTCAGATGTCAAATGTTTTGCCAGGGGTCGTCGAAAGGGGTCATCCATATTAGTTAATTTTTCACTGTTTTTAGCAATATTGACGTTATTGTACAGTGGATTGCTTTGAAAATTTGCACACGGGAGTTTTGAGGGAAGGGCAATCGATTTCAGGTATCAAAGATTATATAAAAGCCCCCGAAAGGGGTTTAACTTTTTGGCAATAATTGCGTTGTTATGCAATGATTTAGTCGAAATTTATACACGTGGTTTTTTGGCACGGTCAATTGATTCCTGATTTCAAAGAAGTAGCAGACGACAGACAAAGTGATCGTAAAATATTTTTGCAATTATTACTTAATAGAATTCAGAAGTGCATCTGAAGAATGCTTGGTAATTGACTTTCATACAAACTGTTCATGACATATTCCAAGTTGAAAGCGAAACGGAGTTCGTATGGGATCAGCTAGTTGCTTATAAACATGAAAATTGGATGCCTGTGGTACGAGTTTTTTTGTAATTGGAATCCTGTTTGGATCATCATTGGGAAAAGAAACCTAATCCGCAGCCCGAGGCGTAGAAGATAGCCTTCAAATCTTTTAAGCCAAAGGTCATGAGATCGAATCCCGCTAGTGGAATACATAGTACACGATCTGTGAGTTGATGGTTTTAGCATTTTTAAGGTGCTGGCCATCATATTCTCGAAAGCTGTATGCTTAGAGTTAAGTAAAAAGGAATCTCTTCGAGAATTCAACAAGTTTCATTGAGATCCTGTGTGTGTTTGTGTTCGTTATTTAAAAAAAAACTGATTCGAATCTTGGTTTTACATTTGAAACCTCAACTAGATGCATTCTCCACATCCGAAACTCATAATTTCGAAAAGAGAAATAAAAAAAAAAATTAGAACTGATACAACATATATACTACAATTCATTGCAGAATTGGAATTTAAGAAAGTTTCATAACTGTTTCATCATTCGCAATTTTTCTTTAGATTAATAATTTGAATTTCAAAAAAGAATTCATATTAAAAGGTGAAAATTCAAAATTCAAGTAAAAGGTTTATGGTTGAAGGTTTTAATACAAATTTCGATTGTTGATTCATAATTAAAAGAAATTATTATCTGGTACTTGGATAAAAAAAAATAGTAGTCAGATTCAAAATTAAGATTTTAAACTGAGGTTCGAAAAGCAGGATTTTATCCGAAATTCAAATAAAAAAAAATCAGATTCAGGTTCAGCTCGAAGTTGAGATTTATAATCAAGACATACATATCAATGTGAGAATTTTTATTAAGGATTCAAATAGCAGTTTCATAGTTTTAATTCTAGAGTCAAAATTTTAATTTAAGATTTAATCAGAGTCAGTTTCTAAACGCAAACCAGGAGAAACCACAGATATAAAATAAACTTTGGATTTATTTTGAAGATTTTGTTCTTTGTAGAATATAAAGCTAAGATCTTTTAGAAATGGGACATGATAGCATTTTGCAGCCTGTAAAGAGTCAGACCTATTTTTTTTTTCAAAATTTAAAATTTACGCGTTTTTGAGATATTTACGACGCAAGAGAAAAAGAAAAAAATAACTTTGCACAGTTTCGTTAAAAAACCGTCATTATCAAGCTAACAACACCGTTATTGATTAGAATTACTGTGTTTGAATGCTCGTTTCATAGCTCGTAAGTTACTTTAATGTTCAATCTCATGATGATTTTGCTTTGTTATTGTCAGATTTTGCCAGCAGACATTTGCTTTGTGGTGGCTCAAAAATAATAAAGTTTTGTTAATTTCGAAACAGCTGTATCCACTAAATTGCCCTTAGTTTCTTTTAAAAGAGAAGTATTGTACCGTACGTCTCGGTGGTCGAGTGGTTAGCGTGGTAAGACGGTAATCGCTGGTCCACTGATGGCATGGGTTCGATTCCCATCTAGGTACTGGGTATTAAATGTTAATCTTAAGTTGTCCATGTCATTTATTCAGTCTGTAAGCCTAAATCGGCTAATACGGTGTGTGTCTTTTAAAAGAAGCATAAATGAGGAGGATGCAGCCACCTAAAATACAGAATAGACGAAGTATAAAGGGAAAAACTGATCAATATCATGACTGAAAAAAGTGTGCGCCGGAGGATGGGAGATACCAAGAATAAAGTTAAGAAAAATGTTACAGAAAATGATACATTATTTTTTAAATTTTTTTTTTTGAATTATCATAAGATTACCAACATTTCATTCATAGAAAGTATTTCGATCAAACGAACTGTTTTTGAGATACACGCATTCGTAAATGTCTATTTCTAAATGCACTTAGCTTTAGATTTGAATTTGAAAAAAATATTCTCAGGATTTTAATTATAAAATCAATTATTTATGACATTGAATTTGTCAAAAAACTTGTACTTGTACTGAAAATAAACCTGTTAAATTTTTTTTATGGTTTTCAAATGGCAAATTAAAGGCATGCACCGTCTTAGTCGGTTGAGGCTTTACAGACTAAATACATTATTCAAATCTGCTTAGTTAGTTAATAATAAAATTTTTAACTAAAATTTTAAATTTTATTCGAGTAGACAATAGTAGGGGAGAGTGGGGTATCGTGGGCCATGGGGAAACGTGGGCCACTTTTAATATTTCAGATGTGTGTTGAGATAAAAATCTCAAACCAACTGTCATCGTCGTCGCTTTACGTGAGCATATCTTCCTATATGTTGTTAACTGAAATACGCATCATATGCTTCTTTTATTTATCAAGCTAAAAAAAGTTAGAAAAATTTACTAACATAATTAAAAAAACACCCGCTAATTTCATCGATGAGGAACCTAAAGTGCATAACAAAAATATGCACATACGCTTATGATCTTAGTTTTGTAATGATCTTTCACGTGGAAAAGGAATTTTTGATGAAAAATCAATAAGTCACACAAACGCAACCAATTTGCAAATCATAGCTTGTGGGGAATCGTGGGCCACACATCTTGAATCACCTATATTTTTATGTTTTTATACACATTCAGAACTTAAAATACGTTTTACCAATCTGTAACGTTTTCTTATGCCAAATGAAGAGTTATGAAAAATATTTTGTCCATCCTATATAAGAAATTTTGCCAAAACGTTCGCGAGCCAGGTTTTGGAATCTATGCGATCATACACATCTCTCTTTTTTATTTCAGAAGTTCGTGAATATAAAGTATAGAGACAGTACTTCTACGGATTCTCAAGGCTCCGCCCAACTTTTTGCAGAATTTTTTAAAACGAGTTACCAGTCATCGGAAGCCTCTGGTTTATTAGTAACTCCACAAGACCCCCTAGTAAATGAGATTAGTTTGACGATTCTCGAAATCGAGGCAGGTATCAAAGATCTAGACCCTACTAAATCACCTGGTCCTGATGGAATACCGAACACGTTGATCAAAGCTTGTTGCAGCGAATTGGCACGCCCTTTGATGTTATTGTTCAATTCATCGCTACGTGCAGGATTATTTCCATCCATTTGGAAGCTATCACGAGTGACTCCAATTCATAAAAAAGGATCGAAACATTTGGCAGAGAACTACAGAGGAGTGGCTATACTCTCAGCATTACCCAAACTCTTTGAAAAGCTAATTTATCAACGGCTTTATCCTATAATCGAGCAAAGGATTTCGCCTTGCCAACACGGTTTCTTTAAGAAACGGTCAGTGGTTACGAATTTGTGCGAGTTCACTACCCGTGTATTGGATTGGATGGTTAAGGGATATCAAGTGGACTGCATTTACACGGATATGTCAAAAGCCTTTGATGTAGCAGGAATCGACGAAATCTTGGAAGCGTCTTCAAAAATAGGTATCGGAGGAAACATTCTTAGTTGGATAAAGAGCTACCTAATGAACAGACGACAATTCGTATCGGTAAATTCAATTAGTTCGAAACCATACAAAGCGTCTTCAGGAGTACCCCAAGGTAGTCACTTGGGACCCTTTCTCTTCATTCTATTGATGAACAGCTTACAAGAAGTGCTTCCGGACGCATTCGTGCTTATCTATGCCGACGATGTAAAATTATTCATGCCTGTTAAAAGGATTAATGATTGCGAAAAACTTCAACGTGATTTGGATGCGTTCACAGATTTTACGACCAGAACAAAACTGAAACTGAACGGCTCAAAATGCGCAGTCATATCATTTACGAGGAGCTTCACACCGATCCAGCATACTTACTCTCTAGGCGGAGAAGACATAAGACATAAGAAGAGTTTTCAGCGTACAAGATTTGGGCGTTAAACTGGATTCCGGATTGACTTTCAAGGACCACATAAATAGCCTAGTATCAGACGGACTTGCACTTTTTGGAGTGGTGAGGCGGTTTGCTGGAGAGCTGGAAGACCCCTACACAATAAAAAGCCTGTACGTTAGCATGGTAAGATCGAAATTCGACTTTGCGAGCATAGTTTGGAGACCAATGTACCATGTGCATATAAATCGATTGGAAGCCGTCCAGAAGCGATTCGTGAAATTCGCAGTTAGGAATCTTGGTTGGGCAGACGACATGCCAGAGTATAAAAATCTGTGTCACTTGTTGGATCTGGATTTGTTAGAACATCGGCACCGCATCAACGATTTTTTATTCTTTTTAAAAATAGATCGAGGTATCGTGAATTCGACCTTTTTGAGTTCCCGATTGACGGCTAATTCCAGTACCTTGGCTCTTAGACGACGTAGACGTTACGCTCTTGAAAATCGAAGAACAAATTACAGTCGCAACGAGCCAGCATTCCGATTTATGAGAGAAGTTAACAGTATTAATAATATTATAGATTTAAACTGCAGTGTTCAAACAGTGAAAAATAAGTATGTGTTATATTTAAGGAGGCAACTATATATAAGATAATTTTTAAGATATCGGGATGACGGGCTCAGCCTATATATCCATCAATAAATCAATTTATTCATCATCTGAAATTGCTTTAAAATAACGAAATGAATTAGAAAATCACAGTTTTGGGTCAATTCATAAACTTTGCATGTTATTTGGTCAATTTGGATTTGGTGGCCCATTATTCCCCACTATTTTTCAAAATCCAAAAAATATTGCTTTTTTTCAAACAGTCAGATTTTGGGAAAAATAACTTATTAAAATTTAAAAAAAAACCTTATGATACCTTGAAAATGTAGAAAACCATTCCATTTTTTATTTTCATTTTATCTTTTATAATTAAGAAGTTATGGAACAAAGAAAAAAAGTGGCCCATGATTCCCCACTCTCCCATATCTAATTAAAAGAGTGTGAAATAAATCTGATTTGAACCGCAAACAAAGTCTCTTACTTTGGTTTCTAAATATTTTGTGGTATAAATTAATGTAGTTATCATTTGCTTCTTCAAGAGTATGCAAAAAGTTCTTCTCTAAAATGGAACCGTGAAAACTCATTCTTCATTATTTGAATCTTTATTAAAAAAATTATCATATTTTGGACTTAATTTTGAAAGTTTTGATTGGATTAAAAATAAACAGGAGAGAGTGGGGTAACATGGGCCATGCATAGAGTGTCCATTTCCCGACCATTTTCCCGTTCCCGGGAATCGGGAAATTCGGTGGCTTGTTTCCCAGGGATTCCCGGGATCCCGGGAAATATTCAAAACCATGTAAAATATATGCACTTCGATTCAAATATACATAGCTTATCCAACCTTTCGTGCATACAAGCCCATAATTTGTTCAAAATGTACTCTTCATATTGTTTTTTTTTACTTATTTTTAATCAAATAAATTAAACGGTTTTCAACAATGATATATTGAAAACAGTCTAACGAATTACATATAAAATTACCTGAATAAGTCAAATGAAGAATTCATCCATGCAATTAGGGGTTGATTTAAAAATATATTTTAAAGACAAAGACAAACACACCGTCTTAGCCGATTTAGGCTCACAGACTGAATAAATGACGCGGACAACTTAAGATTAACATTTAACGCCCAGTACCGAGATGGGAATCGAACCCATGCCATCAGTGGACCAGCGATTACCGTCTTAGCACGCTAACCACTCGACCACCGAGACGTACACCGAGACGTTGATTGGAATAATCAAACAAATGAAAATATATTTGGTTGGTTGGTTGGTTGGAATAACCATTTTTCGTTTTTCTGAACATTTAACACATTTGCTCTTCACAAATCACTAATCGTACTTCCATAGCCAGAACTTATGTCTGAGTCCCAAAGAATAATAAAATGTGTTATTATTCCTCTTTTCTTTGTTCATGTTTTTAACCATTTTAACATAAATACATTAAAATAATCAAAACCGTAAATTGGTTGGGCCTACCATGGAGCAGAGAACGCAGAGACATCTGGAACACAGGAACAGGAAGAAACGTGGACCACCAGTACCATACGTTTCAAATGGACAATATCGTTGGAAGCATGCTAAGAAAAATGCTCCTTGATGATGAAACCAAACTTAATGTAAAGTGATTTCGCCAATCGCAGGGACTATTCTTCAGTGGCTGTAAATGATTCATTTTGTACACAGAAATCGCAAAACCTTAGAATACAAGATTTTGAAGAATTGGTGTAGTAAATAAAAGGATTGGAAATTGCTAAGCTATAATTTCTGTTCTAGATTTCTGTGTTCAATCATTTCTGGTCATCTACCAAGGATAAAGCACCTTTGCTCGCTCTTGAAAAGAAAAAAAGAACAAAGAGAAAATAAGTATAAAAAAAAACCTTTCGATCTGTTTAGAACTCGAAAGATTTTCTAAGCAATCAATATAGCGAGCTTTCATAAGGAACATAAATATTGATTCAAATAGTGAACAATATGAAACCAACGGCGGGTATCGAAAATGTTTCTCTAAGAGTTTTTAAAGATTCTTTATCTGTACTAGCGAGTCCGTTACGAGATGCTATAAACACAAGTCTTCAAACAGGGATAGTACCTGATACATGGAAGTGTTCAACTGTAGTGCCTATAGAAAAACAGAAAAATGCACGTGAGGAAACGTTATTCCGTCCTATAAATATGTTGGAAATCCAAGAAAAAGTGCTAGAATTAGCAGTAAAAAAACAGTTTTTAAACTTTATTGAGCCCCAAGAAATACTTATTGCAGAGCAGTCTGGATTTAGGAAACAACATTCAACAGAAGCTGCTATGAATTTGATACTTCGAAACTGGAAGATCAATATTGAAAATGGTATCTACACAATTGCTGTGTTTTTGGATTTTAAGAGAGCATTTGAAACGATTGATCGGTTATTGCTGATAGATGTACTAGTGAGAGTTGGTATCAATGATACGGTTCTTAACTGGTTTAAGAATTATTTAGATAACAGAATGCAAAGAACAAAATTTGGTTCATCCTACTCGCGATACAGAGAAAATAACTTAGGTGTCCCACAAGGAAGTGTCTTGGGTCCATTGTTATTTATACTGTACATCAACGACATGAAACAATGCCTACAGTACGGTCGTCTTAAGCTATTTGCGGATGATTCAGTCTCCTACTGGAGTGGAAATGACTTAGAGCTTGTTATTCAAAAAGCAAATGCTGATTTGAAAAATATTGCAGATTTCCTAAAACAGAGAAAGTTGTGTCTGAATCTCAATAAAACCAACTGGATGATCATTGGCAACCGCAAAATTGGAGAGTGTTCAAACTTGTTGATTGATGGTTATGCAATCGAAAGAGTACATCAAGTTAAATACTTAGGAGTACAGATAGATGAAAAGTTAAACTTTATAGCCCACATTGACTACACTATTAAGAAGATTGCCATGAAATATGGAATACTTTGTCGGATAAGCAGATATATGACTTTCTGGTCAAAAATTATCTACGTGAGTTCAGTTATTATGCCACACTTTGATTATTGCGCTACAATATTGCTTCATGCATCAGACACGCAGACAAAGAGGCTGCAAAGAATACAAAACAAGATAATGCGAGTGGTAATACGATGCAACCGATATACTCCAAATCTGTTTTGAGATCTTCAACTCTCTCCAAAGCTTAAATTCAAAGTTTTAAAAATAAAAATCATATTTTTATTCTATTTAATCTGTTATTTCAGGATTTCGGCATTTTACAAACATGATGGGGACATACAAAAACACTCTCTTATTCCACTTTCCAATCATTATGAAACCACCATACAAGATTAAATTTGTTTTACTTATAAGGTTTATTTAGATGAGAAATAAACACCAACAAACTTTTTGTTTTAAGCTTCTTTACGTATAATTTTTAAAAGTCAGAATATTTCATCAAATGGTATCAACATCCTGTACGAAGTTTTAAATTTTTTGAGTTTGTTTATTCATAGAATTCTTTCTTGCTTCATGTTCAAAGCGAATCACCCTCATAATGCATTGATTAAATATGATGTCTTGTCAGTCATTTCGTCAAACGACCGTAGGGTCATTTAACCCGATAGGCCCATTTAAGAAACCTTTCCCCTACGTTTGGCAGTTTACACTCTTAATTCTGAATACTGAGCTTTGGCTCGAATCAATACAATCACTACACGCTCAATATCAAATAACCACAAATACTTAACTATTACGGTTCAACCTTTACTCGTTTTACTTTATATTCTAAAATCTAACGTCTCAAGACTCACATATCGCATCTCACGCCTCATGTCTCACGTATCACATCTCGTTCCTCGTTTTCCAGCTCACATTAAAAGTTTCACGTTTACCCTTTTCACGTCTTAATGATTCACAATTGTTAAAGTAGCTTCGGGTGATAGTTCTGAATAATTTTCTTTCAGATTTGGCTTTGCTAAGATCCTTGAAATGTTTTAAATGGTCTCTAAATAGGGCATTTCTGCCCTATTTCTCATACCTTATGTGACGTGTATAGTGCGCACCTGCATTTTGTATCCAAAATTTTAGAAAATATAAACTCATGTAAGTTTCATCTTGTTTGTCGTTTTCGAAAATCAGTGAAAAAATTTCAAATCTATTTTGAAATATTTTTCTCAAAACATCAATTTAGGCTTTGCAGTATTAACTTTAAATTTTTGCTTTTGCAATTATGAACTTGAGCTAATGTCATTAACCTATCTTACTATCCACAGAGTAGACGGAAAGATACGAAGGCAAAATAGCTGATTTACAGAAACCCAAATGTAATATTCTTTATTCTAATTCCAATTCCGGTGAGTATAATGTTGGTAAGTTTCGAAATTTCCTAATTATTTAACAGCATTTAATGTATCAATATTCCATATATACTTCCCAAATGACATAAATTCATATTTAGGTCTTTTCATATTCAAGATATTATATGAAGCGTTTGGTAGGGATCTCCACCAATGTTCGGAAAATCGCTCAAGAAAAGCAATCAGGATTCGTTTCAAGCTAGAATACGTATACCTCCGAGTGCTGTGATACGCACGTGGTAAAAGTATTCGTAGAATATTTGTCGAACAGCAACACTAACTAGATACATAAAAATATACCAGCTATTCGTCACGTGGCTAATCAACGGTGATCGACATACTTGATGATAAATTTTGAACGTCGTTCCCAAAATCATTCACTAACGCCTATCCTCGCATCCTTGTTGATAATGTTCGTTATTGATAGACGGTCATGAATGTCTCAGAAGGAAAATTTAAGGATATACCAAAACCATGTGTTGAAAAAAGCCGTAGCACATGCTGGACAGTTCATTGCGATTACTAAGTAATGATTTTGTTCTTCTTCGCAAAGCGAAAAATTAAAAATCACATTGCAACCTTAACGTATCGCTTAGAACTGATACATATCAGTTGTGATCCTAGAAGGTTGAAAACCATCAAGGAAGGCAATCACCATCGAGACGTTCATCGCTGATAGTCTGCGTCCTTCTTTACCACATCATGATTTGCGGGAATGTTTCAAATACAGAAGCGTCGTTGTCATGCATGATTGTTTATATGATTTGGTAGCAGAAGGAAAAATTGACTGCTTCGATTTTTTGGATCTGAATGCAGTAAAGCATGGCTGATCGAAAATGATTGATTTTCGGAACATTGACCACGCTTCATTCCGCCCTTGTATCCTGAATCTTTCGCGGTTTTCATCACATGATTGGCCTGGCCGTAGTAATATCTGCAACGCATAGGAATATGTAACAGGTTGAAAAGAAAAATGAAAGACGCAAGTCTTCCATTTTCCAGGATGCCTACATGTTTTGGCCATGAAGAAGAAGAGGAAGAATTTTAGAAAATATATACTCAATATAATGTTGCTGTATAGAATTTAATAAATAATTTTTTAAACATCAAAACATGAAAAAATCTTATCACGACAAGTTTAGCTAAGAATCACTGCAAAATTTGCGTTAGATGAAAAACCTTTTAGTCAAAACCAAAAACCCTTTGTTCAATCTGTTTTAAATGGTGGCACTTTAAAAAAAATTCTAATTGATAACAGGATTTCGTATCTTTCAGTTTTAGTCGGGAATCTATAAAAAAAAAATTAAATATTTTTTCAAATTTTTGTCAAAGCAGTTAGGCACTGTTATCCAAATTTCTTCTTATATTCACAAGCGTAAAAAAGGTGATTACTGGGATCTAAAAATAAAGTTTTTTAAGGTCAACTAAATGCACCATCCATCAAATATTACTCAAACCATCCTCAATTTTAGCGGTTGTCAATTTTATACCAGAACATTACTTATCAAACTTTAGACAAAATTTTTACTCGCCAACCCTTTTAATTTTCTTTCCTGGACATAATGAAATCCTTAAACAAAACACAATTAAAGCAAGTTTGAGTTATATTTAATTGATGGTAGGATGGTAGGTAGCTAAAACAAAAAGAATCATTCCATTCATACCCAACATCTATTTTTTGCAGTCAACCGCCATTCGCTAAAAAATAGCAGGAAAAATCATGACTTCCCACCAGAAAGCCGTTATTCAGTTACAAAGTACCATCAAATATGAATGCATGTGTTTGTAATTCACGAATGAAAACACGAAGAAAACCCCTGCCTAGTGAGCTAGCGAGAGGCGGAAACAGAAGCAGCACCCGTTTGTCCCGGAATCCTCGACTGGAGCAAAAACATCAATTCCGATTGCCATTTCCCATTCAAAGCGCGGCGGGCAAAGCAAGGTAGTAGGGGAAAAGTTCATATAACGCCCCTTGTGGCTAATACGCGCCACCCTTGTTTTGAAGAATCTGAAGCATTTTAAGCCTGCAAAATATTACCAATTTGTCCTAAATGCTGTGATTGGTCATGGCAAGTATGAATATTTCCTTAAAATGCTCCTGTGTCGTGATAATTTCACAATTTAGGTTTTTCTTCATTTCGATCTAAATTTTAAAGCACTTTCAATAAGGTGTCACCAAGCAGAGAAAAACGAATAAGACAATATTTTCTGACACATCGATAGAGGAGAATCTAAACTACGATTTAATGCTAAAAAATTATACCGATCTCGCTATGGTATGCTTTTTATGGGTATGTTTTATCACGGCCCATGCGCTCGTTATAACGCGCCAATCATAGTAGGCTGAAAATAGCATTAATTTTTCAAAAAGGCTAATTTTCATTGAAAATGAACAAAAAGTCTAAAACCTTATTTTGAGCGTTAATTCAGCCCAGAAAATCTACTTATATATTTTTTTAAAATTTTGATTAGTCCGTTTTGATTTTATTTTCATTCAAAGTGTCTGTAAGTATTGGTGTGTTTTCGGTCTTCGGCTGCTTTCGGGTGTGTTCGGCTGCTAGGCGCATATTGAATACACGGCGGCGCGTATTTGCAACACAGTTTTGTTCTGTGGCTTTGAATAAGGTTTTTAAAAATCAAGTTTTTGAAACAACTATAGCCATTTGAGTAATAAAAAATTATAGGCATTTGTAGAAAACAATTTTCTTCAACGATTGCACCCATTTTTAACACAATTTGTACGTGGAATACATAGAAAATCAGCGATTCGCTTAGGTGGCGCATAATAGGGCATGTTCCCCTATAGCATTTATATGGTCGTCGCAAACATACTCTCGCTTCTTTTTTTTGGCCACTTGGGAAAAAGCCATGCAAAAATTAATTTCTACCTCACAGCGGGAATCCAAAGGCAAACAACACATTTGATTTGGGAGGGGTCTTAGCGCATTCATACATATGAGAAATTCTGGAACAACACAAAAAAGCTCTCCATACCGCAGAAATCATTGAAAGTACCGAGCAAACTTGTTTTTTTCCACTTCCAACCTACGAACAGTGAATGTGGGGAAAAGAAAGAAAATTTTGAACGGAAAAAACACCCCAGCTCACTGCTTAAATCTGCATTCAAGTGAAAAACAAGCTTTTAATTTATATTTCTGGTATCGTCAGGCTGCAGGGGGGACACCGTGAGCCAAACATGCCAAATGCCGAAGTCCGGAGAATAGGAACTTTGAATCAATGTTGGATAGGTGAACCCACTTGCCGGTGTGGGTGCCAGTGGTGGCGGTGGTTTTTTTTTTAAATTAATTACGCTATTAATTTTTCAATAATATAAATGGCAGCTGATTAAAGTGTTTCAAAAATTTCGGTTTTAAGTCATTTTTTTCCAAATATTCATTTTTTTCCAAAACCCGTTGATATGTTGTGAAGTAAATCAATGTGCAGTATGCAATTTTACTCTCATAGAACTCATGTACAGTTAACTTCGAGTGAAAATTTTGTTTTTATAGGCACTTTCAATTTACAAATCCTTCAGAGCGCTATTGTGGTCTAGCGGATAGGCTCGCGCAAGTCTGGGTAACTAGGCGTACTGGGTTGGGCAAGAAAAGTTTTGGGTCTGAATCCACTAGCTGTAAAAATGAACACTCAAATATGGAATCTCCGGAAACGTCATGTTCCTTTAAGAGATGTAAATTTTACTTAAGACTAAACCGTATATCTTTCATATCCTGCTAATGCTAACGCAACCAGCCTACATAAAGAGCACTATGTATGCCGTAACTAGGACTCAATCTCATGACCTGTGGCAAATTTAGAAAACCTAAACGCAATCGCAAACGCAATAAAACGAGGAAGAATGAGGAGAGTGCGGAGGAGGGTGCAAGCCGTTCGGTGGTAGGAGTCTACGGCGATCTCCAGCTAGGCGACTTGCTGTCCAACTGGTAGAAACTCCTGAAGGTTCCATAGCGGAAGAAGGAAAAGAGCCTGTCAGCTCTCCATAGAAGGAGGAAGTTCCTGTGCCGAAGGCAATGACGGAAGCGATGACAGAAATGAAGGCTTTGACTTGCTTGGTTTTGAGCAAGCAAAACATTCAAATGGAGGGCAAGGACAAGCTTGTAATGGCTATGGCTCTTTTTATAGAGGCAAACAAAGTAATCCTAGAGATGGTAAGAGAGCTAAATGGCAGCGCTACTAGCAGAGGAACTGAGGCGGAGAAACCCTCTAAGGCGAATGTCAGTTAAAACGGTGAGGAATGAGCTCATTACTCCGAGAAGCTCCTAGAGTGTAAAGAGGAAACGAGCGTCGCCATGCGATCCAAGACCTGGGACCCTAAAGAAGAGGGCCCAAGACCCAATGGTTCGACAGGACCCTGGCCAATTGAAAGGCAAGAACGACAGGCCGAACGAGGAGCGCCCTCTGAATGGCAAACAGTGACGCACAAGCACCGTAAGGAGAGAGCTACGAAAACAAACCCCAAGCCCAAGAAGCAGCGAAGCCGCGTAAGGGAAAAAGATGAAGCTATCGTAGGTAAGGCGCCAGAAGGTACGTACGCTGAAGTGCTTCGTCAGATGCGGACCGACGACAAGCTTGCTGGACTAGGTGAAAACGTGAGGAGAATCCGTCGTACTCGTTCCGTTGAGATGACCCTCGAGTTGAAACGAAGTTCAGCAACAAAGAGTGCATCCTTCAAGGCGCTAGCGGAGAAAGTTCTTTGTGAGAAGGTGGAAATGCGCGTGCTTTGTCACGAAGTAACCATCCGTACCTAAAACCTCGACGAAATTACGACAGAAGATGAAGTCAGGACAGCACTAGTCGACCAGTGTAAGATCGGCGAGGATCAGATCTCGATCTGATCTCGATCTCGCTTTGGGTATTCCCAAATCCGGAATAAAGGTTGCAATTGTGAGGCTTCTAGTGGTAGCAGCAAACGCGGCTTAAGGAGTTAACAGACGAGGATTATGCTGGGGGTGCGAAGAATCAGGTCACATAGCGGCTAGCTGCAACAAGCCGGCGAAGTATCTTATTTGCACTGGTGATCATGTACCTGGCAACCCAAGGTGCCCTGCCTACCAAAATGCACTATCAGCGATACCAAGGGCTTGGAAGTAATCCAAATCAACCTCAAGCACAACAGTTTTTGCGACAGATGGCGGTGGAAGAGAAGCTAGACATTGCGTTAGTAGCAGACCCCTCAATGGGATCTTCTTCTGTAGCTGCTACGCTCCACTGAGGTAGAACTAGGAGAAATTTAGCGCTACGATGGATAAGGTAGTCGTGGTATTCACAGGTCGAAGCCTCGTTGTTATCGCGGGGAATTTCAATGCGTGGGCCCAGGAATGGGGTAGTTCCCTTACGAACGCCAGAGGACAGAGTCTACTTGAAGCACTTGCAGGGCTGAATGTAGACCTGGCGAACGTAGGTAATACTAGGACCTACCATAGAGAGGGACGTGAATCCATTATAGATATCATATTTGCTAGTCCCAGATGGACAAGTAATTGGAGGGTGAGCAAGGACTACACACATAGCGACCACTTTGCGATCCTCTATCGTGTGGGTAAGAGTGCACAGTCAGCACAGGAGAGTTAATGGCAGGTGAACGACGCTGGAGGACAAAACACCGGACCGGAATGTCTTTGTAGAGGTGTTGAAGTGGGAGCAAAGCCTGTCTAACTTGTCTGCAGAAAATCTGACGAAACTACTTACACTTGCTTGTGACGCAGCAATGATGAGGAGAGCTAATCGTTGCAACCCACATCCACCAGTTTATTGGTGGACTGAGGAAATCGCGAATTTGCGTGCCAGGATCCTTTCGCGCTAGGCGAAACATGCAGAGAGCACGAACTCTAACGGAGAGAGACGAGCGTAGGCCGCTTTCTAAAAATGCGAAAAGAAACCTATGCAAGGCAATTAAAGAGAATAAAAAGGCATGTTTAAGGAAACTTTGCTTGATGCCAATGACCGACCATGGGGTAATGCCTACAGGATAATCATGGCAAAAAACAAAAGTGGAAGCGCACCACCTGAAATGTGCCCCAACAAACTGAGGGCAATAACGAGAGAGGTGTTCCCTCAACATAATATCAATAGCTGGCCGCAAGTTCCGTAAGACTGGGATACGAGCGAAAAGGAGCTAATATCGTTGGAAGAACTGCGTGACATCTAGATGGTATCCCAAACATTGCAGTTAAGGCCGCGATTTTGGAATTTCCCAAAATGTTCCGATCGTCACTGCAAATTTGTATAGAGGTAAGGATGTTTCTAGAAATTTGGATACGGCTAAAGCTGGTTCTGCTGCCCAAACCAGGAAAGTTATTGGGGAACCCATCAGCATACAGGCCAACATGCCTACTGGATACTGTTGGAAAGGTTCTGGAAAAGGTGATCTTGAATCGTATCCAGCAGTACACCGTGGGCAAAGGCGGATTGTCCAACAATCAATTCGGCTATCGAAAAGGGCGATGCACAGTCGGCTCCATTCGAACTGTCATCGAAACGGCTGATAAAGCCAGACTCAAGAAGAGAAGAAGGGAATGGTTTTTTTTTTGCGGTAGTAACACTGGACGTGCGGAACACCTTCAATAGTGTCAGCTAGGTAGCGATTGCATCTTCACTTATTAAAATGAGGATACCGCAATATCTTTGCAAATTAGTGGAAAGCTATTTCCAGAACCGCAAGCTACAATACATCACGAGCAAAAGATTTCAGGAAATGGATGTTACATCTTGGGCACCGCAAGGGTCGATACTAGGATTGGTCCTGTGGAATATTTTGTACGATGAGGTGCTGACATTGAGCCTGCCAGAGGAAGTAAAGTTGGTTGGTTTCGCGGACGACGTCGTACTACTAGCGACGGATTACTCACCAGAAATCGTCCAGCTAAGAGCTTCAGAGGCTGTAGAAGCAATAGAGAGCTGGATGGACTCCAAGAGTTTGCAGTTGACTCACCACAAAACCGAGATGGTCCTGATATAAAAACTGATTTCACTGCAAACTGGCAGGATTACAGTTTGATCATGCACTATCGAATCAAAGCGCGAGCTTAAATATTTGTGTGTGATGATTGACAACCAGCTCAGCTTTAAAAACCACGTTGAGTATGTGTGCAAGAAGGCGGCAACAGCAACAGCCGCACTCACGAGGATAATGGCGAACAACTCGGGGATCCGAAGTAGTCAGCGGAGGATAATTTCGAGTGTGGTTCCGTCAATCCTTCGGTATGAAGGGGCGGTCTGGAAATCTGGACTTATCATCCAGTGTAACCAGCAGAAGCTGAACAGTGTACAAAGGCGAATGAATTTGCGGGTCATCAGTGCATACCGCATCGTTTCGTCGAAGGCTGCATGCGTTGTAGCGGGAGTCATGCCCATCTTGGTTTTGTTGGTGGAGAACACCTATTGCTACGAAAATAGAGGCACGCAAAACGTGAGGACACGAGCAAGAGATAGCTCTTTGGCCAACTGGCAGCAGCTGTGGGAGAGGAATCATGGCAAGGGGATTCTGGTCATGGATGCTTCATGATGGATCACCACAGGTTCAGAAGATCTGCCTAACATGCGGTGACGTGGACGAGACACCAGAACACATGATATTCTATTGTCCAAGATTTGAAGAGGAACGTGCCAATATATTCGCCACCTGCGGACCAGAAACAACAGCGAACAACATGTTGCAGAAGATGTGTGATGACATCAACACATAGCTGGCAGTCAGTGATGGGTTCGCCCGGATAATGAATACCCTGCAAAGGAGTTGGAGACTGACGCAAATTGCGATCGACTCAGGTTAACGTAACTTAACTTTACTAAGCTTAATAAGTTCGGTGCAAGCAAATGAACAACGCTAAACAATAATTTAAATACGAACTTCTAAGCAAGTGTTGCATGAGTGGCGCGTACTCGTGAGTTAGACCCTCTTGGGTAATGGTCTGAGGCCCCAGGTGGAGTTTAGGGCGTATGTATATACGGATAAAAATAAAACGAGTCGACCCATTGCATTGGTTCCATGGAGATACGGCACTCAACGTGCATTGGGACCGATTCGTAAATTTCCTTCTTCGAATTTACCACCTGGGTAACCAAAAAAAAAAGGTCAGGTAAGATATGTTTAGTTGTAAACAGCTATATGTTTTAAATATTTTAGAGGGAATCTGGAGGTAATCTGAAGAGACTTTTGCAAGCAGAGTGGATTGCCAACCAACTTTGGTCTCTGAGAGCCAAACCAGGGCCGACGGTTGGGCTTTACGTTTGAGCCCATACAGTTACGATATTAAATTTGTGTAGGGTAACAGGGCAGGATGAACCAGAGATCGCCAACATAGAAGCGAACGCTATTGAGTTTTTGACAAGAAGAAATCTCTAGAGAAACTGCGAAAGATGAAATACTAATTAAAGTTATCTAGGCGCTAGAGAGCAACTCTTGGTCGAAAGAACTGAGACGCTTCAAATCGGTAGCAGAAAATTTAGAATTCGGAAAGGGTTTCCTTAAAAAAGATGGATGCGCGGTAGTCCCAAAGTCGCTGCAAGAGAAAACATTAGAAGTAGCTCTTCAAGGACATCCTCACGTAGCAAAGCTGAAAAGCATTTAGAGGGAGCGAGTATGGTGTCCGGGAATGACCACCGACGCAGAACGCTGGGTCAAATCTTGCCAAGCGTGTCGCATTAACGGTAGTATTAAACCATTTCTAATTGATATGAATAAAACAGTTTTATTTTTTTCTTACAGGATTACCAGAAAGAATTACCTCGATGACCAGCTTCTTAATTCCGAAAGCCGTTTGGGTCCGTATGCAATTTTTGGGGGTATCTATCAGGGGGTATCAGTAAAATCGACGAATTGTGATTCTGTAAAAGGTGTGCTGAATAAAATATTTAAAATAGAAGGTTTTCCTCGGTCGATCAAGTCGGATAACGGTCCTCCGTTTAGCAGTGAAAAGTTCAAAAGATATTGCTCTCAAAGAGGTATTCGGAACATATTCTCTACTCCGTTTTTTTCTCAGAAAAACGGACTGGTTGAAAACTGTATGAAGCTTATCAATAAAGCGATGATCTTCGCAGTTTCAAATTAGTCATCTTATTCGACGCAAGATTTTCAACGACTCGATATACGGTTGTTTGTGAAGAGAAGGGCAAGCTCATACTGACAGACGACCTTAGTAATAATCTATCGCGACACGTTTCACAGGTCAAAAGAGTGGGACATTGGCGTCAAACTTATGGGGAAGACGATTCTACGGAGACGGAGACGATTGTACGGAGAAGCTCGGAAGAACTCGAAACAAATGTTCCGAAAAACTTACGTGCTACGAGAGAAAGAAAAACGCCAGGTTATCTAAGTGAATACGTTTTAGTCGTGGAGCAGAGACTGAGATATTTGCTTTGGGATGAGAATGAAGGTCGATTTTTGGATCAAGAGTTTATCAATTTAGCTGAACAATATGATGATGAACGCGCGACGTTCGCAGACCTAACAATTTGCCTTTGGGATGAACAGTCAGAGGAAGGGAGTGCTCACTAAATAGCTCTGAATGTTACGTGGTTAATAAATTGCGTCTAAAAACACATAACGTCTGTTATGAGTTAAAAAATCCGAATCTCCGAATACTGGGGGCTACTATGGAAGGCCTCTTTATTTCTTTTTTTTTGAAAGGGGGAGTTGTGTAGCAGATGATTGTTAGTGTCGTACCCCTCGTCCAGAATCATCAGCTTTCAGGTTGCCGTTTAACGGTTTCTTCATGAATGACAGCTTTCGCGTGTCGACCCGAACTCGTCTTACCTCTCTCATCCGTCAACACAAAGCGTACTAGCGAAACAGAGCCCAGTTCTTCGGCAACGACGGTCTAGGAAAGTGGGCGTCTTCGCGGTCAGCCATACCGAACCGGGACAATCTAGACAGATGCCATCTCCCATTAAATCGTCGGCTGTGGAAGAAGCTAATAGCTTGACCAACAAAACACACTCAAAAACTCTTAAGGTTGTAACTTACTGAAAACATGCATAATTTTGGATATTTGGTAGTATATCTCCTTGCTTAGTTGAAATATGTATTTGACATGTTCCGTAAAATTATGTGTTTCAACAAGACCTTTACTGTTGATGATCCGGAGCCAGCATCTTCACTTGGTTCCAGTCAAGATCAAGTCGACAGTTCGGATTTCGGAGGCTAGGCTTCGTTGCCACGAGCTTATGAGTCTGCCTTTCCTTCGACGTTCATCCGGATTCCACTCGAGCGCCTCTCTGCAAATCTCATCTCTTCGCAGCGTATGTCCAATAGACCGCTGCAAAAAATGACTTTTTGCTCCCACATGTTTTTTCGATGCCTTTTGGGTCACCAAGCATCAGTGTACAATTTGAGATGATTTGGATGATTCTCGAGTTAGCGCAACGCGTTTCAATTTTGCTTAATTTGTATGGAGAAGATTTTTTTGCATATCTATTTATCCAGGTAATAATCTCTCTAAACATTTGTACCAGAAAAAAATAAAACCATCTAAACTTTTGTTTTAAATATAAGACAGGCTTAGTTTTAACTATAATGTACTCCTTCTCAATGTAATACTTTTGATAAAATGTTGAAAGGAAAGTTTTACCTATTAAGGATCATTCTAGATAAACAAAATTTGTAACCAATGCACTGGTTGGTGATTTGATCATATTAATTTGACATTTAAATGTTTATTTTTGTTTTTATTTCTGTTTCAGATACTTGGGTACAGACTTGTTATACCCGGCGCCCATGAATTTGTTCAAAAACTTTTGTTTAATTCCAGTAATAGGATAATAATTTGTTCCCTGGAATAGTAAAAAAAAAACATTGGATTATTCGGCAAAACCGATACAGCTATGTTTTCTGCCAAACGTTCGAAATACCAACCTGAAGTAGTAATTGAAACTCCGGGTAGCGCAATTTGGTTGTGGTGAAATGAAGAAATTAACAAGTGCTTTTCGAAAGTTTTGCAAACTGAAACGATAATAAAATTCGATCAGGAAAATTCATATCTGAACGAGTTTAGTATAATAATACCATTTTTCAAATTTTTCATGTCGATTGTTGAACGCTTTTGCTGCTGAAAATCTACCCCATCAATAGCTCTTGCTTTAAAGTCCTAAACTATTTGATAGGTCAAATAGTGGCAGCAAAAGTTTTCCTTGTCCTCGTTGCGAACATTCATCCGATAGAAGAAGTCCTAGGACTAGTATTCAACTTCAAAAGAATCTGATATCAGCTCGTTTTAGTTTTTTTTTTGCTTCATGCATTGTCCTCCATCGATCTTTTCCCCGTTACCAACATCTGAACAGAAGGAGGAAGCATGAAAAAAAATTCTCAATAGAACCACAGCGCTTGTTTCGCAATTGTGTATGTCCGAAAAAGGATATCCAAGGGATTCGAAATTGGCATTCTGAATGCGGCTGGCACTAGTGTATTGGTAAAGGTATGTGTGTTTTGCCCATTCAAACGAATCGAAACCGAAGCCAATAATGGCCGTCCGTCGTTGAATTCAAGTGGTTTGATTAAAGGTGAACGGTTTTATTGTGCTGCTTGGTTTGCTTTTTTTTAGGGTAGGTTTTCTCCGTGTTTCTTTTTTTTGTAGGTAGAAAAGAACTCGTTTACTTCCAAAGTAATTACCAATCAGAGTAGAGGTTGGAGATTAATTCGATGACCGCCTTCATTGGCATCTTTTGGTAGTTTCTTGCAAATTGGCCGGTTGAACTAACCTTGATGCTGGGCGAGTTCTTAGAAAGTTTTTATTTAATTCAAAAACTAACTTTTGTCGATATTTTTTTTAATTTTATAGAAACTCAAAGCCTTTTCACACAAAAGTAAGGATTGTTTAAAATGTGCTTTAAAATATATCTAAGGTAAACAACAAAATAATAGCATAAACGTAAAGAAACTGAACAGTTCGATTGAACTCAATTCTAAAGCTAATTTTTGACGGTCGCCACGTAAAAAGCCGAGCCACCTGGATAAATCCAAGTAATTTTGCTGTTAATTAGCATTTTCCTATTGGGAAACAGTCATTTTGTCTCTTATTAATAGCGCCGTAGTGGATGAATAACATTTTTAATTTTTTTTTTATTAATTGTCTATTGGAAACGCATTTTGAGCAAACTATGTTCGAGATCCTCTTCTTCCAAAAGTTAGGGCGGCAACCAGGTTCATCAGAGGAAATAAAGTATGATAAAACCCACAAACAAGTGTGATCCTTTCACCCGGAAAAGTTTCCACCGTTTGGAAAGAGCAGCGCAGTGAGCAAACGCATCTAAAATGACCATTTGTTTGGCTAATTCCATGGAGCGGTGAAATGCGGCGACAGTGGTACCTCCAACTGGCATCGTTTGTTGCGGTAGATAAGGAAAACTGTCGGCAATTTCATAAATCTTGACCGGTACCCCGGAGAGGAGATCTGGGCCGGGTCTTACTTGTCAGAAAGAGCACTCAGGGGAAGCTTATTTGGAGATTTTCTTCCGTATTTTTTGCCTTGCTCAGACTGTCTCTTCTTTGGAACAGCCGGAAACGGAAGCTTTTGGCAGCAGGCTCGTTGGGGTCGCAAGAATCCCTTCATGTGTGTACAGCATTAGTTATCAATTTACTTATTCATAATAAAAAAAAAACTTAGAAAAAAAATCAAAATCCATTTTTTTACATACAGTTCAAAATTCTAGGTCGTATTTTTTTTTTAATAACTCGTTAAACAATTTTTTTTCCTAACATTTAAAAGACATTTGACTAAAGTGAATAAAGGGTTCAAATGTTGTACAGAATCCCACAGGACCGGAAGGTCCTCAAACCGGATGCACAATCTCACATTACGCAGCTGGGAAAAATCTGTCCAACTCGCCATTCGAAGATGCTGGCCGCTGAGCCGATTCAAAACTAACATGTGAATGTGAATGTGAACGGGTGTGTGTCTCCAGCGACATCTGTGCTTATATGCGACCTTTGTGTTTGTGTGAAAAACATGACTGATGGACGTCTGCCGCACAGAAGAGCTCTGTGCAATGTGTTGGAAAAAAGCAACTTTCTTTCTGCTTCGGCCGAGATACCGGATGATGGAAATGCTGAACAAATGTTTCCCGAGGAACAAAGAAAAATTGCTCATTTATTCATTTTCCTCCATACTCATTTTTCTTGCTTGTTGAACCCGGTAGGTATGAGCGTGTTTGTGTGAATTTGAATGCGCTTTCCTAAATTCTACATTGAACTTCTTTGACAGAAGACTACATAAATACTGGCTAGAAATTAACAGTTTTAAAATATCAAACTCTACTTCAAGTAAAATGTTCGATTTTCTAGTTTAATTAAAAACTACTATAATTTAGTTTTTTTACTAGTTAACTAGGCGGTTTTGATTAACTCGTATCATTTGACGGTCCTTAACCCTTCGTTTCATAAAGTAACAAATTCGCAAATATTAATGTATGGAAAAAGTGAAAAATCGTATTCAATTTAAATTTTTTTCTTGATGTACTCATCACTTTCAACTGTTAAAAATGATTTTTAAGAAAAAATAAAAAAAATCATGAAATTAAGGGTTAAAGAAATGTGTGAAATTTAATCCTATTCAAAAAACCAAATTAGAGAAGCAGTAACTCAATAAATAAGTAAGTAAGTAAGTAAGTAAGTAAGTAAGTAAGTAAGTAAGTAAGTAAGTAAGTAAGTGAGTAAGTAAGTAAGTAAGTAAGTAAGTAAGTAAGTAAGTAAGTAAGTAAGTAAGTAAGTAAGTAAGTAAGTAAGTAAGTAAGTAAGTAAGTAAGTAAGTAAGTAAGTAAGTAAGTAAGTAAGTAAGTAAGTAAGTAAGTAAGTAAGTAAGTAAGTAAGTAAGTAAGTAAGTAAGTAAGTAGGTAAGTAAGTAAGTGAGTAAGTTAGTAAGTAAGTAAGTAAGTAAGTAAGTAAGTAAGTAAGTAAGTAAGTAAGTAAGTAAGTAAGTAAGTAAGTAAGTAAGTAAGTAAGTAAGTAAGTAAGTAAGCAAGTAAGTAAGTAAGTAAGTAAGTAAGTAAGTAAGTAAGTAAGTAAGTAAGTAAGTAAGTAAGTAAGTAAGTAAGTAAGTAAGTAAGTAAGTAAGTAAGTAAGTAAGTAAGTAAGTAAGTAAGTAAGTAAGTAAGTAAGTAAGTAAGTAAGTAAGTAGGTAAGTAAGTAAGTAAGAAAGTAAGTAAGTAAGTAAGTAAGTAAGTAAGTAAGTAAGTAAGTAAGTAAGTAAGTAAGTAAGTAAGTAAGTAAGTAAGTAAGTAAGTAAGTAAGTAAGTAAGTAAGTAAGTAAGTAAGTAAGTAAGTAAGTAGGTAAGTAAGTAAGTGAGTAAGTTAGTAAGTAAGTAAGTAAGTAAGTAAGTAAGTAAGTAAGTAAGTAAGTAAGTAAGTAAGTAAGTAAGTAAGTAAGTAAGCAAGTAAGTAAGTAAGTAAGTAAGTAAGTAAGTAAGTAAGTAAGTAAGTAAGTAAGTAAGTAAGTAAGTAAGAAAGTAAGTAAGTAAGAAAGTAAGTAAGTAAGTAAGTAAGTAAGTAAGTAAGTAAGTAAGTAAGTAAGTAAGCAAGTAAGTAAGTAAGTAAGTAAGTAAGTAAGTAAGTAAGTAAGTAAGTAAGTAAGTAAGTAAGTAAGTAGGTAAGTAAGTAAGTGAGTAAGTTAGTAAGTAAGTAAGTAAGTAAGTAAGTAAGTAAGTAAGTAAGTAAGTAAGTAAGTAAGTAAGTAAGTAAGCAAGTAAGTAAGTAAGTAAGTAAGTAAGTAAGTAAGTAAGTAAGTAAGTAAGTAAGTAAGTAAGTAAGTAAGTAAGTAAGAAAGTAAGTAAGTAAGTAAGTAAGTAAGTAAGTAAGTAAGTAAGTAAGTAAGTAAGTAAGTAGGTAAGTAAGTAAGTAAGAAAGTAAGTAAGTAAGTAAGTAAGTAAGTAAGTAAGTAAGTAAGTAAGTAAGTAAGTAAGTAAGTAAGTAAGTAAGTAAGTAAGTAAGTAAGTAAGTAAGTAGGTAAGTAAGTAAGTGAGTAAGTTAGTAAGTAAGTAAGTAAGTAAGTAAGTAAGTAAGTAAGTAAGTAAGTAAGTAAGTAAGTAAGTAAGTAAGCAAGTAAGTAAGTAAGTAAGTAAGTAAGTAAGTAAGTAAGTAAGTAAGTAAGTAAGTAAGTAAGTAAGTAAGTAAGTAAGTAAGTATTTGCACACTAATGCCTGTTCAACCACATTTCTTTCATATTCTATATGAATAAATTTTTCGTTAGAAGTTGATTCCGCCGAACATGCCATCTAAAAATTCCAAATTATAAATATACGGCGGTTAAAATCTTATAGTAACCTCAAAATATGGATACAGAGAATCCATTTTTCAGAAGGGCGCACGGAATACGTGGTTTTTGGATATCGTACAATTTGCCCTATGAAAAAACGGTACACAGATGATCGTGTTTTGATATTTCATGTTGTTCAGGGGTGCCAAGTGCAATGGTATTACTAAAATGATCAATTGGTATTTTATATGAATAATCTCATAATGATTTCAAAGATTTTGATTTGATTTTTGATTATGATTTTGATTTATTGATTATCTAAGAGCCTTGCTGGCTCTTAAAGTCTAACTAGATGTACATTTCAATGTTACAATTTTATGAGCTGCAAAAAAACTGGTCTATTTGATTTTTATGGAGGAATATGAATTAATCTATGAAAAGACAAGGAAAATTTAGAGATTCATTTTTCATTGAGCTTGATTAGCTTTATGTTCTGCTTAAACTGTTTATCACTTAAGTCCTTCATGGTGGGTGGTAACGTGTTGTACATCGTTGAGGCTCGTACCAGAACCGAGTTCAAACCGTCGACTGTCGAATAACTTCTGTTGACGGTTAAAAGATGCCTGCTCCTGGTGTTATAATGAAGTATTTGTGATACTCTGCTGAGTGTTGTGTTCGTGTGTATCGTGCCTTTCGAAATTCGGTGAACATGCTCGCAAGCCGCAACTGTATCCACTTTCTCTACAAAAAGCAGATTGTGCTTCCTATGAATGTACTCGGTGCTCATTCGTTGATTATAGCCAAACAAATTTTTGATGGCTTTATTTTGGAGAATTTGAACAAGTCGCATGGCTGTTCTATTGGCTGAACCCCATACCGCTATGCCATAACAAAGATTGGAATGGAATAACGAGAAGAGTAAGCAGCGTTTTATGGTCTCCGGAACTGAATCATACATCTTACGAAAAATTCCGGCAATTTGTGTCAACTTCGTACATAAATGTCGTATATGCACATTCAACTGAGTCCAGAGTCTAACCAAATCCTCAAATATTTTTAGCTCGAAACATGTTCTACTTGCTTTTCGTTGTAAATTATTTCCGATTTTCAACTGTGTTAAATAACATATATTTACTCTTAGAAACATTCACAGTTAGTTTATGTTGGTTCATCCATCTATAAAGGATTCACAGTTCTTCATTCATCCCGCGTTGAAGATAATCGAGGAATGCACCAGCATAAACGAGAACGATATCGTCTGCAAACATGTAGAGGGTTCCACCTAAGGGGTGGAGTTCTGAATGCTGTTAATATAACAGTTAAAAAGGGTTGGTCCCAGGGTGCTCCCTTGAACCACGCCATAATGGATTTCTCTTTGCTCGCTTTTCAATTCACCGTCTTGAAAAAACTGTGCTCTTTGGTTTAAGAAACTTTTGAACCATTCCATAGAAGATCCATTCACACCGTTAATTTAGTTTTCTGAGCAAAATGCGCCTGTCACAAGTATCAATGGCTTTGCTGAGAACTAAAAAAAATTCCGAAACTTTGTTTCTAATGTCGCATGGCGTTTGTATTTCTGACACGACATCAAAGAGTGCTGGTTCGGTGTTTGAACTGCGTCTAAAACCGTATTGACGAGATGAAATCAGTATTCTGTTTTCTAGTTAATTTGTGAATTGCTTATTAACCATTTTTTGTAGAACTTTGTCAATGACACTGGGAATGTTAATTGGTTGATAATCAGCAAACTGTTTCACTCTTGGTTGCTTAGGTATAGCTACAACTTTAGATATTTTCATAGATTTGGGGACGCAGTTTTGCAAGTAGTTGAGAAGAACATGATTTTAACATACGTGATGGGATTCCGTCGTATCCTGATGAATTAGAGTTTTTCATTACGTACAGCGTATTTCGTAGCTCGTCGATAGTAGCTGGTCGGAGAGCAAAAATACAGCTGTAACAGCTGGAACAGCTGTATACGGTATGCTGTTCGCTAAATCCTCACTGGCACACCCATAGAAGAGGTTGCAAAAATCCAATGCCTATTTAGCAAATCTCTGTGCCGATAATGCGCTGAAATGTGCACTGTGCCGAAGACGGTATGTTTGAAAAACCGTAACTGGCATAAGGACTCGGCTCCCAACCAAAATGATGACCACTACATTCAAGCGAAACAAGAAAAACATTTTATGGGATTTCCTTCCTATTGGATAATTCATCCCAGAAACAAGAAAATAAAAATTAAAACCACAGCACTGTAGTGAGAATCGAACTCACATCACCAATTGTATCGTCTTGCCAGTCCGACATTCTAACCAGTGTACTATTCGAGCTTCATGCAGGACGAGGTATATTTGTCATAGGCTTTCTGTTACCGATCAATCACAAAAAAAAACGTAAGACGGCGGCTTCCCGGCGTTTGGCCTCCTTTCGATGCATTCCTTTGTCTTAAGATGGAAACGGGAAAGGGAACGGGAGTGAAGGAACGGGAAACCCATTGAATTTTTTTTTTTGTTTCGATTATAGTCGTTTTACCATCTTTATGGCATTCGCGACGCGACGCGACCCATTGAATGAGAACTGTGCTTTGCTTACTGCCTGCTATTACATACACACGCTACATATACACAGCTGCTAAAGCCGGGCAGCTTGGCCGGTGTTGTTTGCCGGTGAATTGAAGGAATGTTTTTGTTGTTGCTTTTGCTACATACACACGCACAGCTTGGCCGTGGTTGTTTGCCGATGGATTGAATTAGAAGGATGTTTTTGTTGTTGCTTTTGCTACATTCACACGCACAGTGCTCGGTTCGCTGGCTGCCTGGTGTTGGCCGGTATTTATTTCCATCCTTCTTCGGCTTGTGATGCGATGGGGAGGGACGCGAAAACGTTTTTATTTTGTTTCATTCAGACATACGCAATTCGGTTGCGCTGGGAGGTTAATGCCGGTGGGCGCAAATCGAATCAGTGCCGGTCGCGTTATCTTCTTGTACCAATGATGCTATGAAATTGACTACACGCCATTGGCACAGAGGCTGAATTTTGGGTGTAGAAACAAAAAAGTTGTTGATATCATCCACTAGTTGTTGTTTGTCGGAATGTGTACTAAGATCAGAAGTCAACTGTTGAGTTTGCTTATTTTTTTTCCGGGATTTTAAGCCCAATGGGTTTATTCATCCCAATTGCTTATTTTTTGTTCCTAGTATCTTCTTTATCACATTCCACTTTTTGGTGAGATCATTCCCAGTTTGTGAGAATTTACCAGCAAAATAAGCTTTCTTTTTTGTTCTTTTCATTTTGATGACCCGGTTGGACCAAGACACATACATCCCAAGTAACACAGATTATGCCAACTAGCATTAGGAAGTTTTATTATGGTTTAATTATGGCATTTTTTTGTGCAGCTCGTTTTATGGCGGTTTTATTATGGTCATGCAGAATGCTTATAATTTTTTTTCGACCATATGTTTTTAGATGGTTTTGAAAACGCTAATAAAACTTTTATTAAACATGCTGTTTTAGTTATTTTGAAAGAGTTGTGAATGCTTTTTTTTAAACTATAATAAAACACAAACCTAGAAGTTTGCTCCAAGCTTTCTTTTGCATGTTCTATAATAGCACTCAGTGCATGATTATTAAACCGCTATAAAACTTAGTGACAGTTCTCGATCAAGATGTCAAAACAGGACACGCTCAGATTAGATAGCACATATTTGAATTGGAACTCCCATTTTTACACATTTTTGGTAAGTTATGCGTGTTGGTTTTGAGTTAAAATTAAAAAAAATACATCTTTGAAAACTTGAAATCACCGAAAGTGGTATGAATATCTTTGCAATATGAGTATTGAGTGAAAGGGCCCAATAAGTAGGAAAAAATTGTTGCTAGACGCCATCATTAATTCAAGATGGCGGCTTCCGCTTTTATTTTCAAAGCTGTAAATTACTGAAAATTATTAGGTTATTAGGTGAAAGTAATAAACGAGTAGAAGTCAAATTTCGTTGCCCATCGCCATCTTAAATCCAAGATGGCGGCTACCACTCAACTTGAAAATACTGTAAATGACTGAAAATCGCATAAAACCTATATTATAGGGGTATAAGTTGAAAGAAATCAACCGGTAGAAGTTAAATTTCGCTATCTGACGCCATCTTGAAATCCAAGATGGTGGCTTCCGCTAAACTTTAAAATGTAGTAAATGACTTAAAATGACATGAAACCCAGGTGGTAGTGGGTGGAAGGGCTTAACGAGTAGAAGTAACGAGTAACGAGTAGGAATCTCTTCGAGGAAACATCATGTTTCATTGAGATCCTGTATGTGTTTGTGTTCGTTTTCTAAAAAAAAAGTCGAATATTGCTATCTTACGCCATCTTGAAATCAAAGATGGCAGCTTTCTATAAACTTTAAAAATGCTCTAAATCATTGAATATCGCATGAAACCTCCAAAATATGGGTGTTTGTCAATTGGGATAAGCTATAAAAAGTTTATTTTTGCATTCTGTCGCTATCTTGAAATCCAAGATGGTGGCTTCAGCTGAACTTAAAAATACTGTAAATGAATGAAAATAGCATGAAACTCCCAAATATATTGTATTGGGTGCTAAGGCTAAATGATAGAAGTCAAATATCTCTTTTCGCGTTTCTCTGAAAATCTGTAAGTGACTGAAAATCCCACAAAAACCACCACAATACAGACCCCATTCGTTTTTGGCAACATTCGATTTTGGCAACATCGAATTTGGCACATGTGCCTAAATCAGACGGTAAACAGAAACAACATAACCTTATAGTTTTCGCTAGAATAAGACCAATACAATTTAAACATAATAGCATGATAGGAATAATAGAATTACATAAATGGCAAAAAAATCAAAAACTATAAACAAAACAAGAAAAGTGCTAAATGCATTAGAAACATAATGAAAAAATAATAAAAGTGATTTAAAACTATCTAAATTGTCTTAAAATAGTAGTTTTAATGTAGTATTACGTGAAAAAAGTTGTGTTCAAGCGATTTTCATTGATTAACAATATTTTAAATTCAGTGGAAGCTGCCATCTTGGATTTCAAGATGGCGTCGGAAAGAAAAAAATCGACTTCTAGTTTAGCCCTTTCACCCAATACCCGTATAGTGGTGGTTTAATGCGACTTTTTGTCAGCATTAAGCATTAAAAGTTGAGCGGATGCCGCCATCTTGGATTTCAAGATGGCGTCTGATAGCTAAATTCAACTTCTACTCGTTTAGCCCTTTCACCCGATACCCATTTTGTTGGGGTTTCATGCGATTTCAAGTCATTTACACCATTTTAAAGTTCAGCGGAAGCCGCCATCTTGGATTTCAAGATGGCGTCAGACAACGAAATTGACTTCAACTCATGATTTCTTCCACGGGTCATTCAAAACCAATCCCTTTTCATTCAAAAAGTCTGTCCTCATTTACTGTACTAATGATTAACAACTCAGAAATGAGGAACTCATCCTAAGCGTGTAATTGGTTGGCTTGCGAGAGAAACGTCAAATCGTAGCTTTTTTTGGGGTCATCATTAAACCATAATAAAACTATGAATTGACTCACGCCATGTTGGTTGCAAAATCGAAGGGCACAAAATGACGCCATGTTGATGGATTCACAATGCAAGCATTGGAAAATATTTTTTCAGGCCTTTTTCCATCAATTACATCATGATTGACCATAAGATTTAACGAGGCGCATTTATTTTAAGATACTATTTCATATACATTTTACCTAAAATCTTGACTGGCAGTAGAAAAGAAGCTCAATGTATGGCTAAAACATTGGTTTTTTTAGCTATTAATTTTACCAGATCATATCTGAATAATGCAATCATCATTCATCAACCATTATGGTTGCTGGAAAAATAAAAAAAAACTCCGAGAACTGACAGAACCGAAAAAAAACAAAAATTTCTAACATGTTTTATAATAGCTTTTTTAAAGCTTTGGTGACCAATATTGATGACCAACAATTATATGTCTTGATGACGTTTCTAGGGTAGGGCCAAATAGCCTGATTTTGGCTTTATTAGAGTCCAGGTGATGTTATAGAATGCGCTTTAGCTTTTTATGAAGATTAATGCGATAGTCCAAACGATATTTTGCTGACCATAATAAAGCTAAAATTGTTACTTGGGATGTCCCGGAGAAAATTGTCCCTAGGGTTGCGACGACGTTTGGAGTACCAGTAGTTTTTGGAGCGAATGCAATCGATCTTCTCTCTATCGATCCACGGTTTTGAGTTCCTGGTTTTGCTTCGGGTGAATTTCACTTTTTTAGAGGAGCGCTCCACACCAACTTTGAGCTGCAAGAGAAAACAGTTGTTGATTGACTCAGCATAAAGGTAGGAACTTGTGTCAATTGGGTTGTTGGAGAGGTATTCTTGTAGATGAATTTCGTTGACTCTCGTATAGAACTCACACGTCACACGTGGTCGAGTAATCTTTCAAGTAATCTGGTCAACCTCGATAAAAGTTGCATCGTGGTCAAACAGATTGTATTGCAGCTGCTGAATGGTGAAAACAAGGTCAGTTCTGTTCGAGAGGACGTGGTCTAAACAAGCTTCGAATCGGGTAGGTTGTTGGTTGCAGAAATAGAATCCATTGGAGTGTACAGCATTCTTGTATCTGTCTACGTTGGTGTTTGATGTGCGCAGGTCAAAATTTAAAACGCTAACCATAATAACAGTTTCTAACAGCTGTAGGAAACTGTTCTGGTGGACTGATACTGACGATTGTTGTTTTTTCGGGATCATTGATTTCCACTGCGACAATGCTGTTGTGCTCATCACATGCCGAATATAGTAGGGTGCTGGAGAAATCTTTATGGGCAAAAATCGCGGAACCACGTCCTCTGCGGTTTGACCTTAAGACAAAATAGCTGTTGTAATTGTGTAGTGTTGAGCCGGTTTCCATATCATTTTATGTCCATGTTTCAGAGATAAGCAGAATGTCAATTTTGGATTTGGTTTCATCTAGAAGGAGCTCAAGCTCGGTAAGTTTTTCATTAATACGTCTAGCGTTGAAGTAGATTGCCTTCAAACTTTTGTTGTTTTTAAACATTAAATTAGCTATTGAAGAGATTTATCTGGTACTTGGTGTAAATGGCAGATGGAAGTTAGGATCATTGAGCGAATTCATTTAGTGCTATTGCGGATGATATTTCAAGTACTACCACCAGTAGATCTGCGATTACCGTCTTACCACGATAACCGCTCGGGCACCGAGACGTACTACGTATATTAGTTTAGTTTTCTGGGGATGGCTAGGAAAGCTGAAACGTCAAAAGAATTGTTTTTATTTGATTTCAAATTGATCAGAAAGTATCAACTGGGAACACTCATATAATTAAGAGGTAAGGAACATCTTATTCAGCTATCACCATTTTTGAAGATGTTAACATCTGGAAAATTCAAAGATTGAAACATTCTTTTCCACTTTTGTTTAACATTCTTATGTAAAATCCACGCTGAAAATATGTAAGTCTTTTTCACTTACAGAAATGTGTTTATTGATGGTGATGTCTTACCATTTTTCCAGTTAGTGCAATATCACAAAAACTGTGTCCAACCTGCCTCATACATTTTCATAAACGCCTATTCGAGGTTACTCAAATTTCAATGAGCTGCAAGCAGCCAACGTAGTTCGGTGTTGAACTTCCTAACCTAGCTAGCTCTATATTGCTAAGTTGTTATCCCTGGAACCACAAACATCAACCACCCCCGCAACACACACTCATCAGCTGCCTAATAGAAGCAACATCAACAACAACATCAGCATCGTCGTCGAAGGCTGGAAGTTATTTAGCAGCCTTTAATTATTAATGCCTCAATTCCCATTTTCCGCATCAGGGACTTCTTTTGGTTTAACGCTTGATTATGCTCCTTTCGCTCTTCTTTTGTCTTGGGAACATGAAGCATGGATATCAACCGTTTCACACATCGGTCTACCCACCTCTAAGCAGCAACTTTGCCTACGTACACGGAGATATGTAGGTAGGTATATGACAAAAGCCAAATTCATAGACTAGCGGGGGTGTGGATTGGTTTGGCCTAGTGAATGAAAGCAGAGGATGTTCGGCTCATAAGTGGCGAAGCATATAGAGAAGAGTCTTTGCCACTGACTGCACACCTACGCCAACAAGTTCATAACTTTGAAAGTTGAAAGCTTCGCATTTATCTGTATATCGGTGGTGGATGGCGTGAAGAATTTCTTTGTTTGCCGATGCTGACGTCCTCCAGGCATAAAACACATCTACTATTCATGAGAGGAGAGCACTCTTAAAGTCGGTTGAAGCGTGAAAACATTTATCATTCTAGGAGCCGGTAGCTTGAAACTTGAATTGTGGGGCAATTAACTGTGTTGATAGTGGTTTTGGATATTGGAAAGTGAAATGTATTCTATTTGCATGCCAATTATGGCAATGGTTTCATTAGAAAGTGATTAAGAATCTGAAGATGAGTATTTGTCAGTTAAGACAATTTAAAACATTCGCATTAAATGAGGATGGTAATCGATTGAGGGGTTCTATTGATTTCAATCATTATATTTTAATAAATACAATAAATTTACCGTAAATTAAGGAAACTTTGATCACCGGGATTACTTTGTTCAACTAGAAATTGTTTCAAACAATCATAAATAACTAAGTCTTCAATTCAAATATCTGAAAACAGTTTTCGAAGTTTGAAATCCTATAAATTAAGTTTCAAAAGCAAATTTACATTTTTTTTGGAAATAATAGCTGATATTAAAAATGAAATTTCAAAATCTTAAAATCTCTATTTTTCGAAGGCTCACAATCGAATACCTCTCCTGATGAAATCAAAACATTAAGATGAAAACGGTTTGTTTCGTGTGAAAGTCAATTTTTTCCGTTATATATTTATGTTGAGTTTTAGTATTATTCTTAATTGTCATTGTGTGAAACATTATTGTATTGTTTTGGGGAAAAATGTATAAACTGCGAAGAAATTCATTATCTTCCCTTCTACATGAACCAAATCTATGAAAACATACTTAACTTTATTGAACATTGATTGAAACAATCCAGAAAACACTGATTTGGATCTGAAGTTTTTGAACCAAAATAAACCTATCTTGTATGATTTTTTTTCGAGAAATCAAATGAAGACTATATGAGCTACCACACGTTTTGGAAAATGGAGCTATGGCTGATTTTAACCTCAACTCCCCTATGTTTTTTAATTAATTATGAAAAAAGTTAGTTCGAACTTGAAAATTTTGAACCAATGAGATGTATCTTGTGTGATTTTTTCCAAGAAATCGAATGAAGGCTATTCAAACCACTGCATTAATCGGAAAATGGAGTTATGGCTATTGTACCCTAAATTCCGCTAAAATTTTCAATTGATTCAGAAAAACGCACGTTTGGTCTTGAAAATTTTGCACCATTTGAGACTTATCTAATGTGATTTTTGCCGGGAAATCGAATGAAGGCTACTTGAGCCACCGCACACATTGGAAACTACTTGAGTAATCGCCGATTTCTCCGCAATTTTCCAACATTTTAAATATAGTTCATAAAAATCATTTTCGGACTTGAAAATTTTAAACCAAATGTGACATTAGTTAAGTTATTCTCTCGGGGAAACGTATGAAGGCTATTTGAGCCATCGCCCGCATCAAAGAATGGAGTCTTTGTTTTACACTTTCCTTCTTCTTCTTCTTCTTCTTCTTCTTCTACTTCTTCTTCTTCTTCTTCTTCTTCTTCTTCTTCTTCTTCTTCTTCTTCTTCTTCTTCTTCTTCTTCTTCTTCTTCTTCTTCTTCTTCTTCTTCTTCTTCTTCTTCTTCTTCTTCTTCTTCTTCTTCTTCTTCTTCTTCTTCTTCTTCTTCTTCTTCTTCTTATTCTTCTTCTTCTTCTTCTTCTTCTACTTGAGCTGCTTCATGGGCAGCTCGGGTTAAGGGCCAGTGACTTTGACTATATGCCCTGTTTAACCCTCAATTTTCCCACAGTTTTCAAATGCATGTTCGGCCGCAAAATTCATTTTCCGAGTTTATTTAGGCTTATTTCATCATTTTCATGTAGTTTTCCAACACATTTTTTTTTTTTGAGTTCACGCTGAAAAAGCTTTTCTGGATTTGCAAAAAAAATCACCAGCACAAGAATATACGTACCTTTGCCGAAGTTTCTGCTCATCTCAACTTCTGATTCAATTGCAAATAATACCATTCATACTGCTAGCCATCTGGATCATCAAACTCCATCGGAAAGTACATCATTATCCTGATTATCGGTCCAAGAAATGCACTAATTAGTAACCTTTATACAATAATCCCAGATAGTCGAAAATGGATCTCAATTCCGTTTAACAGCAAGATAGTTCTGCCATCTACGCCTAAACACTGAAGACTGAAGACTGATTAAAAAAAAAATTTGTTTCAAATTTAGCCTAGATTCTATTTTTCAACATTTCTCGTCATGTTAATGAAGAAATTAAGCAGTTTGATAACAAATTATAGCTCAAATGTTTACTTTCTAAGTGCTATTTAGAGGAATATCTCTTTGAAAACCTCTTAAAACCTAAAAATGCAGTTATCCATTCAAATAGGGTAAATGTACCCGACCTTGGCACCTAAGGCATGGTTTACCCTTTTTTTCAACACAACAACCTTCCTATTGAGTGCACCATATAACATCCTTTGAAGAATTTACTTGCTAACTTGCTTAGAGTTCAACAACAATATGTTTTCTCCATGGAAATTCATAAATGTGAGTAAAATGCATGCAAAGTACTCACTGCGGTGCTCCAATTACTTGGCCGCCGTACCAATTGTTTGCCGTTTCGATGATCCGATTCTTGGCCTCCAGCAAAGTGCAATAGATCTTTACCAACAATGCTCAATTGACAGTTAACAGAGTCGTTGGCTATTCTGAATATGAAATTATGAAATATAATATGAATATAAGGCCACTGACAGAATGACGTCAGCTGAGCGTAAAGTTCTATGCGACGTTGGAATACCAGGCGCCACTCATACAACAAAAAGGCTTTTGAAAACATTGTTGAAATTTGGTTGAAAGGGAAGCACAAAAAAATCTTTCATTTCAAAAAGTCGGAAGTCCAGAAATTCCGCAACTTGATTGCGACACATAGGGTTATTTTCACTACCAAACAACTGTCTTCATATTGTGGAGTTTGGCTTCATAAAGTAAGAAATTGAAAATTTCCTTGAATGGTATTTTAAAAATTTGCCCTTTTGAATTTGTTAGCTGAGATTATGAGCTTCTAGCAAGAGCCATCTCGAATGCCCGGGGCGTTGCGCAGTGGTTTGACACGCCAAATAGATGTTAGAATGTAAATCTTGCTAAAACATTTTTTTTATTCGACTCACATCAAATATTTTAAGGAATAATTGGAAACCAAACGAAATTTTCCTGAACTTCCAACTTCTGTTTCCATGAACAGAATTAGAACAAAAATCCAAAAAATTAAATCTGAGTAGGTATATGGTTCCCAAGCAATAGAAAACGATTTCAAAACTCAATTATTTATGAATTTTATATACTAAAGTCATAAATTGCCATCGATCTAACAATGTTTAGATAAGGAAAACATCTTAAGTCTTGTGAGATGCTTAATTTAATTTAGTTTTTTTTTTAAATATTTCGAACCACTGTGTTCTGTAGGAGACCACGTGGCTTTTGCTCGGCAAACTGCAATGCAAATGCTGTTCGCACGCATACCAATGTACCCTCGATTCATGGTTCCCAAATAGCGATTTTTGCATTTTCAACGCTCGGATAGGACAAGTTTAAGTTAGTCGAAACTTATGTTCTCCAACTTATTTCGAAACTAAAGTTGATAGAAACGGTCTTATCATACAACCCAATGAGTATGAAAAGATTTGTGCGTTGTTTTAAATGAAGTGTTAGGGAAAACATAGGCCCAAAAATACCTCTTTAATGAACATGTATTTTTTCCAACTTCCAACACTGGTGGTGTATTTGGATTGAAGTTGCATGCCAAGAAAAGGAACAAAATTAGTTTTAAATTTTTATTCAAAACCTAAATAAATTTTCTCTCTTTAGTCTTTCTAGTATTATTTTATTTTTGCCGAGTTTAACTGTAAGCATCAGTTTTTATTGCAAATTTTTCAAATGAATGTCCGCGTTTGAAATCGCATGTGAATTTAACAGTTGCACTAGAAAGGTTAGTTCATCTGATTTTCATACGGTGATTTCCAATATAATTTCCTCGGATGCAGATCGAAAAAAATTAACTTCTTTATTAAAGTACAAACAATCAAAAAATTCGGTAGGCAGAGATTTGAAACAAATTAGTCTCTTCGCAATGAAAATATATTCAAAATTTTTTAAGCTCAATTTGGACCTGAAAAACATGAAAAGACATATTGGCATGCCAAGAAAAGGACCATACCAAAATAGGGCTTACTTACCCTAGTGATAAGGACCACTATTATTCACTAATACACAGGTAATTTTAAGAAATAATTTTGATTTAACCTAACGTAACGTAACGTAAGGGGCGAGTGGGGTTATCGTGGGCCACTTTTTATCTTTGCTTCCTAACTTCTTTATTATTGAAGATATAAAGTAAAAAGTAAATGGAAAGGTTTTCTACGTTATTATGGTATCATTGGGCATTTTTTTCTTGAAATACATTTATTTCCCGAGTTCTGACTGTTTTAAAAAAAAAGTTTTTTTTTGGATTTTAAAAAACTGTGGGGAAACGTGAGCCACCAAATCCAAATTGACAAGATAACGCTTGTGAGTTGACCGAAAACTGTAATTTAATTATTTATTTAGTTATTATAAAGCGATTTCAGATGAGGAAATAAAAAAGGGAGTTTTGTATGATCGAAAATCTGGCTCGCGAACGTTTCGGCAAAATTCCTTTTGAAAGATTTTTTTTTCGTCTCTATCGCATTAGAAAAGATGGACAACACATTTTTCATACCTCTTCATTTGGCATAAGAAAACTTTACAGATAGTAATACGGTATTTTAAGTTCTTAGTGTGTATAATAACACCAAAATACAGGTGGCCCACGATTCCCCAAAAGCAATGATTTGCAAATTGGTTGCGTTTGTGTGACTTATTGATGTTCCATCAAAAAATCAGTTTCCACGTGAAAGAGCATGACAAAATTAAGATCATGAGCGTTTGAGCATATTTTTGTTATGTACTTTAAGTCTCCCACGAATGCAATTTTACGAGTGCTTGTTTAATTATGTAAGTACATTTTTCTAGGTTAGTTTAATTAAAGATGATATGATTCGTATTTCAGTCAACAACATATAGAAAACCATGCTTACGCAAAGCGATGACGATGACAGTTGGATTTAGATTTTTATCTCAACACACAGCTGAGATATTCAAAGTAGCCCACGTTACCCCACTCTCCCCTACTAAATTCTTATTTCGCACTCTATTTGCACATCTTCGGTTCTCAACGCCAATTGCTTCGTCAAAAAAAAGGAAACTTGAGCTTATTTTATCTGTTGATCAATTCAAAGCAAATTGTATAGGAAAATTTGGACGATTTATTACCACTCACATTTCAACAAACAAAACTCATAGCGGTACAATTCATGTTTCGCTCACATGTTTTCAAGATATAAGTCAAATCGTTATGCAGTCTTTAGTTTTTTTTTCTTGAAGTTGTTGTTTGAATTAAAATCTTTCTAAATGCTCAACCACTGTCTTTGGGTGATGTTGGAAATAGTTGTTAAGTACCGTCAAACGGGGCATCATGAAACAGCGGGGTTAGATGCAAAATTTATACAACACCACACTGAATCAATGTTTTATTTAATGTAATGTAATAAAGTTATCATTTTATGATTACAAAATTTTGATGACATAATCTTAAGCTAGTTTTTTGAAGTTTATTATTATTTATTTTAAACTATGAAAAATTGAGCAATAAATGTACAAATTTTAATATTTTTCTATGGCGTAAAAAATTTTACCCAGTATGACGGATTGGGTTGATAATATTACCCACAATTTTTTAACTGGTTTCCTCATGCTATACCAACACTGTTGGTATAAAAATATTTTTCGAAGAATCACTCAATTTTTTCAATTAAATATTTTTATAATTCAGTTAGGTGTGTGGGATAAAATGCAACAAAATGCAAATCAAAGGAACACCTTGTAAATCTCGTTTCCGTGTGCTGAAATATGAATGTTTGCAGCACGCGTTTGTAAACTTTGAAATTTCTTTTGTCCAAACATTCACTTTCATGATTTCAGCTTATAGAATTTTTCATAGTATAATTTAACTCCTCAATGTATGCGGCATCCTTATTTTATGAAGAAATGTGAAAATTTGTTTTAGGAGACCAAAAAAATGACTGCAATTGGTGTTTTCATGCGTAATGGTCTTCAAGGCATCGCAATTGTGCTTGCTTATGATACATACACTGCCAGAACTTGTCTGCATCCCGGTGAGCCGTAAAAGTACATTTACGACTCATCTTTACAAGGCCGGGCCCACTGTGCTGTATTGGGCGCAGAGACAACTGGAACAAAGAGGAGGAAGAAACGTGGACAACAAAAATAAACATACGTTTCCATGGTTTTGAAAATACAATTTCATTAACGTTGGGAGCACATAGCTAAAATTCAATGCGCTCCTTGGTGTTGTTTACTGGAGTTACCGTCTTCAGTGGCTGGAAACGAGGTTTTTGTGCACAGAAATTCAAAACTATGTAGAATAAATCAATTTTTTGCGGGTATTTAAATACTTGAAAATTTACATTCAGTTAAAAAGGTTTTTAATTAGTAATAAATGTCATTAAAAGTTTAGAATTTCTGTGTTCCATCATCTCTGATCTTTGATCTTGGTAATAGCGTCTTTTCTCGCTCTTGAAACGAATTTTGGAAATAGGAATTGGAAAATAATGAGTAGTGCAATCACTAAACCTTTAGAAAAGTTTAGTGGTGGAAACATAGAATTTTTCATCATTGTACTTTACCTTTCAATAGTCTGCAAGGATCAACATTTCTTTTTTTCATTTTTCATTATTTGTTATCGTATTTATGCATTATTGTTTAAAATTAATGACAGATTCATAAAACCAGCCACTATTGGATTTACCAATTAAAAATCACAATTTCAAATTCGAAGAATAATTTAGAGGTAAAGAAAAACGAAACAGCACATTATATCGTTATCTATATGGCATCTTCGTCGTCTGTGTACTTCCTTTTAATAGGAAGATATTGGTTCAAATAACATTTAAACGCTGAATTTTGAAAACTCAAACAAATGCTTACCAGCATAATTTTCCTGGTATTTTTCGTATGTGGGAAAAATAATTAAAACAAAATACATAGCTTTGGGTTCGCAAAGGCAACCGAACAGCAAACTGCATCCCATCAAGGCAAGCCGTTTAGCAAGCATGATAAAACAGGCACCACAAAACCAAGACGACGACATCGACAGCACAAAATGGTTCTGAATTAACGATCCGATACAAGATTTTTTTCAGGATTCGCAAAAACTGATCCATATTGCTCCTTAGCTTAAATTTTATGACTAACGGAATAACAAGACTTCACTGAACACTTCGCGGATAGTTCGTTGACAATTCCCAATCGTTAAACAAGCTCAGGAAAACAAACGAACCGCTTCGATTGGCCTCTCGCGAGCTCTCATTTGCTTTCAAATTTTTCATTTTGGGAAAAATCACTTCAAACTATTCTTCAATACGGCCGCATCAGTAAACTTTTTAAATTCTTCTTCACTCCGGAATATTATTTTGCAAATTATAAAATAACGAGAACCACAATTCTGTAAACCAAGCACGAGCCCATAATCATAGCATTTCCAGTGAGTTTGAAAAACAAAACACATGTCCTGCTTGGTAGTATTTCTTCGTCAACATGAAAAACTTTCTGATATATCGAATTTCACTCCTACAATAAATGAAATTTAAAAAGAAATCATTTTCCTCAGTCACTCAAACGCAAAAACTTGCACAGGCGAAAAAAACACGACCGCATTCGACAAGGGCTTGCTTAGTTCTCGGTCTTCAAGGCATCGCAATTATATTTAAAACTTTAAATTTTCATACATGTTCATAAGGTTTTTCAATTAAAACAAAGTTTGTTGCAAGTTACCCCATTTTCTAAAGTGGGTGAAAATCGCATGTTTTTTGAAAATTATGAATAACTAAAGAAACAAATAATTTTTCTGACTACGCCAATTTGGTGTCCCATCATCCTTGAAATCCTACCCTGAAACTGTTTATGTGACTATTTATGAGTACTAGGAATTACTTGTGCTAGCTCAGTGGCACGAGACTCTTTGACTTAGGCTCAGAGTCGGCGAACCACAGGGTAATTGGAGGGGCTACGCGTTCAACGGTACTGCAAAGGCTCGTTTGTCTTGTTTCACCAAAGTATAAAAAACTGCTTGTAGTAAAACGATTAGTTTATTGAACGAAAATAAAGAACTTCTTCGATTTTTATTGATTTTCTGTAAAGTGTAGTGTGTGGGTGTATGCAATTTTTCACTTATCTTTTTGCTGCTGCTGTCTGCCGGCGAGCGCTCGCTGCTGGTTCTCTGCTGCTGCTTGCTTGATGCTGATTTCTGTGGTAGCTATTGCTGTTGGTAATCCGCGGTGACGCGTGGGTCCGACCGCAGATCAAAATGGTGGCTCACTAGAGTCAGTCTTCTAAAGTACTGTACTGACTCTAACGTGGAGTGGGGGGATGAGGTTCACACAGGCGCTTCCTTCTTTGCCTCGATCGACCTACCCAGGCTAACCTGATTGGTAGAATCGAGAAGGGTCCTCCTTGGGAATTAGGATCGGGTCTTCCCCGACCCGAGGGAAAATCCTCCTTAACGACTTATGGCCCGCAGACCAGAGGATATCGACGATCTTTTACGGGTTAGACGTAGTGGGCTACTGGGCCCACTAGGCCGAGGAGTGTGACCGGAGGCTGTTCAAACGGATTACCGCTTGAACAGCGAGAAAGATTTTTGAACGTACGGAAAAAGGTCCTATGAAAGGAGATTTGGTGGTAAGTATTGGCCACTGGAACTGGGGGTAGGTTTACTATACCTGAACAAGGTTCGTGTCCCGCAGGATTTCCAAAATGGCCACCGAGACACTTTTCCACTACTTTCTCTACTCCACTATGACGATTTGATCACACTCACGCCTGATTACTAAGTGACCGTTGGCAATCGAAATCAATCACCAGTACCCCATTGTATTCTGGCAAAATTGCGCCAGTACGAATGCGTTAACGCCTCAACCATTTTCTTTCCCAACGATGTTGCATGCAATTATCCTCCATTTGTAATTGGGAGAATTTTCCGGTTGCATTCAACCCACTTCATGTTGTGTTGTCTAGTGTGTTAACAAATTCTGTTCTTAACTTAATCTACATCTAACAATATTTTATTTAAACCTAACAAGAAATAAAACAAATGAACATTCACTCAAACTTTACAATGTACCATCAACAAATAGCAAGAATTTTGTAACAAACGGTTACAACCCCTTATGCATCCTTTGATGCATAAGGGGTAGGATTAACTGTGAACATAAGTTTTTTTTAGAAGCCATTGAAGTTGAAAATTGTTGCATGTTGCCCCAGTTGACAGTAAACTATTATAAATTTTTAGAAGCTTTTTATCTCTGAGACTTGAATATATAGACAAAATATGAATGGAAGATTATACAAAAATCTTAATCAATGTTTGTTTTTCATGTATGTTATTCAGTTCATCAGCTAGCAGTGATTGACTCAAAACTTCTTAATACCATGTCACGAAAATTAGAGATAATAGACAAATCCGACAAATTATTTTAATTTAGGAAGCGAAATGTTTCAAATTCAGGCACAAAATTACTGATCACTTGTAGTTCATTCTTAAGTTAGAGTCATTAGTTTAAAGTCTCATTGAAAACAGTTTAAAATGAAAGGTTTTAAATAATTTTATGGTTCGTTTTTGCCAAGGTTCAATAAAAAAAATAAACCACTGAGCAAGTTCACTGGTGTTGGGAAAAGGTGGTAGAAATTTTGACATTTTTAAAATTTTACCATGCAAAACTGTTTTCAAGATCTTGGGGCGTTGTATTTTTTTTACAACACTGTTTCTATTTCAGCCGTATGTGATAGAAATATTGCTATTTTTGCATCACAGCGTGCGAAAATACAACTCGTGTTGTAAAAAAACTAGAAGGCCACAGATCTGGAAAATGTTTTTACATGGCAAAATTTTCAAAATGTGCCGTAAGTGTCAAAATTTCCACCATTTTTTCTCAACACCAGTGAACTTGCTCTAAATGTACGCCTCGGACTGCAAAAGTCTATTTTTGCAACATGTTGCATTAACTATTTCAGGATTTGGAATGGTAGCTCACATGTGCTTCTTATAGGTTTATTGGAGGATATTCAAGCCATAAATTTTTTTGAATTTGCATAAAGTATTGTACACTACTCGAAGCACATGTCGATGTTTTCAGCATTCAACGTTAGTAACGATCGTGCTGAAAAAAAAAATCAGTTTAGGGTTAGGATTTTTTCACATAGTATAATATTAAACAGCTTGCCTTTACCAGCTTTTATGGTCTTATTTTTTATTGATTCTCACAGATTCCTTTTTATACCTTGTATAATTATGTTTCACACGATTTGTTTAGTTTTGTTCTATCTTTTTTGATTCGGTTCAAACTTGTTTTGTTTCGTCCTACATTTTTTTTGTTAAGTTCTATTTTCTTTCATGTTTTTTTTGTTTTTATTTGGTTTTTTCCTTTTTTCCTTGATTCATCTTGTTTTTTTTCTTTTTATATCGTTTTTATTCCAAGTTTTGTCGAGTTCGATCTTGTTGAAACTTATCTTATCCTAATCTATTTTGTTCCGTCTTGTGTTGTCTTGCTTTTTCTTGTTTCTTTCAATTATTTTAAGTTTTATCTTGATGTACCTTTTTGAATTTTGATTTAACTTATTAATTTACTTAATTTATTCTTTTCTTCCTTTATCAGTTAGTTCTGTTTGAAATTATCAGATTTCACTTTTCGTGGTTTTTCTTTTTCACTTTTTTCATATTTTGATTAAATTTGTTTGAATTTTTTTATTCTTTTCTTTAAAACTTTTCATGTTTATTCATGTTTTTTTCGGCTTATCTTTCCAACATTTTTAATAATATTTAAATTTTGTTCGTTAAGCACTTTCTCTCAATGCTAATTTTGCGGGATTTTATGTGATTTTCCCAGAACGGCTCATACAAAACTTCTCATTTTTTTCTTGATATGCCTTTTCTCCCAATACCAAGGCCGGATTAAGGGGGGGGGGGGCAAAAGGGGCAATTGCCCCGGGCCTCCCGGCTCAGGGGGGCCCCCCGACGGAAAAAATGATTTACATTACTTAAATCATATTACTTCAATTTTTACAAATCTATGAAAAGAAATCAAAACTAGAAAATCGGAACGAAAACAACAAAGGGCCTCCGTGAAATAATATCTAGAAAAGTTTATCAAGTTAAGGGGGCCCCCTAGAGTGAGTAGTGAAGAAGCTCTCTCGCATTTTGCGGGCTGAGAATATCAAAATTTGGGTATCGAATTTAAAAATTTTCAACTCAAAATCTTGACAAAAATATTATAAACCAAATTCGAAAAAAATAAAAAAAAAAAGAATATGAGGCAAAAAACGTCCAATTTTAATTTTTTTTATCGAAACATGTTAGCTCACAGTAGTAAGCGAGAAATTCAGAATTTTACCCGGGCACTTTTTCCACTTTTCAATCATTGTTTGAGTTGCCAATATAATTCAGTGATTTCTTTAACATGAATATTTCTATGTTTTCAATCTTATCTTTATCCAGATTCAATTTATTGAGATTTTTAAGTCTTGTGGTGTTTTTTCAGTTACTGAAGTTAAGTTTCATGGTTTTTCTGAGTTTTGAGAATTCAGGATCTTTGTTTAAGGTAATAAACAAACAAATAATCATTTGGATTTCTTTTTTCAATGATATCTGATTCTGTGATCTAAACATTTAATCTCTATTCCGATTTTATTTTCAATCGATCTTTTTTGCACTTATATCCCTTGAGTTTTGAGGGCATCCAATCAAATTTATGTCACATTTAGAATAACAATTTGATAACCATTTTGTTATCTGATGAGTATCATATTCATCAACATATTCAGAAACGTTTTTTTGTGTTTCAAATATACAAAATTGAGGTTCACATGTGGTTATATTTCTGCTTTGGCTCTTATTATAACTTTGAATCTTTTTTTTTTTAAACTTTATTCATATTTTTTTATCAAAACTTGATTTGAAATTATGATTTAGATTTGAGACACTAAATTGTGGTTCGGAATATAGCCTGATTTTTATTCTTGAATTCTTAAACTCTTATATCTGTTTCCTATGGTATTTGAGTTTAATTATTTTGTTTATTTTTTTTTAATTTTGTCTGTTATGTTTTAAATCTTCATTATACTTCCCAATTGTCATGAGATAAATAATTCCCGATGAAACAAAAATGAGAAATAAATTTATTATTTTTTAGCTCATATTGGAGCATTAATTTTTTTTTAAATATCTAAACTCTTCTGCGATGTTTGCACGTGATTAATTAACAATTTTTATTTGAAGGTACCAAAAACAAACTTCTAAGCAGACAACATTGACTCATATTCAGTTCATTTACACTAAGGTTGCCAGCATTTTTTTAGTTTCTAAACGGACCGGATAAATTCTGGCAATTTTATTTAAAAGCTTGGCAAAATACGGCATTTTTTTCGAAATTGTTGAAAAAACTCGGGGCAAAATCCGGGCATTTTTTCAAAATCCACAAAAATCAAGAAAAAAAATTTAAATAGTTGTTTTTTATTAAAACTCATCAGTTTGTTCAATAACGTATTTCAGGTTTCCAAAAAATCTTTCAAAATTATTTTGATCAGAAATTTTCAAATTGGACGCATAATGAAAAAAAAAAAGTGCACCACATTTATTTTTTATTTTTGTTGGATTTGGCAACTAAAGTGAAAAATTCCGGGCAAAATCCGAGCTGATTTCAATGAAATCCGGGCAACCAAGCCGGACCGGACTTTTCCCAAATTTGGTATTAAATATCCGGGCAAACCAGGATAAAACCAGGCAATCTGGCATCTTTATTTTACACGTTTGAAATGTTTTGTATTCTCTGGGAGAGCATTTAAAACTAAAAATCGAATCAAAGGGCCCCCTGAGGAAAATTGCCCCGAGCCCCCCGATGGCTTAATCCGGCCCTGCCCAATACACATATTGTAGGAATATATTAGTCATAACTGAGTCCAAACAAAAAAATACTGATATTGATGTTTTAAGCCTTCAGTGCTAATTGGCTTTAAAATAATAATTTTGAAGATGTTGAGATAAGTTAAAACCGTAGTGATCAAAGTGACCCCGAAACATGAAATCTGGTTTTTAACAATTATTTATATATAGGCGCTTATGTCGTTTGAATATTCTGCTATCAATGAGCATACATTATACTCATACATCAGTAAGTATCTTAAAACTTTTTTGTGTTGCAAAAAAGCAACCCCTTCCAAAATATTCGAAAATGAATAAAAAAAAGTGATCAATGTTCCTCCAGTTCACGGTACTTGAAAATTTCTCTTGGATACTGCGCTAATTCCAAAAAATCCCTGCAAAAAAACTTTGCCATTACGTGTTAAAAAGACCTCAGTATATCAGAATAAGATGTATCTCTAAATTTTCACTAGAGTTAAAAAAGTTTAAAAAAAAATTAGGATGTTTACTGAGAAAAGCGTCTGAGTTCCAGTTTTTTTTTTAAATTTTTACAAATCCTGATTTTAAATTGTTCTACCTATTGCCTTTATCATCTTTGTAAATTAATCCTGTTCGAGTAAAGATACTGCTTTCTCAAAGACACGGACGCAATTGACGCGTTGTCGAAACCCTAGCAAGGTCCAGTCCTATTGGAGCTGTAATGACGATTAGGAGGCATCTTTCAAAGGACTGAGATTCGCATTTTCACCCCCGGGATCGGATTTCGGAACATCCTCAGCAGCACATTCACACACCATTAAGGTTCGAATTTCCACACCTCTGAACGTATCGGCCATCGCATTCTCATCGGGTCTGGCTGGCTGGACGTCCAACGGATTTGCTCGAACCAACACTAGTAAATAGGATGGCATGTTGTCCGTTGCCTTGGCCTTCGAAGATGGGGAAGTTTAGCAGGAAGTTGGGATTAGGAGGGGTTAACTGAAAGAGGTTCCAAATGGGAAACACTCTATATTGGATGGTAATGAAAATCTAAACAACAAACCTGTCTGGTCGGGACATCGAACAACATTAGGGAATCTATGCCAGTGGGAATCGATTATTGCCTCGGTCCGGTCGGGCAGGTCCGATTCTGGTCTGGTTTGGTCCTCCTGTCTGGTCTGGCTCGTTCGGTCTTCTGGTCTGAACGTGTGATACTATTCATGGATAATTCCTTGTTTGGGACAACGAACGGTTTCCGATATAGTATACACCTCTCTTTAGTCCAACAAGATACGGCGATGATTGAATTCGGTGCTGTTGTCTAGAGATTTTTATCGTTGCAGACATAACCTGAAGGCATTATGATAAGCTTATTGTGGATTTTATTGGTTAAACTTTCTTAAGCTTGTTGGGCAGAGAAGAAATCGAACAAACTTTAAATGAGAAGAATAAAGTAAGAGCCTTGCTTTCTACAAGCTATGGAGATATTATTATTATTATTATTAATAATATTAGAGACACTTTACCATTTTCACGGCTTTCGTGTCTATATGGAGATATGTTAATCTAGAAAACTTCTACAATCATTAATAGAAAGAAATATTTAACAGTTTTCGTTTCATAATTTGGAATCGAGGGGCATTCACATTTTCATTAAATGAATGTTCAAAAAGCTTCATACCTCAGATTCTGATTTTCAAAATCTTATTTAAGGTTTAAATCTATTTTTTGAAATTGAAGAAATAAAAAAAAAGAATCAAAACTAGAATTGATAATAAGTAAACGTCATTTTCGAATACTTCAGAAAAAAAAAGTATCAGTCTTTTACAATCAGTTTCGAATGCTTAGCAATTTTTAATAAACACTTTGCTCAGATGTTAGTTTTTTTTTTTCAAACGTATAGTTGCAAAATAATAATTAATAAAAAAAATCGTGAGCATATGCAAAAGTTCAGAAAAAATAATTCTGATAACTTAAAGATTTTTTTTTTACATTTTCTTCTTCAAAAATGTTTGTGTTCTTTTCATTAGAAAGATTCTTTAAAGAGTTAAAAAGTTGATATGAGGTTAATTTTTAAACCATCAGATAAACAAATGAGTAGAAATGACATTCTTCTATAATTTCATTTTTTTTTTTTTCAAAACACAGTGAATCCCCGATTTTGTTACCGCTTGATGCATTTTAGGGTGACAAATTGGGAACAGTGAAAAAATCGGGTAATTTTTAAAAAGCATTCTTTTTTTTTCGATGTCCGCGAGTTCGAGCCCAAGAGTAAACATCGAACACAGTTCTACCGGATAGTTTTTCAATAACGATCCGCCAACTGCAACGTTGATAAAGTCGCGAATGCCATAAAGATGGTAAAACGACTATAAACGAAACAAAAAAAATCTTTTTTTTAATAATTATGTTCAAATTAATTATTACTGCATCATTTTATACAATGTAAGGTGTTGTTTTGTGTACTATTAGATGATAATTAATGCGTTAAGTTTCTTTAACTTCGAAATATCATAAAATTTTGTTGCTATGTTTCTTTAAACACTCTTTTTGGACAGGTATTATCAAGAAGATAGAATGATCTCCAGTGATTAAAACCCCAAAGAACTAATAAAAACACAAAGTTTGGAAATAAGTTAAAAAAATGTATTGTTCTAGGCAACTTCCAATAAAAATCATAAAAACTGACAATTGGTGAGCATTCCTTCTGTTATTTCGAATGTGGCTTTAAGGATACTAGACAATATAATTGATTGGGCTGATGCTTTATATTTCTCGACAGATGACGCCATCTTCTTGTGGCGTATTAAGGAAATCGCTTTGAAGAAAGCCAACCGATTTTTCATTTTTCAAACTTTTTTTAGTGAGTTTTTCAGATTTTCAGAGTTATATTCACTGTTGTATTTAACCTTAAAATAAGTAAGATGAACTAAGCTTGCATCGATTGAGAGAGCGAGAGCAAACGGAAAAAATCAAATCAAATCAAATCAAACGGAAAATGGGAACTAGAATACCACATTTCAAATAAGGAAATAAATTCTCGTTCATTAGTATCTTGAACGTGGAACCGTATAATCGATCTTTTATCAAAATTATATTTCTTCATCCGACCTTCACCTGCTGGAATACATCATTTTATAATATTAAAATTGATACTTTTTCATTTGAATGAAAAAGACAAATTTTCCAAAAATATATGGAAATCGGTATAACACAACCACTTAAAAGCGTGTTTTCTCTAAATAAGCTATTACGCAATCCAAAGGTCCAAATTTGGAAATATTTTTAAAAACGAGCTTGTTGATCTTTTTTTTTTTTGAGCAGGGAAAAGCCCGCGGGAGTTGAACTTCTTTTCGAGTCCATGCTCCCATAGGCATAAAACCTCCTTATCATTATTTATTTCATCTCGTTTTTTCTAATATTGGATTAACAAAAGTGAATCACTTGATTAAGCACTCGGATAACAATATTCACAGAATATAATGATTTTTCGTTCTTCGTGGTTATATGTGAAGATGATGTTGTCGGCGGAGGTGGCGGTAACTGTGGCGGTGGTAAGCGGAAACGAAAGTAATAAAACGTATTCAGCGTATTGGAATATTGTATGCAAGCGCATGTGAGCACGGTGTTTGGATGACATGGGGGTGGATTGAAGAGAAGGAGTTAAAGAATGATGAGGGTGGATTGGACAGATTGCACTCCCAGTGAGATACATCTCTTTGAATGGAGTACAAAGGTCAGCTGTCATAATGAGTGATTGATCATCTCAATGCTGACGAAGTTTTAATTTAAGTATGTTTCAAGTTTTGCTCTTAAATGACTTTTCAAGAGATTTTTGAATTTATCGTTTGCTATCTCCGATTTGATATTCGGTGGAAGCGAGTTATAGCGAGTAATTCCAAAATAAGTAAACGCATTTTTGACTAACTTTGGACGTCTTGTTCTGAAAGATGTTTCGTTCCTCAGTCGATAACTATGATTAGGTTTGCTATACGATTCGTTGTGATGAGCTTGAGGATTATTCAGATGGTCGAGGATGATTGTCAATGCCTGAAGTTCTCTCATCCCGATCAGGAGGGAAAAACTAAATTATATCAAGATGAGATATTTTGTTACTAATTTTTTTCTATCTAAATAAGTTATGTTTCAGTGCTCGTAGGATGTTAAAATATCTCAAATTATATCAAAAAATCTATACGATCATAGCTAAATTATATCAATTTTAGATATGCTCCTTTCAAGATTATATCTCGTTCAGATAGCATAGTTTGATATTGGGCAGAACAAAACCTATCTAAATTATAACTTATCAAAATATGCTTCGAGAAAAATTACTAGTGAAATGTCAATAAAACCATGTTCCATTTTTGGTTTCCCCAAAAATTTTATCCAATTTTAAGGATCTCTTGAGCGAAACTCATTAATGTACGGTTTGGGCCGTTGACTTCGATGTCCGTGTTTCAGAAAAAGTTGTACATATATCAAAATAAGATATAATCATTTAATTTTGGGACAACCCGAAAAAATTCTTTATCATTGAAAATTATCTCAACCCCATTCAAGTCTGTCAATCAGAATAAGATATAATTCAGATTGGAGAAACTTAAAATTGAAAATTTAGAGTACTTAATTATAACTGAATCAGATGTAAATATCTTGGTGAGATAAGTTTGAGTTATGATTTTGATATGCTCTCCTGATCGGGATAGCTTTGATAGATAGGATTGATCGATCAGTTTCTCTATATAACTGTATCGTGGGGTACAACCTTCGTCGTTTGTAGACACGTTGCAGTTTTTTTCAAGTTGACTTCGAATGTCGCTCCCCATATAAACATCAAGTACTGCATTCTTGATTTGATATACGCATGATACATTAACTGTAGTTGTTTCGAAAGAACAAAGTTTTTGATTTTCCACAGAAGTCCACATGCGGCGTTGATGTCTTTCTGAAGCGATTGTATATGGTTGGTCCATTTGAGTGTGGAATCGATAGTTAGTCCAAGGTATCGAAAATGTGAAACTTTCTCTATTTTTGTGTTTTCGATCATCAGGTCATCAAGAGGCGCAATTTTTATTCGAGTCGAGTGTAAAATCATTTATTTTGATTTTGACAGGTTAAATGACAATAAGTTTTCATTAAAATACATTTGAAGTATTCGCATGTCATCTGCCATCTTTCGAATAATTGTGTTTGGGTTTACATCTTCATAACACGATGAGGCATCAGCTGCAAATAATCGTGGTTTCCCGTAAAGCGGTAGTTTCGGAAGATCGTTTATATAGACGAGAAATAACAGAGAAATAATAATCCCAAATTACTTTCTTGGGGCACGCTTACTCTCAAAGTACTTTTTTTTTGTTTCGATTATAGTCGTTTTACCATCTTTATGGCATTCGCGACTTTATCAACGTTACAGTTGGCGGATCGTTATTGAAAAACTTATCCGGTACAACTGTGTTCGATGTTCTTGGGCTCGAACTCGCGGACATCGGCTCAGGAGACAACAGACTTGCCAACTGAGCTATATCACAAGCCCCCTCTCAAAGTACGAAGTTCACTGTTTACACCATTTGCCGTAACGTATTGATCCTTTTCAATAAGGAAACTTTTTAAGAGCTGGAGAATCCGTCCACGTATTCCATAAAAGTTCAATTTCTGGATCAGAATGTCGTGATCTATCGTGTCAAATGCTTTCTTTAAATCTAAGAACAGGAGGCCAACTGGTTTTTTAAGTCTATCGACTCGTAAGCATTTTTCAAAAATTCTCCCGTAGCCGTTGCCGTAGGTACTAGATCCTGAACGAAATCCAAACTGACTCTCGTACAATATGTTTTTTGAATGAAAAAAGCTGGTGATTCGACAGACCAACATTTGTTCAAGTATTTTGCTGATGACCGAAAATACAGAAATAGGTCTGTAGTTGTAAACATCTGTTTTCGCTCCTCCCTTGTGGATTGGTATCACTCTTGAGTTTTTAAACAAGCAGGATATTTTCGTTTTTCTAAACTTTCGTTAAAGACGTCTCGAAGAAGTTCGGAAAAAAACTTGATGTTGGTATTCAATAAAGTTAGCTTGTAGGCCGTCTGGTCCAGCATTTTTATTTTGGTCAAGGTTTATATTTTTAAAATCACTTCTTCCTTTGTGGCAGGCTCCATGAAAATGGACTCGGGGATTGGTGTAAGTGTATTAAACCGATTTAAATCACGGTTACTCGGGATGGTGAAAGCAAGCTGGGGCCCGATCTCGCTGAAAAAACTATTGAATTTATTCGAAACTGCTGTTCCTTCACCTACATCCTGTCCATCTATTTGAAGCTTAACGACTGGCTCCAGTTGTTTACTTTTACCGGCAAGATTATTCAACGTTTTGCACATGTTTTTACTGTCTGATCTTTGAAATAGTCTACTATAAAAGGTATTCCTGCTTTGTTTGTTGTTTCAAGTTATGAAGTTTTTTGGAAACACAAGACAGCATGTGTTGTGCCGGAATGTCACCAGGACATCTTTTGCATTTGGCAAGCGCATTGTCTTTAATTTTGAAACATTTCCGATTGTCTAACGTCATCCAAGGACAATGCACTTTAACTTTTACGATTATTTGAACGGTTTTCGAGCAATCAATTTTTAATTTTCTCTAAATTTCAATGGCGCTACATAGGCGAACTTCGGCAGAGGATGGAGATAGTTCAAATATCGCGTTTTTGAACCGTTCGTTTAGTAAGGCGTGGTTTGTTATAACCTTTTCTAATTTCCTTTCGCAAAGGACCTCTTTAAGACTAAAGTGGATACTATGAAACAGTGATCTCTGCACCCACAATTCAGCCTCTGTGCCAATGGCGGCATCATTGGTACAAGGCATCATTGGTACAAGAAGATAACGCGACCGGTGCTGATTCGATTTGCTCCCACCGGCATTAACCTTCCAAGTTAACCGAATTGCGTATGTCTGAAAGAAACAAAATAAAAACGAATTCACGTCCCTCCATATCGCATCACAAGACGAAGAAGGATAGAAATAAATACCGGCCAACACCAGGCAGCCAGCGAACCGAGCACTGTGCGTGTGAATGTAGCAAAAGCAACAACAAAAACATTCCTTCAATTCAATCCGCCGCGCCGGCAAACAACCACGGTAGAGCTGTGTGTGTGTATGTAGTAAAAGCAACAACAACAACATTGCTTTAATTCAATCTACCGGCAAACAACCACTGGCTAAGCTGCGCATGTGTAGCAAAAGCAACAACAGAAATATTTCTTCCACTGGCCAAGCTGCCCGGCTTTGGCTGCTGTGTATATGTAGCGTGTGTATGTAATAGCAGGCAGTAAGCAAAGCACAGTTCTCATTCAATGGGTTTCCCGTTCCTTCACTCCCGTTCCCTTTCCCGTTTCCTTCACGAGACAAAGGAATGAATTGAAAGAAGACCAAACGCCGGGAAGCCGCCGTTGTGCGTTTTTTTGTGATTGATCGGTGACATAAAGCCTATGACAAATATCCCTCGTCCAGCATGAAGTTCGAAAGGTGCACTGGTTAAAGTGTCGGACTGGCATGACGATATAGATGGTAACTTGAGTTCGATTCTCACTACGGCGCTGTGATTTTAATTTTTATTTTCTTGTTTCTGGGATGAATTATCCAATAGGAAAGAAATCCCATAAAATGTTTTTCTTGTTTTGCTTGAATGTAGTGGTCATTATTTTGATTGGGAGCCGAGTCCTTATGCCAGTTACGGTTTTTCAAACATACTGTCTTCGGCACAGTACACATTTCAGCGCATTATCGGCACAGAGATATGCTAAATAGGCATTGGATTTTTGCAACCTCTTCTATGGGTGTGATATTGGAGAAAATCGTATGATTGACAATTTTTGAGTGCAAAGCATCAGAAGGAATAACGTGAACTAGGATGTTGCCACTTGCCTGCATTTTTATTTCCTATTCTATTTTAACGCACAGTCACGTGTGCATGAATGTAAACCCGAGTTTTACTAAATATCACGTTACCCATTTTCTGTGATAATTAACGACTGTAAAATGTCAATCACAAACTGAGTAGCACGTTGACATCCGTTAGCTCGCTAAATCTCAGCAACTGACTCCGTCACTACAAATAAGAAAGTGATTGCGTATGGGTCGAAGTTATCACATGTTATGATGGCATGCTTTGTGTTCAAGAAGTGATGATGATTTCTATCTAGCTGGCATTTTCGTTAAATGTCAGTCGTTAACAATCACCATTACCAGCTCTGCTTGCAGGTCTCGTAATGTGAGAATTTGTCGCCCGGAAGTTATAGCTTTTGAGAAGATCAAGGAATTAATTCGTTCGAGGATTGTTAGATTTATTCAAAGGTATGTTGGTGGATTGAAGACGATCCAGGATTTGAACTGGCAAGAATAGTTTCTATATTGGAATAGAAATCCGAAAACGTGTAATTTGGGGGTCTATACATTGCATGAATATGTAGAGCCTGTCCTCTAGTTTTTAAGCGCACATGTATATGATGATAACCATTTACATGACTGTTCGCCATCTCATCAAATTCTATCTTATCGATGATTTGTTATGTCGTTATATTTATTATTTTGATTGTATTCACCTACTTTATTATTGTTCAAATGTGAATCAAAACACTAATATATAATCGCACATCTTTTCTTGGTGTCATTCATTAGTCGCTATCGATGTTATCATGTTGTATATCAATAATAATTATCCCAAAAGGAAATGGTTTGAATCTGAGTATTTTTACATTAAATCAAATATAGTGACAAAAATGGGTCAAAAAAGGTCACAAAATCGAGAGTAGATAAATTGGAAGGAATTCAAAAGGAGGATGGAGAGCAGTGTTCAGCAAATATTGAAGACCCATTTTCAACTGTTTTCTTGCTCCACCCCTTAACCTCTCGGGCCCACCATTTGCAGTCCCAAATGAAAGTTTTTTCACCAGATATCCACGTTCCTGTTTATTGTCTGACTTTGGAAAATTTTAAAAACAAACAGCCCGGAGGGGGGGGGGGGGCTCCGAAAGCCAGTTCTAGAAACGCGCCTGGACGGACGACAAAAATTGTGAAAAACCCCATTTAAAACAAATTAGCGGTTTAATCCTAAATCCTAAATTAATTTTCTGCAAGTGGCAAGATGCCTTGCAGATTAATGTATGTAGGATACTTTTTTTGGACCAGGGGACCTATTTTGGATATGATTATTAATTTTAAGAACTTATCAATAGTTCACGTATGAAATCGTAACTTAACAGAAGACACGAATGCCACAAAGATGGTGAAGTGCCATTAAAAAAACCTCAAAAAAGTTACTTTAGAAAAGTGTTTCTTAGCCTAATGGGTGAGCCAATTTTTTTCTCATGAAACCTTTAGAAACAAAATATGAAATTTGCTTTCATCGATGGATAAAATTTTTGAATTTATTTAAAAGTCTTATAAATCAAAGTTATTTGATTTGAGCATAAAATAAGTTCTTTCAAGGGTAGCCTTCAATTTTTTAATAAGAAACTTATTCAAAACTCAAATCAAACAAGCCCAATCTTCTAAACTCTTTTGCAAATTCAAAGATTCTAACCGTTGATGCAAATAAATAAAATTTCTCCCAAAAAACAGCAAGAGACAAAAATAAATACGGATAACATTTGCTAGATGCAAACTTGAACAAAATTTATGATTTTAGTTTGGAATTTGGCTATAAAAAAAGTTGCAATATTAATAATGTTAAACAATACACCGAGAAAATAATGAATTTTTTGCAGATTTTTAAGTTGTAGATCAGGTACTTGTTTCTTAAACAGGAAATATTTTTCATAAAGAATCATTTTTCGTACTAAAAATCTTGAGGGTGATTTATTTTTCAAATTTAATTTGGGATATTTTGCATGAATCAAAACTTAGAAAGTTAACTCAAATTGTACATTATATTTGTCATTTTGAGCTAAATTGTGTGTACATATTAATTCTGTTTCAAAACTTTGAAAGCTGGAAATTGAATTGACAAATTTTTAAGTTCATGTTCTCTTGAATTTCTCAACAATTTTATGTTGATTGAAAAACTCTTTCACAAGCTAAATCTTTTCCTGAATTTAAAATTTGAATTTGAACCTGAATTCAAAAATTGAACTTTGAATCTGTTGCCGAATTTCTATACGATTTCCGAAATGTACAGAAAAATACGATTTCCGAATCTTAATTCCAAATCAGAATTTCATGAGCCAAATCTTAGAACCCCATTCGTGAATCTATCATTAAAACTCTGTAGTGATGCTTTTATCTTAATTCATTATTTCAATTTTTTTTTTAATTTTTTTAATCTGATTTAAAATGTGAATTTCGAATGATGAATCTGCATCTGGTTTCCAATTTTAGATCGCCACTAAGAAGCTTTAAATGTTGAAATTTTGTGTTAGATAAAAAATTAAGAACTTCGAATTTGAATATAAAACAAATTATCAAAAAATTGAAAATGAATTTGATCTTCGAAAAACATGATTCAAATTTCATATGAAATGCAAAAACCGAAATAGAATAAGGATTTCAAAACAGCTTTTCATTCTTTATTTCTTATGATTAATCGAACTGAAAGTCAAGAATCGTAAACTTGATACAAAATAAGAAATACGAAAATATGTAGAAATACAATTTTGGTTTTAGCCATATGGAATCAGAACCTCCAAAATGGTTTGATTTAACATTTAAAATTCAGACCTGAATTCCTATGATAAGGTTGCCGAATTGCCTGGTTTCAACCATTTTGGCCCGAATATTTAATATTAAATTTGGGAAAAGCCCGGTCCGACCCGGTTGCCCGGGTTTGTTATTATTCTCATTTTTAAATCAAACTTAAAAAAAAAAACAAAAAGTGTTGTTTATATTTTTTATGCGTCCAAAATTTTTGCAGCAAGTTTCAAAAAATAAACTTGAAAGGTTTTTGAAGTTTTTTTTTTAGATTTTTGATGAGCAGTTCCTAGGTTTTGACCAAAATTGCCCTAATTCTCATTCTCATTCTTAAATCAAACTTAAAAAACAAATGGTGTTGTAATTTTTTTAAGCGTCCTAAAATTTTGCAGCAAGTTTCAAAAAATAATCAAAAAAGGTTTTTTAAGTTTTTTTTTCTAGAATTTTGATGAGCAATTCCTAGGTTTTGACAAAAATTGCCCGGTTTTGCCTGAATTTGGTCGACAATTTTTTAATCAAATACCTGTATTTTGCCTGGTTTTTAAATAAAACATCTGTCCGACCCGGATACGTGCTGAAAAAAAATCTGAGAACCCTATTCTATGAATAAGTGAGAAAACTTTGAAAAACTGCAGCATAATTTTGAACTTTAAATGGGTTTTTGAGGTTTTTGTATTAGTTTTTAGTCCAGATAGCTACTCTTGAATATCTTTGCTCTACTATCATAATTTGATTATGAATTTAAAATTTTCAACAAAGAGTAGAATACGTCCTTTCGTTTTTGGACACTCATGGGGTGGGGGAGTTAAACCCCCTAAACCCCTCTTTCGTTCTTACGGCCATGGTAGGAGCAGATCCGAAATACAGATTTGACGAAGTTTAAGTGGGAAAAACTGATCAAAAATTTAATTGAAAAAAGTGTGCGCTAGGCGATGGAAGATACCATGAATAAAGTAAAAATATTTCTAACAAAAAATTAATTTTTTTTTTTAATATCTATATAAGTTATCAAAAGACTACTTTTATTTCTTTAATATAAAGTATTTCGATCAAACGAATTCTTTTTTTTTTAGAAACACGCATTCGTAGCTGTTCAATTTCTAAATGAACTAAGCTTTATTGCTCCAAACCAAAAAGTAATACATCTTTTGAATGTTTTTGTTCTTGCAATACTTTCAAATAACCAGGAAAAAATATTTTATGTTTTGAAGAATCGCAGTCAACCATTTTAAAGATAATTTTGGAAAAAATAAGATTCACATAGCTTTGATTTCAATCAAATCAGTAGCACGGAAGGGAGAGAAGTTTTAATTAATTCTTCCGAACAAAACCCAAAATCTAATTATTTTCTCCATCAAACTTCTATTGGATCCCTCCAATCGAGAGTAGACAACCAAAATTCAGTTGATAGAAATAGAATCTCACCCAGCAACTCACATTTCGTCAATCACACACAAATCAAGCTGCCACCGCCAATTCAACTTACCAATTGTTATTTTGGTATCTTTCTTTAGAGGATGCTGAGAAGAGGCTGAAGGAAACGGGACTTGACTTCCATCTCGATAAAAGTTTTACAATTAAATTGAGCTCTAATTACTTTCGCGCTCAATTAGCCGTGAAATTGATCCTTACCAATGGAAATTGTAACAGAACCCAAACTTTCAAAAACCATCAAAACGAATGCTGACGGCTTGTCAAAGTTTTGGTTCTTCATGGCGGGTTACTGTAGAAAAATTAATCGAAAACGAAAAGCTGATGATTTGCGAAAGCTGTAAATAGTTTAACAGTAGTATTTCCTTTCTTAAGCAAGAATTTGAATCCATCATTCGTTGTAGGTTGAAAAGCAGTGCGGTGTCTGTGTGTACCTTTCTGGTTTAAAACTGCAAAATCCACAAACACTTTTCTGTTTGATTATGCCGGAATGTTCTTTCTGATGTTCCGAAGCGTAACTCGACTCGACCCATAGCTTGGTACCTACTTGAGGATTCGAAACAAACCAAACCAGAAAAATGATGCTGCGAAATCTGTTCTACGGTGACCTAATAGCACCCAGTCAGAGGCGTAGGTCAGGAAACTAATGATCATTTCTCCACAAAGAAATAACGTACAACAAAAGTAAAACTGTCATTTTGTAGGGTTTTTATTGCACTTTAAGGAAAAAAAATAGATAAAAATCATTCGTCAGCTTTTCGGATGAATTTTCGAACTTTTTTTGTGATACCACCCATCATTTTCTGCACAGAACTGCTGGTAACCTCATTCGTCATCTTGTTCCAACACTTTTCCATTTGAGCAGGTTTTTTTATGGTTCTGCCAGTCTACCACATTTCTTCAGTTTGCCCTTAACTATTGCCCAATATTTCTCGATGGGACGAAAATCCGGACAGTTTGATGGATTGAAACTTTTTTCAACAAAATCGATCTTGTTCTCCTTAAACCAGGTCCGGCCAGAACTTCACCGGACCTTTGTGGGACCGAATAAATGGCAAAACCCTCTTCTGGAGAAATTCTTCTTTGTAAATGAATCATGAAAATCTTAGTCTTCTTCCCATAACTACAGATCCCTTGCCAAATTATAACTTACGAGCAAATTTATCTGCGAAAACAAACTTGAACCTACCCGCAACATTCCCATTACGCTTCGCAAGGTAAAATTTGTTACCGGGTATTTGTCTAAAATCCATTTTGACGTAAGTTTCGTCGTCCATCCAAATGCATCCGTTGTACTTGGCCAACACTATCTCGTACAACTTCCTTGCCCTGGTTTTGTTTCAGCTTCTTGTTGGGGTGTTTGCTTGCATGATACGACCGCAAGCCTTCTCGCAATCAAATTCGTCTAGCTGTACTGTGGTTTCTCTTGAACTTTTTCGCCAAATCACGCAAAGAGATGCCAGGATTATTGTGAACTGATCGAATTACCTTTGCTCGCAGCTTCCGGTCATATGTTCCACTTTTACGCCTGGTTTGTTTTGCTCGATCCACCGTAAGGGTCTCCCGGTAACGTTGCAGCACCGAATTTACAGTCGATTTTGGATATTTCAGGAATTTCGCGATCTTTACCCCTGACCACGTCGGTTTTTATACGAGAGTGTGCAGAATTTTCTCTCGCCTTTCGCGTTCCATCAGTCAATAACTTTTGACTGACTGCTTCAATCTTGATGAAATTCTCACCACTAAGTAAACAAACCATCCGGATCAAAACACTGTCAATAGATTCGTGATGTGACAACTAGGGGCGCTGCAGTAAATGAAAAGATGCGACCAGATTCTATGTGAAATAGACTTTATACTTATGTCCTCAAAAAAAATCATGTTTAGCTTATTTCAGTGCTGTTAAAGAATTCAAATAATTTAATGCAACAAAAATTTATTTTGCAATAATTTAATCTTAAAATAAAATTAACTGATTTCTGACACTTTCTCAATAATGCAATTGTCATGCATCAACCATAATGGTTGCTGGAAAAATAGGAAAAAAAACTCCAAGAACTCACAGAATAGAAAAAAAAATTGCTAACATGTTTAATAATAGCTTTTCAAAAGCTTTGGTGACCAACATTAATGACCAACAATTATTGGTCATGATGACGTTTCTAGGATAGGGAATAATCGCCTGATTTTGGCTTTTTTAGAGTCCAGGTGATGTTAAAGAATCCGCTTTAGCTTTTTTATGAAGATTCATGCTATAGTCCTAACGAAAATTTGCTGACCATAACAAAGCTAAAATTGTTACTTGGGAACGACCTGTCCATGGGGGGTGGGGGGTGGCTTTTGAAATTCAAATGAAGCTGGAAATAATAACAATATCAAACATACCCAATAAATAAAGAAATAAAGAAATTTATTTCATAATCCATTTTATGACGATCACACAAACTCGAATGAAAAACTATTCTCACTGATAAGATAAAAAAAAAGTCAGAATAAAAGTTTGAAATCGACGCTTTATCCGGTAAATTATTAATAAATAATTTAAAATGATTACTCTTTTTCTTTACAATTCTACTAGATATACACATATAAAATTTCCAAAATTCATAAAACGAACGCGAATTAAAATTTCGAATAAAACCAGAATTTAAAGCCATGGGCATAAGAATCAGTGTTTAGAAATAAAATGAATAAAGTATAACACCAGATTTAAAGGAAAATTAAATCCGAATTTTAAAATAAATTTAACATCAGGTCAGTTATTAACCACGATTCCAAATTGTCAAGTAAATTCAGCCAATTTTAAGCGCTATTAATATACATTTCTTTTCTTCATTTTCAATTTTAGAATTGTTTAAATAATTATTCGGTTTTATCATTTGAAATTAAATATTTAATAACGATATAAAATTTTCTCTATGGAAAATAATATCCATTTTGAACATAAGAGAAATTTTTGAAGACGCATAGCATATGATTGAATTGAATTTAATGAATAAGAAAATTATGAATTTTATTTCAGGTATGCCAGGGGTTGAAGTCAGAAGTAATTTTTTTATATTCAAATTTTCCAGTAAGGGAACATCCATAAATAACGTATACCCCCCCTCCCCTCTCGTAGCATTTCGTCACAAAGTCATAGACCCCCCCTAGATAATAACGTAGCTTTAATAACACCCCCCCCCCCCATTTTAAAAAATCGGTTTTTGATTTTTACTTTTATTATCAGCATTTTTCAAGAATAATACAAAAAATAACAAAAAAGGGAAAGAAGTTATAAATGGAAGTTTAAAAAGGATATCAATCAGCCAAAAAAAAATCAAGTAAAAATAACTCAAAACAATTTTGATTTTTTTTTTGCGATATTTAATTAATGCTACGTAGCTTTACTTGAACCCCTACCCCCCCCCCCCCCTCTCGTCAAACATCGTCACACAAAGTCAAACTCCCCCCCTTCCCCCTAAATGCTACGTCATTTATGGATGTTCCCTTATGAGAATTGAAGGCTACTAAAGTGTAATTTTTTTCTTTAGGTCATAATCGATTTCAGTAAGATGGATTAAAAATAAAATAATTAACAATAAAAATAATTGAAACGTTTACAAATTTTCAATCGCAATTATTGTTTAAAATTATGAACTCCGAATATTTTGGCACTTTCAATTGAAAAATTGGGTGTTGGAATGGATAAAAGGCAGAAATTTAGTTTTTCCTGTTAAAATTTTAGATTTATAAGCTTTCAAAAAGATGTTTGCTGAACACAAAAAATTCAGAGTTAAAAAAACGAAGGCAAACTTATTAAAAATATTTTATGAAGAATTAAATCACCGTAATGTATGTTTGTTACTTGAAGATCATTTAGTATCCGAACACTTCATTTCGGTGATAGCTACGTTACATGGGCTCGGATATGCAAAACTTTAGCAGCGTTGTACTGGTTAAGAAAAGGACTATCTTGGCTATTTTTTTTTTTAATTTTTAAGTAAACGTGTGATTGAGATATTTACAATGCAAAAATACATGGTAAAAATTATTTTGCTCAATCTCTTAGGAAATTCTTCTTTGTCGACTTGATAATTTATGAACTGTTGATTTTTACTGGTTTGTTTTTTTTTTTTGTTATGAAGTATAAAAAGCCACTCTAGAATGCTCATGAAGTTCAAACCAAGCATCGGAGTGGAACCCTCGATTTAAACTGTGGTAGCCCCTTAACTATGCAGTAAATCAGTGTCCGGCAGGCAAAAAGTGTGCAATATGCTTCAACCGGTTTTTACGCACTGTGACAGATGTGTTCTGATGGACAAAGAAATTTATGTTAAAACCGAATTTAAGAGGTCAAATCTAAAACTTAATGACTGAAACTCATGAAAAAGTTCCCACCAGACTTCAATTGTTTTTTTAGGTGAATTTGGGTAAAATATCATAATTTTGCAAAGGTTTTGCTTCTGTGGTAGAAATCATAGATCAATACATGACTGAAAATAGTGTGCAAAAATAAAAAAAAAGAGATTTTTTAATAAAGTAAGAGTATTTCTTGAAAGAAACGAAACATTTATTTACATATCTATATTTTTAAATTCAATTTCATATTCACACCTTTATTTCCTCTATACAAAGTTATTCGATCAAATCAATAGTTTTAAAAGTACACACGTTTGTAATTTCCCGGATTCTAAATGATCATAGCCCTAATTATTAAAAATTAGAAAATTTAAGAATACTTCCAAAAAATCATCAATTTGTCTGGAAAATACGGAAAAATAATTTGAAAATTAAAAAAAAATCAACTTTATTAATCGTCTCTATCGGTGAAAGATATGTTGTTTCAAGACCATGAAAATGCATTCCATGAAGAACAAATTGATGGCATGTGATGATAATTTTTCGTATAAAATTCTACTCGCTCATGTTCAGTCTCTATTCATTCCTCCTAACTTTCTATTCGCCTGCAATTTTCAAAATCTTGAAATTTGTTTACTAAAATAAAATAACTTTCTCTGATAAGGTCGGTAAATTAAGTAAACAAATATAATTTGAATTTTAAATGATTAAAAATCAATCAGTTTTTAGTGAAATCAATCATTGATAACTGGTAAACTAACAAATGTACATAAAAAAACTGATTCTGAAATTGTTCATTATATTATTTAAGATTCAATTTTGGCATATTAATTTAATGATGATGATGATGATGCATGATCGAAAAAAGTATCATACCACTGTTTATAAAAAATTGTTAAGAGTTTCGACATTACTGAAGAAAGTTTAAAAAAAAATAAGATTTTATTTTTATTTACAAATTTTTTGAAATCTGCAAAACAGTTTAATTTTTAATTTTTTCAATATCTTAAATTCAATAAAATTAATATTTCATTGAAAATTTCTTCAAAAAATATTTTTTCACAGAACTTGAAAAAGTAAACCAACAACGCAGATGTCAAATTTTTTTGTGGCCTTTAAGCAAGTTAATTAAAACCTTCATTTTTATATTTTTCAAAAGATTTTTTTAGAAAAGTGCAAAATTTTCTTCTGTAATTTTTCCCAATTTTCAAAAGTTTCAGAGCAAAAAAAACTCCTAACCTCTTTGCACCTCAAAAAAATATTAATTTTGTGGCCTTGTGTTAGAAAAACCCTTTTGAATGTGGAGTTGATTAGCTAGAAACACAAATATGCGTTTACGATATGCAGAACTGGCCAACAGCGTTGCCAGATTACAAAACACTCAAATCCGTAGGTTTGACGAAAAATGTCATCAGGTAGAATTTTCATTTTTCCGAAGAATTCATGTAAGTTTCACGATAATCCGTAGAAAATCCGTAGCAAATGCTGAAAACCCGTAGATTTCAAGCAACAATCAATAGATTTTTAAAAGTGCTTTAAATCCGTAGATCTACGGAAGAATCCGTAGATCTGGCAACGCTGCTGGGCAAGGCAGTTAACTCGTTCGTCGCCACTCTCATTTTGGAAGTTTAAGTGGCCGGGCTCAAAGAAATTCTAGGAGCGAAAAAGAAAAGTGGTTGAACTCCTAGATTTGCAACGTGTGGCTAAACAGAACCGTTATCTTGAGTAAAAGAGAATCCCCCGATTTTGATGCAACGAGGCCTCCTAAGAAACACATCCGTCACCCTAATATAGGTCCCATACAGCGATGCCACATTTGAATCGGTATTTTCGAACCTAAAAAAAGCTTTTATCGGTATGGAAATCCTAAAAATCGATATTTTGAGGTGTACAATGTACTAAACTGATGTTCCCCCTTATTTTTATAAATGATTAATTTTTTTTTTAATGAAAAGGATTTCTCTGCATTCTGTCCGTCAGGGTGGGCTTAAATTCATCACGTACAGCAGAATTTTTAAATTCTAGAGATGCTCCTTAACCTGTCCAAAAGTAGCATACTAATTTTCGTCCGATTCGGTCAACTTTTAGAAGCGTTTCACCATACCTTAAGTTCGTATGACAATTTGACAATTTGACTCAAAATATAGGCTGAGCATTTTGAACAACTCTTCCGAGTCACAAATAGCGATGGCCAACAAAACTCGCAGCTCGAAGCGCCAACAGTAGGTCGCACTAATGGGGTCAACACAGAAGCGCCCTCGCTGGCTGAAATAGAAGCGGCAATCAAAGACATGAAATTCAACAATGCGTCTGGAATCGATTGCATTCGTGCTGAGACGCTCAAAACCGACTCTGCCTTGTCAGCACCGTCTTTTCGCTGACATCTTGGATATGCAACATTCCCAGCCGACTGAATGCAGGATATCCTCGTGAACGTCCCGAAGAAAGGAGACCTTGCGGAGTTCGGTAACTGACGTGGTTAACCATTGATCTGCACAACTCTCAAAGTACTCTGCAAAGTGATCCTAAACAGGATACAGGAAAAAATCGACGCTACACTCCGACGGCAAAAAGCTGGATTGCGATCCGGACGATCGTGTGTAGAACACAGCACAACGCTACGAATCATACTTGAACAAATCAACGAACTCCAGGACTCTTTTCTGCTGGTGTTCGTTGATTTTGAAAAAGAATTTTTAAACGACGAAGAGTGCCAGAGAAGCAAGTCCAACTAATCGAAGCACTATACGAGGCATTTTGTGCAAGTTGTGGTGTTTACCCCGCGTTACTAGGGTAACGGACTTATTTTGGACCAGTGGACCAATTTTAGACCACCTTGTCTAGGTCTCTTATAAAACAATTAATAATGAAAAAAATTAGTGCATTACATTAAGTATCAGGGCTTCAACAATATTTGCTAAAAAAATCCATGATTATTTGTTCTATAAGAGAGCTAGACAAGGTGGTCCAAAATTAGTCCACTGGTCCAAAATAAGTCCGTTAACCTATATGCTGTCAGCTTCACCTGCACTATTGATTGGAGTGACAGTTGATTGCTGACTAAGCATTTTATCCCAATCGGGTATGATATCAAAGATGTATGGTATAACCTTCTTAGGGCTGATATGCAACCAAATGTCTTGTGCGCTTCTTAACTTTGCCCCAAGTACGCGCTCTCCTATTTAGGAGGGCGCAACAGTTGCAGAGAAGATGTTCTGCAGTTTCTTTTTGGAACCCGCAGAACCGACAGTCATCGTTTAGAATTATGTTTATCCTTTTGAGATGCAGTTTTGTTGGACAATGTCCGGTCAAGAGACCTGTGTAAGTACTTAATTCGTGCTTACTTAACTTCAACATGTTTTTTGACAGTCGTGCGCTTGGTTCAATTAATCTTTTTGCCTGAGTTGCTCCCTCCGCTGTTTTCCAGTTGGAAACAATAGAGGTGCTTTCCCAGTTTTTGAGCTCCTTAGTCGAGTCGATACTCCGCAGAAAGGTTCAGGTCCAATCAACAGTCCCTGAGATCCTTCCCTAGCTGTTTGGTCTGCTTCTTCCTTCCCTAGGATACCGCAGTGGCCTGGTACCCAGAATAAAGATACTCTGTTCCTTATGGCCAGGTTTCTTAGTGCAACTATACACTCCCAAACTAGTTTGAAGTAACATGTGAACGTACTTAGTGCTCGGAGAGCGGCCTGGCTGTCAGAGAACATGCAGATACTTGTGTACCTGTATACCCTTTTCAAATAGGCTAAAGTGCATTCTAGAATTTCTTGGATTTCAGCTTGGAATACTGTTGCCAGTTTCCCATAGGAATTGAGATCCTGAGTCAAGGTCCGAAAACCCCTGCTCCAGTTCTTTTATCCATTTTTGACCCATCAGTGAAGAATAGGATCGATCTGAGAGGAACCGCAGGTCCACCTGACTCCCACACGTTCCTATCGTTGATAGTTACATTGTATGGTATGTCTAGGTTGAAAATGGGCTCCATCCAGTCATCATTTTTCACAATAAGAGAGTTCAATTTAAATTTCTTTAGGTTTTTGAGGTGTCCTGTAAGATCTCCTTCATAGAGAGTTTTGTGTTCGGAGAGTCTCAAGGCACTACGTTCCGTCTCTTTTTAACTCAATGAATTGATGTAGAGGCAGAATATTTAGTAGTGTATTTAGAGCCTCATTCAGTGTGCTTTGCTTTGCGCCAGTTATAGCTAGCGTTGCTAGTCTTTGGAGCTTCGCTAGTTTTTTCTGGGCCGTAATTTGCATAGATTTGGTCCACCATACTAAGGAGGCATAAGAGATTTTGGGTCTTATAATAGCTGCAAATATCCAGGAGATAATTTTCGGCTGTAGTCCCCTTTTTTTCCCTACTCCTTTGAGGCAGACCTATAGAGCTGTTGTAGCCTTAGCGATTACATGTTCTATCTGTAGGTTCCATGATAGCTTTGAGTCTAATACTATGCCTAAATATTTCACTTGTGATTCAAGGTTTAACACTTTCCCATCTGGACCCATAGTGGAGATGGATTGGGCACATACTGTGGAAAGATCAGAACGAGATTTGGAGAGAAGGGCTTTAATGGAATCCAGAAGGACTTCGAAGGAGAGGCAGACCCAGAAACTCGTGACTCGTGTCAACGAGAATCTTCACTGGGACCCTGTGAAAACGCTGGCTCGAGATCGTCAACAGTGTAGATCTTGTACCACGGCCCAATGCACCGGAGAATCGACGCAGGACCATTAAGTAGGTAAGTTGATCGGATAAATCCTGCAAGAGTAGTTCGTGTTCGCACATATTAACGCTTCATTATTAAAAACATATAAGATCTTACCCTACAAACGATGCTGTCATAACTCGAAGTGCTTTGCAACAGACTGAGGTTGTGAGATAGGTCAACCAAATAAACAAACAGAACCGCACACACTCGTCCACGCAGCACCCACACACTCATGCATACCCAAACTCGAGAAGCTACCCTACACGCACATTGTACGATTGTATGGTTAGTCCATTGCCAGTTTGCCAATTCAACTGCACTTGCACAAGGTCGCAAACCGGCAAACTGCCAGCAGAAGATGGCCTCCAGAAGTTGGAAAAGACAAGAGCGGACTTATCACGAATGAGTAGCAACCGCATTCCAACGTCCTCCCATGTTGCATGTACGATGGATGACTGGAAAATGCTACATATGGCTGCGAGAATGTGTGTGCTTGTGGATGACCCCGGCGCGTGTGTGTGTGCCTGTTTTTGTGTTTGCATACAGAGGGATGCAAAGTAGCAAAACCAGAGCAACTCTTTTGAACAAATAGACATCAGATGCAGCAGCATCGAACCCAGGCATAAACGAACGCACACAAAACCCCGAATGAAACGATGGATGTTGGCCTCAATCCTTTTGTGGGTGATTGTTTCAGACTTTGGTTTTCCGTTGAATGCGCTTTGAACAATAATTTGATGTACCCTCAATGAATCTTGAAGACTGTCTTTTTTGTGCATGGTCACGAATTCTAGATTAGAGGGAATGTGCTCTGTTGGGTTCGGCACAGGATTGATTGGGCTGATTGGACAGCGTCCTTTGTTCGATTCAATTATTCGATGCAAACATCTTTTCTGATATTGCGGTTATTTGGAGAAAATCGGGCTTTGTTCTGTTTTTAAAAGGGATTCGACTCAAACACTCTTTCATTCATATTATGATTGAGAAAGTTCTAAACGAAATTCAATTAGATTACATTTTGAATATTGTTTCAATGAAATATCCACCAATGAACTCACATAACTAACATATCAAAATTTATTGAAATATGTCATTAAGAAAATCCGTATTTTTCAAACATTTAAATATCACTTGAGTGATAATAAATGAAAGCACCTTCAACATGCAATTGATCAAAAATTAAATTATACCGGCCACTCCGCGGCATCCAAGTCATCCCAACCAAGGTGCTCGCGCAATTAAAATTTCACAAAACTGTTTGAACTAAAATGTTCCGAAGCCGCCCCAGAGCAAATTACTGTCCGGTTAATGGGGGCGAAAAAAGTACTTTTGACACTTTTCCGAGCCCTCCGGAAAGCGAAACGAAGGGCCAGTGTCAGTCTAGATGTGAAATACAATTTATTATTACCAGCAACGAAAACCAACCACCCCCAACTCCATTTCAAAAGCTTTCTCCTCCCAACTTTTACCGGACCCAGCACTGCGGACCAATTCACACTAAAAGTCGCTAATTGCATTTAAAAAGTTGCCGTTCTGAAAATTTAACACCCATCATTTCCATTCTCCACACGTTTCAAGCCCTGCAGGTTCCGAGGAAAACTCTTGGACCGTCTATCCAACTGGACCAGGAATCGAAATGTTGGTTTCTGTTGAATGGTTGTTGACCCGCTTTTTGGGTGGAATTTTTAAGCGAAAGTACAGATAAGTAGAAAGCATGAGTTGATCGAGCAGAGAATAGTTTTCCAAATCAAACTTATTGAAAAACAAAGTTTTGAACATTCCGATTACAAAAAAACCTGATAGAGTTAACACAGTAGGTAAAAAACGTTTGTTGTAAAGAAGATTTAGACAGAGGATTTTGACTCTGAAGCAAAATAATTGAAAAAAAAAATAGACAGGTTGTGTTCTTTGTTGTTGCTATAACTACGGTATAATTCACACATAAACCTTTTGGATGTGTAACACAACCTTTTGATATAGGTATAATTACTTCTTGGTCAGGATAAGATTTCAGATCCTTATACTGATGTCAATCTGGAACCTCAGAGGAAGTTCAAATATTACCTGACACAATGTAGAGTTTTGGAAGATTCTTGTCGCGGATTTTTATGTTGATCCGTGAACCTGATTTAGATTTCTGACCTGATCATTTATTCTGATTTAAATTCTGTTCTGGAATTCTGATTCTGTTTTTTAATGATTAATATGTGCTTGATTCTGAACTTGAATCTTAGGTCCTGATCCTAATTTTGAATCCTGATCTGGCGTTCTGATTACGGATTCTGTAAGTACTTTATCTTATGTCCTGATCCTGGATATTAAATCTCGACCCTGACATTTTGATTCCGGATCCTGATTCTGGATTCAGGAACGAGACTTTCATCTCAGATTTACATGATGAAACTTTATTCGATATCTTGATTGTGGAATCTTATTTTGGAGTTTGAATCTGGATTCTGATTCCAGATCCTTTCTTCTTTTTATACTTTTTATTTTGAGAGGGATTAACCTTCAGCTTCCACCCTCTTCGTTTTTAAGAAATAACATGATACTTATCTTGGAATTTCATCGTACAATGCACATCATTTTAAGTAGATATGGCACTGGTTTTTCTTCACTTTGTTTTTCGTTTTGAAGTATGGTTGCCAGTTCCTCTGATGGTAGAAAATCATTTCTTTGTAGCGAATATTTTCTGCTCACTAATAGTAAATGCTTCAGGGTAATTATAGCACCACACGTGGAGCATATTGGCGTTTCCTTTCTTTCCAGGATGTATTGATGTGTAGGGTAAAACTGTACAAAACGCACCAGCTAAGCATAATTGCTATTTATAGCGATACCAATCATTTAAGAACCAAATTGAAAGTTGAAGACGATTCAAGGATGAAATTTACGCATTATCGAAAAGAAAAAATATGATTAAAAACTCGATTTTGACTATATTTTTGTAAAAAAACTAAAACAGCCAGAAAACAAACCGCGGGGTAGAATGCCAAAACTAGTGGACAGAACGCACCAAACAGAAAGGGTGGTAAGAAATAGAACAATGATTATACGGAATGTAATTATTGAAACACCAAATGTTTAATTACATGTTCATCGTATTTTTGTAAACTTCCATTCTTTGGCTAAAAATCATTTAGTATTGCTAAACTTATCGAAAATTTCGCTTTTCAAAATACACTTTTTAATATCCTTATATATAAAACGCCTTCAAGTAGGCAACGAAATTCAATTTTATTGACTGATATAGTGATATCGCGGCAAACATGGCGGCCGATAATTTTTTTCGAATCGAATATTGGTGCACCGTTTTAACTCGAACAAGGACGAAATTTGTTATAATTATGCATTGTTATCGTAATTTGGGAGTCAGCAAATAAAAAGAATGGAATTTTGTTTTGATATACGGGTTTTCTCAAAAGTTAACAGCATTCAAAATTTGAGCGAAAAACACGTGGTCTTGTGGGCATTCTGCCCCAATTTTCATATGAATGATTTTTGATAAAATTTGTAGGAAGTTAATAAAATACAACAAAATATTTATAGCCTTCCGTAAGTGCACATGAGTGGTAGAACGATAACCTGTAGTTTGGTGAGATTGCGCTGGCTGTTTTACCATAAAACCTTATATGTTACTTATGAAAAATTACAAGTTTCACGCTGATTCCATTAATTCCTCTGTTTCTAAGAACTAAAGTAGATTTTGTGAACTTTTAATCTATTGAATGATGAAAAAGCTTGTTTGCTACAATAAAAATTAATAAAAACATCATTCGAAGCCGTAGGTTAGTGTATATTTGAAAAAGAATGACATGGGCTATCTTACCCCGCTGGTGCGTCTTGTACAGTTTTCCCCTAATTCTCGTGTGTCCGGTTCTCAGCCTAGTTAGAATTTTTTGCTCTTTCCTTAGAACTCGATCACTCCATTTTCCTGTCGTTGCTTTGATTTCTCTTAGTTTCATATCCCGTTCAATCTGCCAGTTCCGATCATGTGTTTTCCAAAGATTATGTTTGGCCCATTTAAGTGCGTGGAATATCTATCTGATAAAATGTTTGCTCTATTTAGTAAATAATTGTCGTTGCTTTTAACCCTTTCTTCAATCTAGAAGGCTTTTCTGGCCCAGCTTTCGGCAACAAGTGCCTCAAAAAGAAGCACACCATTTTCAACGTAATGAACATTAACTGGTGTTGTATAGAAAGCGCCCGACACTGTTATTAACATATTATGATACGTTGTTTGTACTTTGAAAATTTCTGGTGGCTCGAAGACTTCCCATCCGTGGAACAGTTTGGACATAATGGTAGCAAAGCCAATTTTAAGAAGAGTAACCCTGCTTTCAAGGCTACTGATAGTTTCAAGAAACCGAACTCTGATTTCGCAGTTTTTTTAAGATTTTGTATAAGGTTATTAGCATTGCCTTTTTGATTAATCGTGACACCCAAAATACGAATGTTTCTTTTTCGTTCTATTTCATTACCATTTGCTTCGAGTTTTTTTTATGTTGAAAAAACGATGTCTGCCTTTTGTACCATACCATGTGTGGAGAAGTGTGCTTTTTTGGCGTTTATGGTAAATCAATTTTTATCAGCCCACCTGATAACTGCATTCACACCTTTTTGCAAGTTTTATCGACAAATGGCTGTGAATTTACTACAAAAGATCAATAAGATATCGTCTGCATATATCAAAAATGTTATTGCTCTAGGAATGGATTCAAACATTCCATTTACCACAAGTATAAACAAAGTGGGTGAAATGACTGATTCTTGTGGTACACCTGTTTCTTGTGGCCGAGCAGAGGAAAGTGCTCCACTAACTCCCACACGAAATGTTCTTTCTTTTAAAAAAGTTCTATACATATATTTTATAAGTTCTGTTTCGAACTTAAGTTTTCTCTAAAGCTTGCATTATTCCAGGACGCCTTTTTCGATCGAATGCTTTGAGGATAAATCAAGAGATACCAGTTCCTGGTCGGATGTGTGGCTGACTCCTTCTCAATCAGCCAGCCACACATCCGTCCAGGAAGCCCGGACTATTTCCAACAAATGTCCACCAGTCATCACCAACAGCAACCAACAGATCCAACAGCAACATACCGCACATCATTCCACACACGGACCTTTCGAAAAAATTCCACCAGATCATTCAGCCATAATCACATCACCTAATCCAATCGAATTGCACCTCACCGTAGAAGAAACACTTTCGAATCTATCACCAATCAATCCGTACAGAAACGAACCAACCGCTCAGGTATTTTTCCATGCCTTTCATCCCTAATTAAACCGAAAAATTAGGGAAAATGCTGCAATCGAGCTATCCATCTGTAAGAATAGCCAGTAAACAAACAAACTCCATTGGAAACATCTACACTCAAATGAAGGATCCCATACTTTAAGAAGATCGCTCAAAACTTATCTACTCCATCCCATGCAAAGACTGTAAACACCAATACATCGGCCTCATCCGCCAAAAATTGAGCGACAGACTACTTGGCCATCGCTCTCTGATGAACCAACAAGACTAAATAAACCACACACACTCCAACACAATCCTCATGACCAGAGATGCCAATGTGCCTGATTTTTCAGGCGTTGCCTGATTTTTTGAGGCTATGCCTGACAACCTGATAAGCCTTTGAATTTCCCTGATTTTTCAAAATATGCCTGATTTTGCCTGATTTTTGCTAATGTCATGAAAAATGGGTAGTACGGAACTGGAGTAGGTACCACAGCTGAAGTGATAAGTGAAAATGTGGCTGAATCAAAGCAATCGAAACATTCTCGTTCATTCTTATTTAAAAAAAGAGATTTAATAAATGGAATCTTTCGATTGCTTGATGCATTACAATTCAACCAAGTACTCTCACAACACATATTCGAGTAAAAATGTGGTGCGATGACCAAAAAAAAAAAAAAGGTCATCACTTTGAGCGAAATTTCCGTTACTTTAACGAGCTTCAACATTGCCTGATTTTGCCTGATTTTTATTTCGCCAGTTCCCTGATCTTTGAAAAAAAATGTTGGCAACCCTGCTCATGACAGATAAGCTTAGGCAAAAATCCGCTCTCATAGAGCACTGTATAGAACGCAAACATAGACTCAACCTTTCAAATACCATAACCCGATCAGAAGAGCATATCAAAATAATAACTCAATCGTATCTCACCAAGATATTAACATCTGATTCAGTTATAATTACGTACTGAAAAAATTAGATTTTAAGTTTCTCCAATCTAAATTATATTTTATTCTGATTGACAGACTTGAATGGGGTTGAGATAATTTTCAATGATAAAGAATTTTTTCGGGTTGTCCCAAAATAAAATGATTATATCTTATTTTGATATATGTACAACTTTTTCTGAAACACGGACATCGAAGTCAACGGCCCAAACCGTACATTAATGAATTTCGCTCAACAGATCCATTAAATTGGATCCAATTTTTGGGAAACCAAAAATGAAACATAGTTTTAGTCAATAATATGGTTTATTGACATTCCACTAGAAATTTTTCTCGAAGCACTCATATCTTGATAAGTTATAATTTTGATAGGTTTTGTTCTGCCCAATATCAAACTATGCTATCTGAACGAGATATAATCTTGATAGGAGCATATCTAAAATTGATATAATTTAGCTATGATCGTATAGATTTTTTGATATAATTTGAGATATTTTAACATCCTACGAGTACTGAATAATAACTCATTTAGATAGGAAAAAATTAGTATCAAAATATCTCATCTTGATATAATTTAGTTTTTCCCTCCTGATCGGGAATCTTAGACAACACACTACGCCACAGAAACCTGATATTTATGGAGTTGTGCCACATCTACACAACCAAAAATGCCGTAAACAAACGTACCGATGTTGATAATCTCAACACTGCGTACGCAGCTATATTCGACAAATTGAACGAACACAACCAACAAAACTTCAAAAGCTCTCAAAATGAACACAGTGAACAGAATGAATCTATCGTCACAGATGAAAGCTCAAACGTTTCACAGTTGTTTTGTGACCGCCATAGATAACGATATCAAACCGTTTCTGTAAGAAATTAAGTTTTTTTCAAATTTAAATTCAAACTTCATATAATGTGTTCATATAAAATCTGACCCCACAGCATGTGCCAACTACCGATCGACCAACAAACAGACAATGTACTTAACTCAAGCTCCATAACAAAGAACATACAGATTATTGTAAGTACACCCAAAATTCAGCCTCTGTGCCAATGGCGTGTAGTCAATTACATAGCGTCATTGGTACAAGAAGATAACGCGATCGGTGCTGATTCGATTTGCTCCCACCGGAATTAATCTCCCAAGTTAACCGAATTGCGTATGTCTGAAAGAAACAAAATAAAAACGCTTTCACGTCCCTCCCTATCGCATCACAAGACGAAGAAGGATGGAAATAAATACCAGCCAACACCAGGCAGCCAGCGAACCGAGCACTGTGCGTGTAAATGTAGCAAAAGCAACAACAAAAACATCCTTCTAATTCAATCCCTTCAATCCACCGGCAAACAACCACGGCCGAGCTGTGCGTGTGTATGCAGTAAAAGCAACAACAAAAAAAACATTCCTTCAATTCAATTCGCCGGCAAACATCCACGGCTAAGCTGTGCGTGTGTATGTAGCAAAAGCAACAAGAATATATTCCTTCAATTCACCGGCAAACAAGCACCGGCCAAGCTGCCCGGCTTTAGCAGCTGTGTATATGTAACGTGTGTATGTAATAGCAGGCAGTAAGCAAAGCACAGTTCTCATTCAATGGGTTTCCCGTTTCCTCCACTCCCGTTCCCTTTCCCGTTTCCATCGCAAGACAAATGAATACCTTGAAAGGAGGCCAAACGCCGGGAAGCCACTGTCGTGCGTTTCTTTTGTGATTGATCGGCGGCAGAATGCCTATGACAAATATCCCTCTTCCTGCATGAAGCTCAAATAGTACACTGGTTAAGATGTCGGTCTGGCAAGACCATTTGGTTAGTGATTTGAGTTCGATTCTCCCTACGGGGCGCTATGGTTTAAATTTTTATTTTCTTGTTTCTGGGATGAATTATCCAATAGGAACGAAATCCCATAAAATGTTTTTCTTGTTTTGCTTGAATGTAGTGGTCATGCATCATTTTAGTTGGGAGCCGAGTCCTTATGCCAGTTACGGTTTTTCAAACATATCATCTTCGGCACAGTGCACATTTCAGCGCATTATCGGCACAGAGATGTGCTAAATATGCATTGGATTTTTGCAACCTCTTCTATGGGTGTAGGAACGTACAATAATATGATAATTTAAAACAAAACTGTGCTCACCTAATTCTAATAATTATAATAAAAATTGTAGTTTCCCCGAAGATGGTACCAACAAAGAACCGAAACGTTGGATAGATAATAAATTAAAGTTCGGATTAATCAAACTGCTTTGCTAGTTTGAAAATCAAACGACGTACAGAATAAATTTATCAACAATTCGCACCGACTCGATCGATTTGTAAGTTCTTTACTAACAGGCTCACAAGTCTCAAATTGATGTCTATCATCAGCAACAGCTAGAGCGTCATCTAAACTGAGATGGATTTGAACCCTGAATATTTGTCCAGAAAGAAGAGGCTCAGGCAAAAAATCCGTTATTAAATTCTTCCCCTTTGAGGTAAGTGATAATTGTTGATAGTTTGAAATGTTTTCAAATTTGCTGTTTGGCATTATAAATACTTATAAATATTTTTGTTTTTCAGTCACCTCGGCAATCCTACTGGAGACCATGAAACCCATATTAGGTCGGATTGGATTCAAAAAGATTTACATTCAAGTCATATGCACACCATAATTATTAGAAAAATAGGTCGCTAGGAACGCTGAACAATATGCGCAAAATTTTGCGCTTACTAGTAAAAAGTATACACATACAGGATCTCAATGAAACTTTGTGTTTCCTCGTAGAGATTCCATTGTTATAACAAACAATGTGGAAAAGTTTTAAAGCTCGGACTTTTATACTAACCATCTGTATAACTTGTTGACATAGTAAACCAATTTTGTTACATTTCATTTTTATCTTTACCATTAAATTTATATTACAACATGTATGTATGTATGTATGTATGTATGTATGTATGATAGTTGTCCACCATGGGTGCACGGATTCACCGCAGTTTCTGCCTAAGTATTACTGTATTTGTTTTCTCCACTCGTGGAGTGTTCCACCGTACCCGATAAAAACAAACACAAATCGTCGCCAGTGTATTGCTATCTCACTCACTCACACGCTCTCTCGCAACACTGGCAAAATTATCGGTGGGCCACCGTCCGTAAGCAGAACTCCGACAGGTCAAAACCAGTGCAACACCGTCCGAATAAACAAACAGTTTGACAGCACCTAGTGGTGCACCAGTGCAACACTAGTGCAACACTCGGCATAAACAAATACGGTATATGTGTTCACGTGCATTCTTTAGATTATTAAGTTTCAAATCTCCAATGCTACGCGTGCACAATACCCGGACTCCATGGCTTCGTATGAACTGTTATGGAGTGAATGTATTGTGTTGATGTGAGGTATATTTTGGAAGAACGAGTCAATCAGGTGGGCTAGTTTACTTACAGATATTCCGGCATCCGTGTATATACCAGGCCAGCTGGCAACTGATTGAACATTCTTATCATATAGTCAGTTATAAGAGGAAACACATCTTAGCTGTCAGCGACCTTTGGGATTCGAACCCATAAGTTTTCTTGCCGATACCGGGAATCGAACCCAGTACACGCCTGGCATACTAAAACCAGACTCGCGCCAGCCTATCCACTAGACCACATCGGCGCTTTTACCATTGTAATTTACATTACAACACTTCCAAAACTCAATTTTAAGCATATCTGTTGAGAGTGAAAATAAATAGAAGAGATAAGGGCATAACGAGCACCCAGGGCCTTATAAGCACTACTCTTTTCTTCAAAAGTACGTATTTTCTTAAAAAAAATTTCATGAGGATTTGTTTCGTACTTTTTTTTTTATGTAGCGGCCCACCACACTCCCCCACACCAAAAGGCTCAATTGAGCCCCCTGGTAATGGACGCTAATGTTCTCAGCATGTCTGGCAGCAATGATAATAAAAGTTAACGCGAGCAAATTTTAATCATGCTGAGAACACAAAATTGTTTAATGTCGTGCGAGGAAATGTATTATTTAACTAAATTGACTACAATATGAATCTCAATGGAAAATAATTTCCTTTGAAGAGATTCATTGTACTATATTTACTATTACACTAATTATATTTACTAATTTTATCAAGTTATGTTCAATCATTTAATAAGATAAAAATACAAACTACAATTTTTAAAGAATAATAATATTAGAAATTAACGCTACAAATATGCAAAAGGTAAGCAAAACAAAGACTGGTTGATGATCGACTGTTTTAATGGTTCAATTTTTCTTTCAAAAGCTGTATCACTTTGGTTTTGAACATGGAACGATTGGTTATGTTTTTAATATCAGTTGGTAAGGTGTTTTATTTAGTAGGTCCAATAAACGAAATTCTTTTTTGCCCTAATGATGTTGTGGATCGGCTTCGTTGCAAGAAATCTGACTGGCGAGTGTTATGAGTTCGCAACCCCGTAGTAAAATGGAGGTTTTGAATATTTTCAGTTGAGTGTAGATTATCATAGATATATATAACAGTTTGCAAATCACAGAGTTCAGATATTGGAAGAACGTTATGCGTTCTTAAAGAGTATAGCTGAAAGGTAGGGAATAACACAGGGAGTTTTAAGATGTTTTTCAAGCATCTATTCTGGAGCGTTTGAAGTTTCTGTAAGTGGGACAAAGAAGCTCTTCCCCATATCATAACAAGGTAGTTCAAATGAGAGTGAATAAACGCAAAATAAAATTTAAAGAGAACATGTTGGGGAACAAAATTTCTCAGTTTCCAAAGAACACCGCAAAGAGGAGTAATTTTTTTTTCCAGGTGTTCAATTTGACGATTCTATGAAAGAGTTTCATCTAAGTAAATTCCTAAGTATTTGAAACAACTAACTCTCTCAATCGTATTACCATTCATAGCTGGGTCATTAGTACGAGGCAGTTTTTTATGTGAAGAACGAAACAACATGTATTTGGTTTTTGTATAATTAAGTGAAAGTAGGTTTGAATTGAAATATTTTGAAAGAAGTTTTAGGTCGTCTTCAATGTGCTGAATTATAATATCAGGTGAAGTTTCTGAATAAAAAATTGCTGTATCATCGGCAAATAAACGTGCTGTGCCTTTAAGTTGAAGGTTACATAAATCATTTACATATAAGAGGAAAAGTAATGGCCCGATATTTTTAAAAGACACACACCGTCTTAGCTGATTTAGGCTTACAGACTGAATAAATGACATGGACAACTTAAGATTAACATTTAATACCCAGTACCGAGATGGGAATCGAACCCATGCCATCAGTGGACCAGCGATTACTGTCTTACCACGCTAACCACTCGACCACCGAGACGTACAGCATTCTGTACGTAGATATTACTCCCTTGTGGTACACCGATATCAATATTTCTTAATTCGCTTCTTGTATTTTCAATAGCCACAAACTGCTTGCGATCTTCTAGGTAGCTACGAAGGATATTATTTGCTGTTCCTCTTATCCCGTATTTATGCAATTTGGACAATAATATGTCATGATTTAGAGTGTCGAAAGCTTTTTTGAGATCCAAAAACAATGCCCCAACAACATTTTTTGACTCTATTTTACATATGATAGATTCCACTAATTCTGAGATGGCAATTTGAGTGCTCGAGCCTGATCTAAATCCATATTGCAGTTTATAGAGTATATTGTTCTGATTTAGAAAGTCTACAATCCTATAAACAAGAAGCTTCTCGAACACTTTACTAAAAACGCTTAAGGTCGAGATAGGACGATAGTTATTGACGTCAAGCGAATCGCCAGCCTTAAAAACAGGGATAACTTTCGCAATTTTTATACAGTTCGGGAAAACTCCTGACTCTAATATTTGGTTAAAATATTGTGTGAGTATGTACGAGAATGTTTCATGGTTGTTTTTTAGGACGTTAACAGGGAAGCCATCTGGTCCATGACCCTTTTTATTTTTAAGTGAAAAAATAACTAATAAATACTTCCTATAGCATTAATTTTTCACAAAAACAGGAATCTTCTTATCATCTCTTACAGAGATATTTAAAAAAATCAGCTAGGTTCTCAAGTAACGAAAATATTATAATTTTTGAGCATCACCAAATAAGCTCTTATAACCTTGATCTATAATGTACGCACTGCAACACGATGTACACATTGTTTCTAAATTTTTCACATCATAAAATTTTTGATTTTTCACTTTTATCAATATTAAAACACGTTTTTACTTAAATTTGTTGACTCGAGGCATATAGAGCACCACTAATCGAGGCACGATGAGCATTTTCTGTCGTAGAATCTATCAGTGAATTAAAATTGATTAAAAGAGCCACAGCCAGTTAACATCCGACGATTTAGCCTATAGGTAAGGTGTCGGAGAGGTAATTAAAAGACTAGAGTTCGATTTCTGTTCGAGGTGATTTTTTTTCCATTTACAATTCATGATCGATTTTTTTATTGTTACATTATACGGCTAGTAGCATCATCCGCCAAACAAAACACTAGAAACATAATGCATGAGCGTGTTTGAACTGTTTGTATTTTACAAACAGACCTAGATTATTTTGTTATTGCTTTGTTTGATGAATCTATGACAGACCTGACTTTATTGAGTTGAATTCGCTGCTAGATTCCCCAGCAGAAAACGCTCATTGAGCCCTGATTAATGGTGCTTATACTGCCCCAGGGGGGGGGGGGGGGGTTCCATCATGCCTCTACAGTGGCAGGTTTTCAGCTTTTGGCCAAATTTTTTAAAATGCATTTTTTAACGTTTTCATCTAGTTTTTCACTTTTCAGCCCGTTAGGAAATAGGCTTTTCAAGTGTCTGAACACGAAACAATAATGTAACCTCCATATTATAGCTATTTTCTTTGGTTAAATAAGCGATTTCCTTAAGGTGGCCATTATGCCCTTATCTCCCCTACAGTGATATCTAATGTTTATTGTAAGATTAAAAATTTACAATTTTCAATGCATATTTGCTAAAATCAAGTTTTTGCAGCATTTAGGGGGCAAAGGATTGATTGATAAAATTTATGCTACATTAGAGATTTCTCGAATTTTTTAGAGAATTTTCCAATAGCGACAGTATCACAAAAGTTTATTTTTTACCCTAAAAATCATCACACAGGTAAACATAGTTTTTGGTGCCTATGTTTTGATAACTGATCTTACCGTCCTAGATTTTTCATATTTTATCTTTTCTGGTCATGGTCATAAGTCAGTCAAAGCGGAATTCGTTACGAGAATATATTTTTCATCTCTTCAGTATTGCCGTAAGACGAAATTCCACTCCTATCTTAATGATCCCAAATGAACAATCCAATTAATTTGATTTTTAAAATTTGAAATATAATCCATAAATTTCCGTGTCTTGCTTACTTTCGTCTTTTGAACTTAACTAATTCATTGCAAAACTATTATTTTTGAAGGTCATCAGCTTTAAGCTGATTGAAGTTAAAGTGTTGTTCGCAAAAAGAAAAAAAATCAATCCGCTCCACTACTTTCCAGTTCAGCTTTGATAAATTAGACTAATTGAAATTTAAATGTTAGATTAAATGGCCGGGATCCACCGATGGCCTCACAAGTCATCACTTATTCACAGATTCCGGGGAAAACCATGGTCCGTGACAATCTGCCACACACAAATGCAAAATTTGTCTGCGGAAGAGTAAAATTGTGACCCAACTTTCTGGATCCAGCCGGGCCACAAACCAGGAACAACTGAGCGGAATGGTCATTTTTGGTTTACCGAAATTCACATCTAAAATGGAAACCCGAAAAATAAAACTTCCCGGATCCGGCCCCGGAGTTGACCAATTTTTCAGCTCCGAAAAATCCACATCGTACATCGTCCGTCACCATGTGGTTTGACAATGACGCCGATCAGAGCAAAAGCGCAGATTGGGAAAGTGGAGGCGCGAAAATAAGGACAAATTGAATTATGTTTTGCTGATTTTACGTGTGGATGTCTGCTGGTAAAAGTTGGTGATGCTTCCAGCAAAATTGATTGCTGGTGCTGACAGGCTCTTGTGAATACATTGTGTTCAATTCAAATGTTGAAATGTTATCATTTGGACATATTTTACTGATTGGTTCGTTGTGTACATTTATAAAGGTATTTAACTTAATATTTTAGTTCATTTGGACATCAATCTGAGCAAAGGTTTTCGTTCGTCATTTTTTGTTTGTCAAATCCATTTTTTTAACTTTTCTGTCATTTATGCTTGGGGAAAACGCCAAGATGGTACATGTATCTAACAATTAAAAATAACATCGCTAAGGTCAAAATTATTGACTTTGTGCTGAAAATGCAAGCACTATTCCCAGCAAACATAACATCGCATTAGAAATGTCAGTTCAACTCGTTAACAATGTAAATGCGAATCGTAATTCCTACCAAACCAAGTAAATGATCGTAAAAATGGTTGGTTAAAGTCTACCGACTCGTACACTGCCGGCCAAAAGTTTGGGATCACCCACTAAAAAACATGCAAATTTTTATCGTTCATATCTCAGCCGTCTTAGGACATATTGAAAATCTTCTGATCTCATTTGAAAGATAATGAGCATTAGCTATCTCGGAGGTATTTTGTTCAAATATAATGTTTTAGTTTTAAACTTAAAACTTAACCTAAAGTTATAACATTTTCAAAAAATCGCACTCAATATTCAAAGCCGATCATCTCGGGATAGGGTGGACCAAATCTCAAAATTTGAGTGGCATTAGAATCCCTATTCTTTACTTCTCAAAACACAATCAAAAAAATTTGAGAAAAAAATCAAGAATGTATTTTTAATTTATAAAATAGACACTTGAGTTATCGTCCAAAAGTTTGGGATCACCCCTTTGTATGGTGAGTTTGGGATCATTCTTATAAAAACATGCAAATTTTTTTTATTCATATCTTTCTCATCTAACATCTTATTGCAGATCTGAAGGGTTCATTTGGAAGCTTAGGAATTGTTGTTTTTTAATATATTCATTCAAAAATTATATTTTAAGGTGAGAACTATAAAAAAAATCCGGGAACTTTCAAAAAAACAATTAATTTTAGGTGATTTTTTTATGGTTATCACTTCAAAATATAATTTTTGAATGAATTTATTAAAAAACAACAATTCCTTAGCTTCCAAATGAACCCTTCAGATCTGCAATACGATGTTAGATGAGAAAGATATGAATAAAATAAATTTGCATGTTTTTATAAGAATGATCAGAAACTCACCATACTAAGAGGTGATCCCAAACTTTTGGACGATAACTCAAGTGTCTATTTTATTAATTCAAAATACATTCTTGAATTTTTTCTTTAATTTTTTTGATTGTGTTTTGAGAAGTAAAGAACAAGAATTCTAATGCCACTCAAATTTTGAGATTTGGTCCACCCTATCCCGAGATAATCGGCTTGGAATATTGAGTGCGATTTTTTGAAAATGTTATAACTTTAGGTTAAGTTTTAAGTTCAAAACTAAAACATTATATTTGGGCAAAATACCTCCGAGATAGCTATTGCTCATTATCTTTCAAATAAGATCAGAAGATTTTCAATATGTCCTAAGATGGCTGAGATATGAACGATAAAAATTTGCATGTTTTTTAGTGGGTGATCCCAAACTTTTGGCCGGCAGTGTATATGACAAAAGTCCGCCATGTTTGCAAATTTGTCTCCCGCGTGCGGGATTCAAATGAGAAAACAACCTTGTTGTTCTCTTTGCGATAAGCAGTGCAACCAGATTTCTAAAAATCAGAGGGTCCATTTGGATAAACTGGCCAATGAGAGAAGCAGCAAATATTGTCGCTGGCAACGGTTTGCATGCATTGAGAGCAAAACTTGCGCTCTCTCGCATACTGTCAGGATGTGCGGTAAAAGGTGTTGTATATCGTCCAATTTTTACAACTCTTATCGCTTAAGCCAGAAGTTAAAAATATGTATGTATATTGCCTCCACTTTAGTACGTAAATGCTGTTTTTTCGAGTTATATAAGATGATTTTATAATGTATATGAAACGTATAGCAAAGTTTATTGAGAAATATACCTACAAAAATGTTTGCTGGGTTAGCTATACACACTACGAAAAAAATCTGTAAAATCACATCACATGTGATGTAAATAAAAAGAAGCATCATATATGACATAATTTTCAGTGCTAGTTGGAAATTACACGCCAGTGAAATTTTGCAACGTGTAAAATAAAAATCATGTAAAAGTTTGCAACGTGTAAAATAAAAATGATGTAAATTATAATCTCACTGAATATTGGAAGAGAAACTTTCCAATTGGAATTTGTGTTGTTTTATTTTTTGTTTATATGATTCAATAATGGAATTTTCTCATCTCTTCATAAAAATTAAACCATTTTATAACTAATTTAATTTATTTTATTTAGCGACAAAAAATTTTTAGCACACATTTTTTTTATTAGGATTCACTTCACCCCTTCAATTTCTTCCCCGGATCCTAAGTTGAATAACGTGGAGCCGCTTCCGGAACCGCATCCCTGCTTCACGAAGATCTCCGGGAACCTCACTCGCGGGAAAACTACTTAAAACGAATACTTTGGTGCACGACTTGACTTGACACTTTGTTTACATTTATCTATGGTCCTGTTCTTGATAGTTAATAATTTTACATGACATTATCATGTTCAGTGTATGTAATATTGACTAAACACAAATTCAATACCGTCATCACATTCCATGACGTGTAATTTTAAGAAATTTTCTTATTCAGTGTTGTTAAGAATTTTGTGTGACCAAAAACATTTGTAAAATTACATCACATATGATGTAACGAAAAAGAAGCAATACATATGATGGAATTTTCAGAGCGAGTAGAATATTACACGTCTATGAATATCAACAGACGTGTAAAATTTGGAAGACATGTAAATATTTAAGACGTGTAATATTTAATTCACACTGAAAATTCCGTCATTTGTGATGCTTTTTTTTATTTACATCATATGTGATGCAAATTTACATCAAATAATAGCATTCTGTGTCAAGTAATATTCATGTCATTCGAATTCGGTGCTATTATGGATTCAACTTTTTTCAATCTGTAAATTTACATCAATAAATCGCGTTCGACGTCATGTAATATTAAAGGTTTTTCAATTTCAGTGTTGTTAAGGATTCAGATTTTTTTTGCTGTGTAGAGCTTATCGCAATCAACTAATTGTTGGAGTAAAAGGTAAAATAAATAATCATGTTAACAGTTTTAATCCAATTTTATGTTATTGGGATGTAATTTGCGATTTAAATTCCCATTCAGCGAGCAAAGCATGCATGAATAATGGAATCAATAAAAACGAAATTCTGCATCCACTGGGAATCGAACTTGAGCCTTCTGATATCGCTTTCCAGCACCTTACCACAAGACCAGCTCCTCAGTTTCAAAACGACCACCAACACATATAGGATCTCCTCACCTGGAATGAGGTAGGCTATAAGAGTTTATACGGCCGATTGTATTGATGGCTGGTTGGCCTCAGCCATAACCACGAAAGTTTGGTCGCATGCAGATTGAGAAGGTGGCCGCACGTGTCTGATCCCCAGGTCAGAGGCGGCGTGCAACAACAACCTAGCGTCTGTTCTCTAGGTCAGGGGGCGACTCAAACAACGTCTGTCTCGTCAGCTAAGTCCACGGACACGAATTGGAACTTGGAACGTTTTAACCCTTGCCCAACAAGGCAAGATGGCTCAACTTGCTAGATAAGCTAGCCGCCTCAAGCTTGAAATTCTGGGACTGAGCGAAGTCAGTTGGCCTAACACTGGAGAACACATGACATACTCTGGGCAAGTACTTCTTTATTCTGGCATACGAGGAGAACACGCTACTCGGGAACGAGGAGTTGGTTTTCTGTTAAACCCGCAGGCCCATGCAGGCCTCATTAGTTGGGAACCGATAAACGAAAGAATAATCGTAGCCAGTTTTAGAACACGGGTTAGAAACCTCACAATGGTCCAGTGTTATGCGCCAACTGACGTTGCCGATTTGCAGGAGAAAGAGCAGTTTTACAGTCAACTGAACAGCGCGGTTGAGAGAATTCCGAAGGGTGAATTTCAAATCAATTTGAGCGCATCATGGGACGCCATGAGCTAGGACAGATGAGTGAAAACGGAGAGCTTTCTGTAAAATTTTGTAGCAACAACAACATGGTGATCGGTGGATCGCTCTTCCCCCATTCGACCTGCACTTAAGGTCACTTGGGTATCCCGAGATGGCTGAACAGAAAATCAAATTAACCATATCTGCATGAAACGAAGATGGGGAAGAAGCCTTCTTGATGTCCGCAACAAACGAAGTGCAGACCTTGTGTCTGACCATCACCTCGTCCTTGGCGAGATACGACTGAGAGTTGCACGTGTCCAACGGCGCGAGGAGAAGAAACGACGGGTGTAGAAACGACGTACGCCGATTTGAGAATCCAGAGGTGAAAAGGGCATACGTTGAACAGCTAGAGTCCCGAGCCTCGGAATTGCCGGCAGACGGAACAGTCGAAAAACGGTGGTGTGGAACAGGCCCGTGCAAATGTCCTGTCTATGGGGGGGGGTTTCAAAATTCAAATTCAGCTAAAATCGATAACAATACCAAAAATAAACACCATTTCTCACTTATAATTACCACACAAACTAAAAAAAAGAATGATAAAAACTATGTTTTCAAATCATATCGCAATGAAACTTTAAAATTTTCGGTAAGTCATTGATATTTTTTTCAAAATGATGTTCCTTATTCTGAAGTAGAAATTTGTTTCAAAAGAATTTCGAAGCTACTTTAAAATGAACATTTCCAAAACACAGAGTTTAAAACCATTCTGAATTCTAAAATAAATGTCCAATCAGTTACAAAACTAACAATGATAATTTGTTAGTAAAATGGTAATTATAGTTAATTTTAATTCAACTTAGTTTAAATTCTTTTCTTTATTCTCAACTGAAGGGTTGATTGAAAAATTCCGCTGTGGTATTTTGAATTTGAACAAAAAATATTAAATCGCGATTTGAAATGTGAATTTTCGATAACTGGAAAAAATCCATTTTGAACTTAGGAGAATTTGTTCAATGATTGATGGTTTTATTAATATGAAAAAAGAAGAATATATTTATTATTATTTGAAAAGTGCCAGTGATAAAAGTCAGAGATAAAACCTTTTTATAAAAAAAATCGTCCAGTTATCAAAATAAGTTCATTTTTGAAAATACAAGCTCTGAGTTTTTTGTCACTTTCGATTGAAATATTGGGTCCTGGAAAAAAAAATGACGGTTGAATCTATGTTATTCTTATAGAAAATTTAAATTTAAGGAGTTATTTTTCAAGTACACGAAAATTCAGAATTAAAAAAACAAAGACAAATTTGGGGATTTTTTTTTATTATCTGACAATTTGCGCCGGGGGTCATCAGATTTTCCCCAAAATTGAAAATTTGGTTTATTTTTGCGACTTAAAAACACATGTATTTTTTCAGATTTCTAACATCTTAATTTTTTGAGTTAGCTTCGGTTAGATTTTTTTGTAAATAAAAAATAACCATTTTTCAAAGCTACATAACTCTGTTGTTTCTTAACGGAAATTATAAAATAGCACATCAAAATGCATTGAAATTTTATCAGCTTTCCAAATAGAATAGTTGAAAAAAATTAAATAATGACCTTCAACATGAAAAGTTGTAAATAAACTTTAAATGGCGTCTAAAAGTACCGTCTGCACCACCGAATATTTTGCAAAAAATACCATTATGTAGCTCGATTCATGAAGCAACTCATCTGAAGACACCAAAGTGGGCCATTAACACCTTGAAGAGTTATGAAAGAAATAATGACAATAAATCTCTTTTTTTGCATCGAAAACAAACAATGGTCGAACAACTGCACTCACATATGGAGATAGCAAGCACTTCTAACAACATGGAAACAAAAGAACTTACCAAAACAGGTAAAACACACTAATTTTTCGTGCTTTGTAGAGTGTTTGCAGCAAAACTGACTTTAAATTTTAACCAAAATTCTGAGTATCGTATTGTTTAAGTGATATAACTAATGATGGGAATGTTGCTTTTACAACCTGGTCATATACTATATAACTTATTAATTTTTCGATCAAACATCATTGTGAAGCATAATCAATGCCAATAATAGAAGGTTCAGTCCCTGTATTTGTGATCACAAAAATGTGATTAAAAAATCAAATATAGGCGTGCTTTACATAGTTTTTATATCGGGAGCTAAGCACTGGACACCAAAATCCTTTCCCATTGATCAAAAAAGTATGAGAAAGTGGCACAAACGTTGTAGAAATAATCAAAGAGCTCAGTATGGCCAGCCCAGGCTGTAAAATGATGAAAATATGGAACTTTTACCGTATTCGTTATCTGCATTCGCCCAGTTTTGAGGTTTACCATACTAGAACGAACATAATTCGTCGTCAGTGTTTTGCTACCTCGATCGCTCGCACACGAATCTTCAGTGTTCCACCGTCCATTTTAAATCAAATCTGGGTAATTACGGATGCAAAACTTAACGCATAAACTTCTAAAAATGACAGCAAAATGTGCATAACTTGTTGTGACCTGGTGCAAAACTGGGTAGAAACGAATACGTTATTAGATTTTTGGATATAACATGAAGTCAGTTAAGCTGCAACAATCTACCGCCCCTTCTTTCATAACAGTCCCATATACAAAAATAAGCAAGCGAGACAATCAGGCTTTTCTGTTTTGGAATATATTTTTAAATTGTGACCACCACTTTCAGCATACACGAAAATCGTTTCTAGGTTGTCATAATAAATCGTTAGGCCTGAAATTTTCGAAATTGGGTTATTGGTAAGGTCGGGAGCACCATTTTTATTCATTATGGGACTGTTAATCGACCATATTTGAAACCTTTTTCGATCTACTAGCATAACAGTCTTATACAAAATATATTTTTCTCACTAAGCTACTTTCTAAGACTTAAATTTGATCATTTTTGAACTTCTAAATGCAATTGTCAGAAAAAGAAACATACTTTTGCAAAAAAATATCATGAATTCCACATTGTAAGTTGAATCTTTTTACGATTTTTGATTGCATCCGATAGTTTTTCGCTCAGGAAGTCATTCCTAAGAAAGTCAAACCTGCCTTCGAAAACTAGTGTGCATCATTCGATATCAAGTTTTTAACTCACTGTTAAAATGTTAAAATGTTAAAATGATTCAAAGCAATAAACCAAAGACTATTTCGCCGAAAGAAACATTGAAAAGTAACCAAATCCGTGGTATTTCACATATGGGACTGTTATTCAGGTATATTTCATATAGGACGGCCACGAATTGATATTTTTTTTCGAAATTTCTAGAACAAAACCTCTTTTTTGAGTCTTTTATGTTGAAGCCTTATGTTGACCTAAAATGACGAAAATTCATATGGGACTTTTATGCGAGTAGGGGCAGTCTGAAAAGGACGAAAAAATAGTGTTTTATACCAGCTTTGATAAATTCTTTTGTTTCCATGTTGTTAGAAGTGCTTGCTATCTCCATATGTGAGTGCAGTTGTTCGACCATTGTTTGTTTTCGATGCAAAAAAAGAGATTTATTGTCATTATTTCTTTCATAACTCTTCAAGGTGTTAATGGCCCACTTTGGTGTCTTCAGATGAAAGTTGCATCATGAATCGAGCTACATAATGGTATTTTTTTGCAAAATATTCGGTGGTGCAGACGGTACTTTTAGACGCCATTTAAAGTTTATTTACAACTTTTCATGTTGAAGGTCATTATTTAATTTTTTCAACTATTCTATTTGGAAAGCTGATAAAATTTCAATGCATTTTGATGTGCTATTTTATAATTTCCGTTAAGAAACAACAGAGTTATGTAGCTTTGAAAAATGGTTATTTTTTATTTACAAAAAAACCTAACCGAAGCTAACTCAAAAAGTAAAAATGTTAGAAATCTGAAAAAATACATGTGTTTTTAAGTCGCAAAAATGAACCGAATTTTCAATTTTGGGGAAAATCTGAAGACCCCCGGAGCAAACCCGTCAGATAATAAAAAAATTCCCCATTTGTTAAATATATTTCTAAAATTTAAAAAGTAAGACTATAGAATTTGAAAAATTAATAAGAAAATTGAAAATAAAACCGTTCTTTAAAATTTGGTAAATTTATTCAGAAATCTTTAAAAAATAAAGAAAATGAATAAGATAAGTTTTTTGAAACATTTCAGAAGTTTTTTTTAATAAACACGTTTCACCATAACCATTTATTTTATCGATGACTCAAGGCAACAACATTTTGGTGGTTATTTCTTAAATGATTGATTTGGTAAATTTTAGCGTATATTAAGTTTTTAGTACGTTATGTATATTTAGTTTTGGTGGTAAGGAGTTTTAAATGTATCAGTTTAAAGTGAAATCACACATTGATAACTGATTAACCAATTAACCTATTTTCATGAAAAAATCATATTCTGATTCTGTTTATCATATTTCATCCAAATAAGGAATAATCTTATGATGAAAATTATGTATCATGACATGATGCAATGATCAACATATTTGTCGAAGCTTGCAAAATGATCACATGTATGCTTTAAAAATATTTAAAATTCAGTTTGGATTAAAACTTCTTAAAAATTTGATAAATGAGAAAATGTTAAAAAACATAAAACTTCTATAACTTTTTCCGCAGAACTCAAAATTACTTGAAGTCTTAAAGAAAGTTGATAGTTCATATAAAACTTTTTTAAAAAAATGATATGTTTCTAACTTGAGTTTTTGTAAAAAAAAGCGGAGACATTTCTTAAATACTTTTTACTTATTTTCAAAAGTCATTTCAATAACGAAAGCTTATAGAATTATTGCATATTTTGATTCGACTACCCTAAATGAGTCGAAATTACCTTTGAAGTTCATTGCATCTCAAAAAATGTAAATTTTGTGGCCTTGTGTAAATTATGTGTTGTGTTCCGCATCTAGAAGAACAAAAAAAACACGAAATAATATTTAGTCTGAAAATGATTTCTTGAAGAATATTTCAAATCAACATAACATTTGTAAAGAAATGAACGATTTTTTTTATAAAAAAAATGGTCAATTTCAAACTCTGTTCTTATATTGTAAAAACCCACAAAAACCTATTATAAAAACCCATTCTGAAAACGAGGTAGGGTTTTTGTATGTCAAGTTTTGAGTTCCTATACAAAAGATAAACTGAATTGCAGATTGAAATCTAGAATTTGGTTTCAATTCGCAAACGTCGAATAGTGTCGTAGATCGAAATGTCTCAAGCCAAGGGTTATGTATATAAGACGTAATTCCGCCGGAGGCGAGAAAAATTTCTGACTTGCTTGTCAAATATATTTTAAGATCAAGTAATTTTCCGTTACTACGGTGAAAACTTTACTTGGAAAAAATTTTCATGGGGGGGGGGTTAAACCCCTAAACCCCCCCCCCCCCCACAGTGGTTCAAATCCCCAAAAAGCCGGAAAAAAGTCCATTTTTTAAGTCAGCGACAACCAAATTTTTTATGTTGGAATCGAATCTTCAAAATTTTTGAAACGTTATGATGTATTTAGATATTTTATAGAACCTTTCATACACCTTCTATGAAACATACATGAACGACAAGTTTAACACCAGAATTAGAAGTAGGATTTTTTATTCTCAACCCATAACAACTTAAAAAAGCATATAAATCTTTAAAAATTTAAAAAAATTTATACCGAAGTGATGTTTTATAATCTTATTCACAGTTTGAAGCTGAAAAACGTCCTCAATATCATGAACTAATAAAGATTCCCTTGATTGAAAACCCAAAAATAGATGAGAATATTTTTTAGATTTATTCTATTCATTTTTCGGAAGCAAAAATAAAGCTTGCGCTGACGATCGCCGTGGTAAATTATACACCGTTGGATAGGTGAAAGCCTCAGCAAAAACATTTCTTAAAATCAGCTGCTAGTTTTTGCTATATTTTGAATACGATGTCTTTGAGTGGAACGCGGTTTGGTTTAAAAATGCAAATTTTAAAGTATTTATACAGAGTAAACCAAGCATTGTTTGCTTCGGTACACATGCAAATTCACCATAAAACATCAGTTCTAATATTAATCCAACTTACCTACAGGAATTTAGGAACCCATACTTAATTTTAACAAAAATATTCATAATAAGTTGAAAAATATTAAATTTTCCAGCATAAAGCTCGAACCCCGTTTTAAGTAGTATTTTTTTTTTAAAAATAGCAAACTTTTAAAAAATTCTAATTTTTTTTTTTCAACTTTCCGCCTATAATCTTTAACAAAATAGCTTTTTATTAATTTTTTCCCACTTTTTTGGATTTTGAACCACTGTGACCCCCCCCCCCCCCCCCCCCCCCCGTTCGCACGGCCTTGGTGTGGAATCAAGAATGCCTTTATCACGACTAGCCATGGTACTCTCGGTAAAGTTCGTGGAAGAAGAAGTGAATAGATGTCGGATGAAACTTGAAGGATGATCGATGATCGGAGAAAGGCGAAAGTCGGAATTGAGCAGGCATGTAACGGGTCAGCCAAAGCAGCCGCCTGCTCACAATATGCGGAGCTGGAAAAGGCAGTTTAACGAGCTTGAAGACGAGACAAGAGAGCCTGGACAAACTTTCTAGCAAACGAGGGAGAAATAGCCACAAAATTTTTAGTATTTTGCGTTACGTAACTATAGAAGGGGGGGGGTCCTTGTAGCAGTTGCACCATTTGAAAATTTCAATCTCCACAAACCGATTCAAGGGATCGGTTTGGCGCCTTACTGTAGTCTATTGGAACTGCTCGATTCGATGTCTTCATCGAGCTTATGTTCGAAGATTGATATCCGTGGCTTATTCACCTTAAGCCGTTTCCTTATAATGTTTCAAAAGGTCTGGATTGAGAGGGCAAGATCCAAAGTCCAGCTGATGAGCGAGCGACGATCTTAATTATTCAGAATCCCAAAGTTTTCTAAAGGTCGCTCGGGAAAAACGTATTTCCTGCTTAGGTCAACGGCCGAGATTCCTTGCCCTGATCTGAGGCTGCACTCTGCAAAATTACTTTGATCTGGACAGTGAACGTGCATAGAAGTGTGCTCTTTTGACCGCGGTCGAATCTTACCTTGCTTATAAAAGGTACAACTTATAGTGATTGGAGTTTAAGTTTAAATATTAAAATTCTTTTATTTATGTAGTTCACCATTTAGGTTACACAGCATAGTTAGGGCCAAATAGTGCGTGCAATATAAACAAGCCAGGTAAAGTCGTGCGTTAAACCCCGTGCCCGTGTCAGTGCTAACCTCTTTGCCGTAAGGCACATAATTTCGCCAACAGCTTCTTGCACCCGCCTCTAAACCATCCAGATCTCAACCGGCGCCCGCCGGAATCGAACACCCGTCAACACGTGCTCGATATCACGGAACGAAACCTTGTCCCGATTCTGATCGGAACTCCCCGAAGAACGACATCGTGGCTAATCCGATCCGAACCCATCACCTGTAACCTCTGCACTGCGGCGCGCTTCTCCCCTGCAAGTGGAAAAGGGAAAACCGGAAGTGACCAAAGGGCGCAGTGCAGGCTCTCGCACTGCAGTGTTCCGACTTTGCTCGACCAGGAGCGAAGCATCAGCAGCAGTACAACGATTCATTCACGGACAGCATCATCGGCGGCAGTAGTGACGTCATCCGCTCTTCTCAAACGGCCGATGAGCGAAAGAAGACGCCGTACAAGGTAGGAGTAATTGCCGCACATGGTGAGTCAAGACAATGGATGTTATTTTCATTTCCTTTCCATCTACCTAGAGCGCATCCAATCTTAGCGCAATTGTTGCAACGATCGCTGTTCGTCAAGATACGAATTGTATCACATCAATAAAGGAAATTGCGTTTATTTGAAACCATTTATCTAATACAATTTTGTATTTGTCATTACCATGCAAATTTGCATCGGCCGCGGCCCAAATTAAATCATCAAAGTTGATCATGATCTAAAATATCGAATTTAAAACCGAATGCATTCGTGCCATCACTTATGGACGACCCTGAAGTTTGAAATGTTTTAGCTGTTCGGCCTGGACTCTGATTGGCCGTCTCGAAGCACTGCACGGAATAGGAAAGATAGGAAATCGCACGCACTGGTAGGATAGCTAGAATGAAGAATATGTAAAGAAGTAGAAGTCTAATAAGAATGAATTCAAAATTGTTATATACTTACCCGCTGAATCGCTAGCTAATAAGAAAATGTATGAAGTTCCAAAACCAACTCTTTTTACTTAGTTTGAATTCCGTTAATGAATATATTCAACAATATCAATCCTACCCAAGAGTTTTAATATGAGAATTTGAATTTCCATCACTTCGCGAAACGTGTCCACTTTGAATTTCGATGTTTCAATCGTTAGCTTCAGCAACTTCCATTCGCAGTCGCCATCTGGTGACGAGTAGTTTTACAGACCTATGATGATTATTTTTCAGGTATGAGGGATCTCTACTGGGAGGCTTTTAGGAAAATTTCTAGAATTTGAATATTTTTGGGAGTTGGCCGAGTTAAACTTGAGTTCATCGGCCGCTGATTTTGGCAAGTCGAACTGTCTCGATCCTTTTTACCTTTTGGAAGAGCTATAAGGACTCGCCTTGTGGAGAGTCTCAGCCGGGCAAATTAATCTTGGTGTGTCGTCCCTTTTAAGGGTGGCGCAAAAGCGACACGCTTGCATCGGATCGGACAGTTTACGGCTACATCCTATCAAACGTTACTTATTGTTAAATAGGAGGAACGGGGTCTAAATTATAGATTTTTTGCATTACGTAATTTGTGTACGACGCCTAACTTCTGGAGTGAGACAAGGATGTATTTTATCACCACTGCTTTTTCTCATCATAATGGATGACATCTTGACTGGATCGATTGACTGTAGACCAATCCTTCGACAATGGAGCAGCTTAACGACCTTGACCTGGCAGACGATATTGTTTTGCTCACCCAAAGACAACAAGACATGCAGAGCAAACTCGATGACCTCACCGAAAGCTCCGAAACAGGACTCAAAATCAATGTCGGAAAGACCATGTCGATAGAAATCAACACAGTAAATCCTTACAATTTCGTGGTATTTGGGCAACAAATTAACGCCAGTTAACGCCTGATGGTGGTACCAGAAAAGACATCGAAACCCGGAATAGAAAGACCCGATCTGAGTTGGCGAGTCTCCGGTACACCTGGTGGTCACACGAAATCAAATCCGAATCTTCAACTCAAACATCAAATCCGTATTGTTGTACGGGTGTGAAACTTGCTGCGGAGTATCATCCGCGCTTGGTGGCCTGGCAACTGGATCTCAAGTGAGGAACTATTTACATCGTCGGTGGCATCAAAGGGCGCTTAAAAACGAAATTGGAAAGGTAAGTGGAGATGAATTGGACACACGCTGCGATGAGATGAAAACGAGAGGTTCGTCGCCTTCTAACGTGATCTTATTATTACAGCACAGGTGGGTTCAGTCGATCTTGTATCCACAGTTCAGCATTTAATTCTTCCTAGACGCATTAATCATGCTCATCGTGGTCCAGGGCGGAAACGTATCAGCAAGTCCGGCGTATTGCAGATGTACGGCTAAGAGAACTATCACTAAACCCTCTAGAGGCCGTCGACGGGTCTGCCAAACCCGCGCGGAAAAAGTGGTGCACTCGGGTACTTAGGTACCAGTACTCGGGTGTGAGGGTGAGGGTCCAACACGCGTTCGGGGGTCATGGCCCTGAAATGCGGACGTGACCGGAGGGAGACCGATCGCCAACTCGTTTTGCGTTTCGGTGGGTATAGACTCGACTCGCAAAACGAGTAGATGCGCAATGTGGGCCAATGGCGGGCCGATCAATTAGAGACGTGTTTACGTTTACGTCAGTGTCAGTGAGGCACAGTATGCCGGAAGTGTCAGGGCTCGACACGCGTTTCAGGAAGTGATGCACCTGAACCGCGAGGGCGACCTGATGAGGACGGTTTACAGTTCGATTTGCGCTGCGGGGAGTAAAGAACCCGACTTGAAAATTGAATTAAGTCAACACTACTTGAGAGTTCGGTGGAGTCTAAGTCCTACACGTGGCTTAGGAGGCTTGCCTCCTGACCCGCATTTTCGAACAGAAAAAGTGTCGTCGACAACTCACTTTGTGTTTCTGGACTTTCTGGACTAGATCCACAAAGTTAGTAGTTGCGCTAAATGGGGACCTCTTTTAACATGATGAGATGTCGGGTCCTAACTCGCCAGAGGAGGGGTTGCGCATCGAGTTGTGTTGAAATGAGGTAATTGCTGCGAGTGGAATCGGTAACGAGTATTGACTTGGAGCGCATTAGCGCGAAATGATCTTCCACTTGAAGTAAAGTGTGTCGTACAGTTCGAGGCGGGAACAAAAGTCAGAGGCCCCAGGTGGACTTAAAGGCGTAGGGGTACAGTGTTCCTTAGCATTGTATCATGGGTCATCCAGTTGCAGCCATGGACCCAGAGTAGCAAACTGGGGGTGGCGGTGGCTCGCCGTGCCTTGAAATGCAATCCGTTATATGGATTTTCCACCTGGGTTAACAACTTATAAAAAAAAGACGTATTAATCATTAATCCAATCTTTCCTGCTTTGCGTTTTAGTTTTGCGGTAGATCTCCACCACCGCTGCAGATGATCTGCCGAATATATCGATGACGTCGGCAGAGCAGATAAGTTGACTGGATCTGTTGAAAATCGTGCCCCGTATTTCAACCCCCGCTAGTTAAATAATGCTTTTTAGCGCCACGTTGAATATCATGCAGAGTAGACCATCACCTTGTCGAAGCCCCCTGCGTGAATCGAATGTACTCGACAATTCACCCGAAATCCACAGACAGCACTGCGTTTCATCCATCGTCGCCTTGATCAGTCTCCATAGCTCGTCATGGTCGACCGTGTTGTATGCGGCTTTGAAGTCGATGAATAGATGGTGCATAGGGACTTGGTGTTCACGGAATTTTTTGAGGACGTGCCGTAATGTGAAGATCTGGTCCGTCGTAGACCGTCCCTCCGTGAAGCCGGCCAAGACTTCCAACGAATCTGTTTGCTTGTGGCGTTAGGAGGTGAAGTAAGATTCGGGATAGCACTTTGTAGGCGACATTGAGAATAGTGACCGCTCGGTAGTTCTCACAGTCACTTTTTATAGATGGGGTATATAACCCCCTCATCCTACTCTTCCGTTAGCTGTTCTATGTCCCAGATCCGGACCATCAACTGGTGTAGGCAATCGTCCAACTTGTCCGGGCCTATTTTGATGAGTTCAGCTGCGATGTCATCCTTTCCAGCCAACTTGTTGCTATTCAGCTGGCGAATGGCTATCTCAATTTCACCCATCGTTGGAAGTGGCTCCACCTCGTCATTGACTACGCCGGCGATGTATCTTTTCCCACCGTCTTGATCTCCTACATGTGCGCAGTTTACTTTTTGATTTGTCTGTTTGGATGCACATTTCTGTTTGCAGCACGAAGCCTTTGCGGGATGCGTCGAGTTTCTGATAGAACTTTCGTGTTTCTTGGGAACTATGCAGCTGTTCCAGCTCCTCGAGCTGCTTCTTCTCCAAGCGGCGCCTTTTCTCCAAAATTCGGACTCTTTGCCCCTTCCGCTGTCGGTGATTTTCCACGTTTCGACGGGTGCATTCTTCGTCCATCACCCTCCTACACTCTTCGTCGAACCGAACCGATGGCGTTCTCCGCAACGGTGTTGATCGCTGTCTTGATGGTATTCCAACAGTTCTCGAGAGGGTCTTTGTCAAGCTCGCCCTCTGCCGGCAGCGTTGCTTCAAACGATTGCGCGTAGTCTGCCGCGACCTCAGGTTGCTTCCGTCGTGCGATATTTAACCGAGGCGGGCGTTGATTTCGTTTGTTGTTCATTTTCGGAGAGTTTCGGGAGCATCTTCACCATCTCCAGGTAATGGTCTGACTCGTTGTTGGTACCTCGAGAGGATCCGACGTCGATAATGTCTGAGAAGTTCCGGCAGGTGGTGCTGGGAAAAGTTACTAAGTACGGACTGCCATTCGTTTAGATGTGGCGAAAGCTTTTAGTATGAGGCCGTCTTCGTTGGTCACTGGTGCGCACTGAACCTTCCAATTGTCAGTTGAAATTTCTTCTCCTGGGCGACCTCTGCGTTAAAATCCCCGATGACAATCTTGATATCACTATCTCGCAGGAGGACCGTTGTGATGTAACTGTGTTGGGTCTCGAACACCACCAGGACGTTGTTGTACTCCGCACGCCGCCCTGACATGGAGAACATACGCGTACGGATCCTCCTAGCTCAGTCAGCGTGCGACCAAAGCATCCACCGCAGTTAGGTACCCGATCTCCGCTAAGGTTGCTCGCACCCCAGTTAGTACCACGGGAAAGTAGAGAATCGGAGTTGTTAGACAAGAGGCGATATGATCACTACCCGAAGGTTGATTGTATGGGGTCTCGAGTTGCACATTGTCTACCGTTCGTCAGTTGAAAGCGATGTACAATATATTATGCTTTAACTGAAAACTTCAATTTCTACAGGAGCGATGAACCAAATGATTATTAAAGGATTGCATCATAACCGGAACTTTTTCATCGATAATTTTGCTTGGCCAGGTTTACCTATCCAATTCTCTAAAGATGAGCGCTTAATTTTTTTTGCAATACAATGCGTCATCTGTTATACCTTTACAGAATAAACTTAAACCAAAATTGTTTATTAAACTGATCACTATCTGGAATCAAATTAGAAAGCCATAATTCACTTTGCTCACAAATCTTAACCTTTCCATTAAAATAAATGGCAACTTCAGTTCGTTCTATTGTTCCGGTCAACCGCCATCCAGAGCAGGACAGGTTCACTGGTTCGAATTATGGTGCAAATTAATGTGCTGCTCCTTTCGCTATCTTGTATCTTTCAATATGCTCATCCCACGCGCCGCCATCATCGCAATTCAGGGTGCATTAGTTAGCTATTTAGCCCCGTAGTCAATCATCCGTCGAACTCGATGGGTAGGGATGCAAACATTATGCAGCGCATCTGGCCGATATGCCAGGTTTAGTATCTGTTGGTATAGGTATGTAGTGATTGCTAGTCCTACATTGATAGCGATACGGATTAACGCACTTGGCGGGTGAATGAGGAGGTCACCTGGTCATTTAATTGGGTCCAATTCCGTTGAAGTGCTTATAGGAATCGATGAAGTCGGTCGGGAGATCTATGGTTATGTGGATTCTGAACTGGGATGAAAGCTCTCTCATTGGTGGAGGTATAAGTGATCTGATCATATTTAAGTTCTATATGAACTTTGTTTCGTCTTGACTGCTGAATAGTTTTTGATTTCCAGATTTTTGTTTCACAGTATTTTATTGCTTCATAATTAACTGCTTGGAGAATCACTTGCTTACGATTGGATTTCACCATTTCAGATCCAAGTCAATTAGCCGTAGGATTTGAAAAAGTATTTGAAAGGAAGATTAAAGCTATCAAATTTATAAGAAATCATAGTTTACTCAACCTAAATGTTTAACTAAACAGTGTCTTCCAATATGAGTTTTTATTCTGTAAAGGATAAACAAAATAACACTTCAAATTTTCCCATAATTCGTCCCTCGGAAAACTCAACCTGCAAAAGCATTTTCAGCGGCATTAATTAGCGTGCCTGACTGCATGATCGATGCAAATGGCTAATAACAGCCGGATATGAAAGTGAAATAATGGGACCAGCCAGCCAGAGCCAGAGCCAGAGCTCTCGGTCGCGCAATACGGTCGATTACGCAACTGGAGCATAATTTTGGCGGAAATTATAAACTGTCATCATTACGGACGAATGCGGCGGCTCGTTATCGTTGCTATTGGCAATTTGACGGGGATTACGTGCATACGAATTGGGTATGGGGTATAGTGCGTTTTGACCCGACTCAATGAATTTGTGAGAAAGATTGCCGATTTTAAAATTAGCTCCCAGTAGATTCCAACCGATATCGATCCGAATCACTCTTGGGGGATTCATAAAGTAGCTTATTCTGATAACACATTTTGAACAAAGGCTATTGATAAGAGTTTTCCATATATATAATTTTATTCCTGATACTTTCCTGATATATACCAATCTGTATATTTGAATAGCAATTTCTGTGGGTTTGTTTGTTTGTTTTTTTTTTTTGTTTGCTCGTTTATTTGATTGTTTGTTTGTTCTCTATATAGGCTCAGCCGTCTCAAGAGCTAAAGAGCTGAAATTTTGCATGAGTGCATATTAGGATCAAGAATAATGAAATATGTTCACAGATTTTCGGATTACCCCTTAAAACTGTGCAACTTCGAAAGGCCAAAACATCAACAGAAAATATCGTTTCTGCTTCAAACTTCGGCTCGAGAACGGAGAAGAATATGGTTACATTCAGAGATAATTATGAATATAAAATACATATCCAAATTGACTTTTTAAACTTAGACGTATTTTGCGTCACCCACTCTTGGCGACGAACGCGACAATTTATTCTTTGGCAACCCCCCTCCCCCGCATTCCTTTTGAAATTTCCTATAAATCCAAAGAAGGGTATAGAAAAAGTTCTGAGTATTTTATGTTAATTTCGAAAAAAAATCCAACATCCAAAAGATTTCAAGACCATAACACAAACAAATTGTGGAAGATAGTAGTTATTTAATTTTTTTTGTATTGTTGATTCTATTGAATCATTCGGTAAGAAAAACTTGATTTAGAGGTTTTGTGAAATGGTATGGTATGCAATTTTGTTGTATACAAGCTTTCGTGCAATTAAATCCAATTTATTTGTATTTTGCATTGATTTATTATCCCTCCACCCTCACGATTTTCCAACTCCGAGTGATAAATGAAGGATTTGAAATTTGTTCCAGTCTAATTGCTTTATGTCTCACTAACAAATTCATTGTTTTCTAAAAAATGCAAATCAATTTGGATTTCATATCAATAACGCACAAAGTTTCAAATGGTTCGATTGATTTATGATAAAAAAATATGCCATTTTATAGCAGTATTTTAATTTTAGAAAAAGTTACTTGATTAAAATATCTTTTTCATGAAAGTAGGATTATTTGTAATGAATGCAACTCCTGTAGCATTTCATCAACCTTCATGAAACATCCATAGCACATCGAATTTTTTACCAACAACATTCCAACTGAAAAACTTTTTTTTTTATTTAAATCAATTTTCAAGAACTTCTTGACAAGAAGTCATGGTGGTTTTTTTTTGTGGAATGAAGGCCGAATAAAAAAGCAAGAAGAAAAAAATCACCGGACAGAGTTTTTGTTTTTGTCTCTCATCGATATTTTGTCAACAAGTGAGACGTGAGATAGGAATTCGTCGCGCTTTCACAACCGTCGCGACGCCAGAAATCATTTTAAAATTTATGCTACCACCCAGTGAACATTTTGGTCTGTATATTTCAGTTGTTTCTGAGATATACACACTTTTGTACAATCTCAAAAAGTTGTATAGAATATTCTATATGAGCCTGTACGTGCCAAAGTGGAGGCAATATACGGACCAAATTCTGCTCACCTAGAAAATATAAAACTTTGTATTGCGTTTTCAACAATTTGATAGCAACTTTGATTTGCATAAAATCTTAGGATTGTACAACTTACAACTTTCTATTGCCTGCCCTACAATTTGATTACAATTTCCTTTTGCAGGTAGCCTGAGGTTTGTACAACTTTCTTCGCCATGTAATACAATTTATTGTTACTGTATCCCAAAGCAATTATATTTTTCCCTTATTACGATTTTACTATGAATCGCCGTGAACATTAATACAATAGAATTTAATGTTTACGGCGAAAAAAAAATTGAACTTTATACAACTTTATGTGTTTTTTTTTCCTCAGTCTCGAACTCACAACGCTCCGATCCCTGTCTTTCGATACTTCCTCGGCGCCATTTCATGTTGATACAAACAAGCAAATTTGTTCATGTACAGTTGAGAGTTCTGTTTAAAAATCAATTGATCGTATAAAATACCACTGACTGCATCATTTCGGACTTCAAATCTATTTATAGATGCCGTTTTTTGAAATACAACTTTGATCTATCTCATAGACGATTCTATAACAATCAATAATTGTATTCAGCGCTGTGCGATCTTAGCTAGCTATTTACTGTACTGTTAAACAATTTGACAATCTACAGATTGTTTAAATTCCATTATACGATGATCTTACAATTACTGTACGACCTTTCATGGAAATAATATGTCATCATAGATCGCAAGCATGAAAGATTGCGTAATTGTACAGTGGGATATAATATTGAGCTTTACACAATTCTACTGCAATTCAAAACAACTTTAGTGATCTTTCTATACGGTTAACAAAATATTACCGTATATAATGAACTATACAAACCACAAACGATAAAATATAACTTGGTTTAGCTACAACATGATTAATTAACACTGCTTTCATGTTTGAAACAAAACTTGTCAAGGATTTCCAATTTTTGCAATTGTTGTCATAAGATGATTACGATATTACTAAGCATAGGAATTGCATTATTAGCAATTATTTACCGATTAAGTTAATCTTAATAAGCGACTTTGAATGACATGTATGAATAGATTGTTTAAATTACACTATACGATTTTCTCACAATTACTGTACAACCTTGCATGGAAATAATATGTCATCATAGATCGCAAGAATGAAAGATTGCTTAATTGTACAGTGGGATTAAATATTGAGCTTTACACAATTCTACTGCGATTCAAAACAACTTTATTGATCTTTCTATACGATTAACAAAATGTTATCGTATGTAATGAACTATACAAACCATAAACGATAAAATATAACTTGGTTTAGCTACAACATGATGTTTATACAATTCCAGGAGGATCTTAGTAGTCTGCGACTGGAAACTGACGTGTTTTTTCAAGCTCTCAATTTCAAGCTTGTGAAAAAGTTTCAAAGTTTATTGAAAATCAAGTGTTAAACGTTATTTCGGTACGGAAGAACCCAGTAGTGATACCAATAATGGAGCGACCGATAAGAAAGCCAAAAGGACCCTCTGAATTTTAGGAAATCGATGCTTAAGCTGGTTTCTTGGCTGATTCCGGTGGTTGTTGGAGAAACTTTGATTCAGCAGTGAAAATACCGGAGCTAAGTACATATTTATTTTTATTACTTTTCTGTGGCATATTTTTGCTTGTTGAAGTGCAACTGTTTGTATCTTTTTATGTAGCCTTCCAACAGCAGATGTGGTCTGTAGTTTTTCAGTTTCTTTTTTGAAAATCGCTTTCTCATATCGACGTAAGATCGCCGGAAAACAGGAAACTATTTGGAAACTTAAAAAATAGTTCGAGAAAGAGATAGTTACCACAGATAGTTCATTTACATCATTCGTTCCTGATTTTAAATTTCCCCTCAAAATGATATAACAAAATTAAATAAAGAATAAGCATATTTGAGCAGGATTCGACCAGACCGAACTGAACGCAAATGTGTTATAATTGCAATTCGTTGATAGAAGTTCTAGTTTCGCGATTTATTTAAATAACGATTTTATTCAGGAAAACAGTGAAATTGAGAGATTTCAAAGAAGCAACCAGCGAGCAGTGAGCAATGCAATATATTATTTCTATTAATATTTTCATTTGCAATTTTCAAGCTAACTTAATTGAATACGAAAATACCAGTGTGCGGTTCAAAAGAAAAGATAACAATAAAAAGATAGATTATAATATATCAGGCAGGAAACGTAAAAAATTGATAATTTAGTGAAATCTTCATTTTAAAACTTTACAGTAAAATTTTCCTAATTCTTATTTGGATAAGAAATATTTAAAGAAAATTAGAAATTAAAAACTGGAACATTTGATCATTTCAGGTTGGGGAAAGCATGAAAATTTGGAAGTGTTAAATACTTGAATATATTTTGAAAATTGAATTTTAAAGATGTTGATAGTAAAGAATTTATAAGATGAAAATCTAAATTTTTGTAAACTATGGAATTATTTGGAATTTTGAAAACTTGAATGTATAACCTGAAAATTTCAAAACTAAAACATTATTATCATGTGTACGTTCAACATAAATTCAGAAATTTAAAGTATTAGAAACTTAAGAAATTAAAAATGTGTCAATTAGTGTACTGAAAATTTCGAATTTAATCTGGGTTTTTTTTCTGGAGATTTTTCTAAAAATACAGATTTGAAAAATTATTGTAACTAAAATATTTTTTTATTCAAAAGCAATTGAAAATTTTGACTTTTCATATTTGTGAATAGAATAAATGAAACTTTAAAAGTTTGAAATTTGGATTTGGAAAATTTTTAAAGTTTTCAACTCAAACCATGAAAATTTTTGTCAATTTCAGTGTGCACTAAAACATTTTTTTAATGGTTTATAGCTTGTTGTAGATTATAGGAAAGTTATTATGAAATCAGTCATTCTTTATTTTAATGTTTCTTTTTCTTGAAAAATGAGTTCAAAAGGGTTACATTAACATTTCAAGAAAATTCTAAAATATAATAGACTCATCTTGTCATTGTTTCCTACTTCTTAACTAATGTAGACGATTGACTAGGAAACCGTGAGAGTGCAAAAATAGAAAATAAAAGTTTTCATTAATTTCTGGTGAGAGACAACTAGAGATGTTTTCAAAAATTTCCATTGCAGAAATAATGCTAAACGAAATACATATCAATTGATAAGATAACCTTTCAAAAATAAATTGATTATGAAAGAATCCATTCAAAAATACTTTCGTTTAAAGTTTTAAAATCAAATAGTGCATGATTAAAAAAGGGCAGATCTAGGGATACACAGAAATTGGTTTTCTTTATCATGTTTTTATTATTTCTGATAGAATTTGTTACAAATAAACTTAACTTATTTGAAACATTTGTTTGACTGATAAAAAGTTCAATGGAAAATCTTTAACATTTTGGAATTTTATACCAAACATTTTTGATAATTTAAAATGTGAGGCAACAGAGAGTAAAGAATCAAAGAGTTTTCAAAAAGACAATATTCATAGAAAAACAATTTGGAAAAATTTGTGTCATTTTAAGTTGCTTTCTGCCTTCAACCATTAAAGCCCTTTTGCAAACTCTTTGCTTCAACAGGGATCACGTTTAGGAAGAAGAGCTAGTTTATCAAGGAAGAAATTTGGATCTTATTGATTTGCCTTCAATATTTTACTCGATCCAATTTTATTGGACGTTTATGAAATGCCTCATAGAAATAGGAGTTTCCTTAGGAAATGTCTAGGAGCATAGGAGGTGTAGGAAACTCATGATCGCACCATTTACCAAAATGGATCCTGATCTCTACCTTTCACCAACTAACACAACCCCTTCCTTGGATACTTGAATATGGATTCGCAGACGTATAGACGGTTTCCATAGTTTGTGATACTAGCTTATGTCTGACTCTGACAATTTCAATTTTTTTTTTTTTTTTGGAGTGCAAGAGCGAGAGGTTGCTAGTTAAACTTAAATAGTATCTTACTAACAATCCTTCCTTTTTCCCCATTGACTACTAGGACGTGGCCGGCGCCGTTATTAATCATATAAATCATATAAAAAAGGGAGAGCATCAGTTTTGTGCAATGAGATTGGCTGCTAATCCCAAGCACCATTCTTTTGGACTTTGTGCAAAATTGATGGCCTCGATTAATCACGGAGTAGCAACCATTGGCGACGTGGAACTTAATCTGCTTAGCCACGCCAGCGATCATGGAATTCGAAATGTATAGTTTGAAAATAATGTAAAAAATACGAAGTTCCTCTAGAATCGATTAAAAAAAACCTGTAATTGAAGCATTTCAAGTTCAATGATTTAAGGTGGATATGAGTAGTCAACCAAGCTAAGCTAAGCTAAGCTAACATGATGTTTATACAATTCCAATTTAAACTGGATGCATATACAATCGAAAATGAACACTGCTTTACGATTTCTGGTTATCTGGGCAGTGTTGCCAGATACTTTTTCAAGTCAAAAAAAATTAATCATGATTAATTCAAATGAAGATGATGATGTCAATGCAATTATATGTTTCATTTGTGTTACAGCAGAAAAAGATCCACTACGCGTTATTGAATGTGAAACATGCAATAGATCCGTTCATTTCCATTGCAAAACCTTACTTCTGCTCTACAGAATGTTTTGAAAAGCAATCAATTCCGAAAGCTCATCAGCAAGGAAACTTTAGTGGAGTCATCGAGGAACTTCGGGCTTTAGGACAATCAGTGAGGGAGTCGCGAAAGGAATCAGCAAATGTCCGGATCGCTCTCGAACAGTCTAAGAAACAGATAGAAGAACTACTAAAAACAAACAGGCATATAGAGACATCGCAAAATTTTTTGGCTGAAAAGTTCGACCAAATAAGCAAAGGCTTTGAAGATTTGAAATTGGAAATAGTTGCACTAGGGTCTGAAAACCAGGAGCTGCGTATGGAAATCGTCACCTGCAAAGAACAAAATAGTGCTCTTTCAGAACGAGTTGATGTACTTGAGATAGAACTGGATAAGATAAATCGTAAGAAACTCTCTAGGAACGCAATTATTCTGGGTCTTCCAACAACCGAAAAAGAAAATCCTCGTGCCCTCATCCAACAGATAGGAGTAGCTGTAGGCTGCAATCTAGAGGAAAACGAAATTATATGTGCTAGACGTTTGGTTGGAAACAATTCTTCTAATAAAATACCCCCCGAAATTAGTTGTCTTTGACTCTGAAGACACAAAAAAACCAGCTTTTCGACAAAAAACGCGCTTATGGTGTTCTCAACAACCCTGGTAAATTTGGTGATATTAAATTAAAATTGAATCAAGTTTCCACGGATATCCACGTAATTGTTATAGGAGAAACTTTGGTTGCCGAGAAGATAGTGCGGGAGGAGGAATAGCTATCTATGTGAAGGATGAAATTAACTGTGATGAAATTGAAAACCATAATATTGATGAAATGCATCACATTCAAGTTCGCCTACAAGTAAGTGAAGGCAAAGTCAATATCCATGATATATATAGACCACCTTCTGGCAATATGCCACGTTTCTTGGAAAAATTATAAACAATACTATCTACAAACAATCCAAGTGCATCATGCCTATTTGTAGGAGATATAAATATACCGACAAATAGAACACAAAACCCAGACACAGTCGAATACCTGGAATTATTAAACTGTTTTAATTTTAAAGTAACAAATACCCACGTAACAAGACCTGCTAGTAACAATATTCTAGACCATGTAGTGTGCTTCGAAAACATCCAATCTAGCATCGTGAACGAAACTGCTCGCTCAGACATCAGCGATCACTCCCTCATATTTTCTAAAATTTCTTTTAAGAAAAAGGTTGTTCTACGCAAGCTTGAAAAAGTAATTACAAATAACGTATTGCTTAATCAGCTATTTGCTTAAAAAGTTATTAATCTTCGAGCTGATTCTGCAGAAGAGTTACCCTTGAAAACAATCAGCGTTTATCGTGAACTTAAGACTAAATGTTTGAAGACCATCACATGCCCGGATAAAAGGAGTATGCCCATGGATGACGGTTGATGTTTGGCAATGGATGAAAATAAAAGATAACCATTTTCAAAACACAAAAGAAACCCTTTCGATGTAAGCACACGCAATTTATTACAACATGCGTCAAAAAAACTAAACTTGTGCTAGCAAAACGCGAAAAAGTTGTACTACAGCAATCTATTCAACAGCTCCGACAGCAAAAATATTTGGAAATGTTTAAATAATTTATCTGGTAAAGGATCGAAAGAGCATGATTCAATAAAACTTCTAATCAACGGAGATCTAACAAGACACGAAAACACTGTTGCTAACACTTTCAATACATTCTTCAGTAACATAGATCCGTCCCCAGCTAGCCTCCACTTTAACGAGCCAGCGAAATACTAACCGATTTGGAACATTAGGTGGTATGAAAAAAAACCTAGAAATTGCTTTTGCTAAACCAAATCGAGCTGTCGAGTAGTCACTTGAAGCGATTGCTTCGGTTGCTTTGAATAAAGTTTGTTTTGACAGATTTTTTTACTTTTAGAACAAGCTAGTTTGGTATGAATAAAGCCTAAATATGAAGCAATTGCTCGACAAATCTCCAAGCAATTAATTTGTTTTCCAAGCATGCTCGGTAGCAGACTTTTCTAATAAAAAAATCTTTTATAACGTCATAAATTTATCAAATTGGCAATATTGCACTTCAAAACAATTCAAATAGGCATTTTCAACATGGATAAACAAAAATGACCCATTCCAGCGTGACGTCACAACGTTTGCAAAACAATTTTTTGGTATTATATGTAAGTTTTACAGGTCACATCGCACATTGTTGAAAATCGTACATTATAAGGTCAAAATTTAATTTTCTACAATTTGGAACCAAAAGTATTTGTATAGAATAAATAGTTAACAAAATATAAGCAAAAGGAATCGTGACGTCACAACGCACCTCTTTTCCCACTTTTCAGTTTTGTTTACAATGCCGCAATTTTCTGCTCTTCTATTAGATCAAATTTTATGAAAATTTCAGGAAAGTATCGTTTCATTACAACCAACAAATCGCTGTTTTTGTTTTTTCAAATTTTGATTACAATTTATTTTAGAGCGGTTCCGTTTCGTGACGTCACAGCGCACCATTTTTTTAAAGCAGGGTTTTGCAAAGCGTTGTGACGTCACGAAATTTTATGGTTAGCTACATGAAATAAATCAAAGTATAATCTTAAAATGGATGCTTAATTTACTTAAAATGCTTAAAAACTTAATAAATAATGTCATTTGGTGATGAAATCGATCCATTTATTCCCAAAAATGAAAAGGAATTAAATCTTAAAGGCCCATATAAGCAGATAAGGTTTGCAACACTGCTCACATAAATTTTATTCGAAGTTTTTTTTGAGCGATCATGTGAATATTATTTAGGACAAAACTAAAACTAGGAAATATTTATTCGTAAAAGCGTTGAAATGTGTTTCTGAATCTTTTTAATCTTTAATTTCAAAGGAAAGGAAAAATAAATGATAATTTCAAAGCCTTCTATCTTTTCAAAGATAGTTAATCGACACTAGAGTGCCTAAATCAGCCATCTAATGAAAATCTTATGAGTTGCAAGCTTAAATAGATCCTAGGCCTAACACAAAGTCCAGTGCCAAATTTGGGGATTGGCCCACAGAAATAAAGAGCACAATGAGCCTAAAATTTGTATGGAATATTTAATGAGAAATTGGGTTTGGAAGGACATTAAAACCAAGTTATGCACCAATTTCTGAAGTCCCTATCGGCTGATTTGTTTTAATTATAGTCATTCACAAAACTTTCATTATGACAAATAATTTATCTCAAGATCCCATTTCGACAATGATTTAGTTAAAAAGGTTTTTGAGTTTCAAAAATTAGCTTCTGATGGGTCAAATACAAAAAATACCTGAATGATCGTTAATCGACGCTAATTTTGAACGTTATAGCTGTTTTATGATAACTCTAATCGAAACGCGTTCCTCAAATGAAATATTGTCATAATCAAAGCTTTAAAATACTCAAATTAAAAGAAAAATTGGTTGATAAAGACCTTAATTATTGACGAAAAACGGTTTTTTTTATCATGCCGAACAAAATCTACATAATTCCTTAAAAACTTCAGGTGCGTTGCGCAACACCTTTCCTTAGAATAATCTGACCCAAATTTTGCATAAGACCTTGTGCTAGTAAATATTTAAATTTATTTAATTTTGTAATTCAGCTCAAAGTCTCTTTTGTGAGATTTTAGGTGAACACGGGGTTGATTTGGATTTTCTAGTGACATTCTTTGAGGTGGAAATTTCAATAAGGGCAGTTTTCTATTAAAATAATATAATTAATTTTATTAATTAACTTCTATGACAATCTTATGAATTTTCTAATAAAAAAGTTAATCTTTTAAGTTTACCATGTTCAAAGATTTTTTGAATCTCATTACATTTATTTCATGGAACTGATTTTGTTTGAACATAATACCAAAAGAAATAGAAGCTACTAGCGGTGTTTTCATTCTAACATAGATATATGAAGAACTTGATCTTTTGCAAGATTTTTATTCAAATCACAGATACCTAGCTGCTTTATGATTCACAAATATTCTTTTACAAAATCGATGAGGATTTCATTTGTTTGATAGCTTGTTTATTCTTGAATCAAGCGTTTTTAGGCGCTGTTTTATATATTTTATTAGAAATGTTTAAAAACAACTAATTTAATGCAAAAAAAAATTAGTTTATTTAAAAACTTGATAATAGAATTCGTTTATTGAAGCACATTGTTGTGTTGAACTTGTATTGAAGAAATACTATCATACTGTTGATGTAAAAAGTCGTGAACGTTTTCGAGAATAAGTAAATAAATTTTCGTGACGTCACAACGCATTCTTTACCCGGGTGCAACTTACAACCTGCTAAACCGATTTTCAATCAAAAAATTGCATTAAATTCCACTCAAAAAGTTTGAAGAGACCTCCAATTTTTGACAATATGTGAAATTTCAGTAAATCATAAATTTAAAAACAGTAGAATTTTCGTGACGTCACAACGCTTGAAAAAAGATACCTTTATCAACGATTCTAGAGCGTTAACTTGCAGTAACTGTTATTTATCTTATATCATGTTTAAAAGATGGCTTAACTACCATCATTTTGCAGTTTTTTTTTTTTTTGACATAGCTAGATTTTTGACAAAGTTTTGTTATCAATAAAGAATATTTGCAAAAATCAATTTAATTTCAAACTATTTTTTTTAAATTTCAACGTTAACATACTCAATTCTAAAAAAAGGTAGCTGAAAATCTTTTAATGGAAAATGACACTCAAGAAATAACCTTTCTAACGCTATGTAATTTATTTTTGGATAATGAAAAATAAAAATCGGTTCTGCAGTTCAGGGGTGCTTGGAATGGGTCAAATAGAAGTGGAAACCAATTTTTTTTTTTTTCATATTCTTGGCGTTGTATGGAATGATTCGTCTTACATGAAATTGACAAATCGAATAACAAACATTTCAGATAACCGGGAATAGTGGAAGAATTCCCAACTGATCCTAACTTGGAATAACATTTTTATAATTTTTAGCGATTTTTTTTAAGTTTTAACAAAACAAACATTTTTTGTTGATATTAAAGTAGCTAATAATTGGTAAAACATTTTGTTTTTCAGGTGAACTAACTGTTTCTTGCTCGCTAAGAATTGTCCTATCAACAAACGAACATTTCAACCTGCGCTTTTTAAAGCTTGTCATGTATTGTCCAAAATATTTTTCGGTCGTTCTTACCCACACCGCTGAGATCATGGCTGTTTTAGCCGTTATTTTCAATTTTCTGATCGTTTTATTTTAATTTACTTAAGAAAACTACAGATTCTGCTTGTTGGGTAGCTCTATTTTTCAAAGCAAAAGCTATGTTCTAAAGTTTTAGTACCCATCCGCTAAGCAAATGTTTATTCTTATCAAACTAAGCAAATGCTTTGAGCTTTTCCTTTGCTTGAATTCGAGCTAAGTAAATGCCACCGAAGCAATTGCTAAACCTTATTCTTACCACTAATTGTCACAACTGCGTCGTCAAGAATCTTGAACGACACTGGGAAAGTTGCATTCAAACGATTTACACTCTCGTATTAACACTAGAAGGACCGGCAAATTGAATATACCTATTCGGACCGTGACCAGTCAAAATGAGTGGTAAAGTGAAATTTTTTTCTATCAAAATATTTTTAACTTTTTTTCTTTTGAAATTATTTTGTTATAAATTCGATAACATTTTTGTTATAAAATTGAAATATTTTTTCACCATGAGTGCCCGGAATCACCTCAGTTTGGCATAGTTGACGAATGCGTGTATGTCATAAAATTAATATGTCAAATAATTATCAAAAAATTAAAACACATTATCAATCTAATAATAAAAACATGTTAGATGGCTATGGTTATTGACCATGGTTGCACGGTTTCACTTCAGTTTTGTTTTAGTAGATATTTTCTAACATCCATCGCTCTGAAATTTTTTAACCCGTTGCCTATAAATTATACCTGATATTGTAGGTTTTGAAGTATATTTTTTTTCTTTAAGTAGAGAAATTTACCATGGGTACACGGATTCACCGCCGTTCATCCAAATTCAATTTTTTTTGCATGTTAAAGGTAAAGAATAAAGACTTTTAAAGATTCAAATGAAACTTTTTGTTATATACATGGTTTTTCACTATGGGTGCACGGATTCACCGCGTTTTAATCAAATATTGGACTTTTTACAATTTTTTAAAAAGCATTATTACAAATCTCTACTAAACCAAAGTTTAAACTATGTCTTTCATGTTGAGACATAATGATTTAAATGAAGATTTTTATTTTAAGCTCCGTTTTTCATTCCTGGAAAAGAAATATTTCAATTATATCTTGAAATAATAAATTTATTTATTTATTTTTAAAAAACAGGTTTTTGCTATCGTATATTTATCTGATAAGATCTGATCAACATTCAAGAAATTGGAAAACAGTTATCGTGGATCGAGTGAATTTAAGGAATTATATGCATCAAGTTATGTCGTGCGACAGAAAACAGTGGAAATAAAAATAATGAATCAACATTGTCAAATGTACACATTGATTTGTTTTTCCTTAAAAGTTTTTCGATTGACTAATGTTGCATTTCAAATGCCTATCATATCTAACTCAAACATATTTTGTGCTCTGAAGCAAGTTGAAAACTATATAATTAACAACGGCGAATTTACAGCCATTCCGTGCACCCATGTTGATATATCTTAGCGCCGATGTGGTCTACCAGATAGACTGACGTGAGTCTAGTCTAGGTATGCCAGGTGTACTGGGTTCGATTCCCGGTATCGGCAAAAAAACTCTAGGGTTCAAACTCCGTAAGTTGCCGACAGGTAAGATGTGTTTCCTTTTATAATAAGACTGTTCAATCAGTTGCCAGCTTACACGGGTGCCGGAATACCTGTAAGGGAACTTGCATTGGAAATTTGTCGAACCTAATAATCTAAGAATTCATGTGAATGCATACTTGGGCAGAAACTGCGGTGAATCCGTGCACCCATGGTGGATAACCAACATATGAAAAATAATCAAATATAAAAAAATCATTTAAATTGTTCAGTTTCATAGCTTATGTCTCAAATTTGAATAAATAAGTACACAATTCATAATTATTTTACTCATACTAGTTTAGTATAAAACACATATTTATCACCTAAAATTACTCGATTACTCGAATGGACATGTAATAAATCTAACATAACTTTTACAAATCTTGATGAAATTTCGCCAAATTTTGACAGAAAGTTCGATTATAGTTGAGCAAAAAAAAAAACCAAAAAAATTGGCAGTCAAGTGCTTGAAGCGCCACACAGCAGCCAATCCGAGAACTTTTTCTACAAATCTTCATGACTTCGCATCGAAAATCAATAATTTCATAACGAATGACACACTTCTGCCCACCATAAATCAACTAGGGCTCATTGTCTTGAATGTAGATTGCAAATGAAACCAAAAACAAGCGGAAAAAATTTATCTTGTTTGAGTTATAGGGTTGGGAATTTTACCAGTCATTTTGACTGGTCACGGTCCGAGTGTCCATGGCGAAATTTTTCTCGCTTATTAAAAGAGCTAGTGGAATAAAAAATACACAGTTTTGCAGAGATTCAAAATTCATGAAATGTCGTATTTTTTTTGCGAATTTTTATAGCGAAATATTTAAAAGATATTCAACAAACAAAGTGTCCAACCAGTCATTTTGACTGGTGCGGTCTTTCTAGTGTTAAAGGCAGAAACACAATACAGCGTCGGTCGTCGCGTCACGTCAGCGGTCAACGCTGTCGATAAGTACTAAAACGCGGACGCGACGCACCCGACGATTTTTGCATCACAATTCAGCGTCAAGAGACAATCTTTTCTTTTCCGCCAACTGCCACCACCCTCAGCCACCCACCGCCAACTCAACGCCACACACCGCCATCAATCGCCGCCATCACTAACTGCCTCGACCACCACCGAAATACCAATACCGAGTGTTCTAAATACGCAAAAGAAAATCAACTAAATGTATAGTGTTCCTTTCCCAAGTGTTTGTTGAGCAGAAAAATTACGGGATCGATATATATTATTGTAAAACATGAATGAAAAAAAAAAAACAGAAAAAAATGATGAGGAGGTTTTGCGCCCCCTGGAGAAGGACTTCGGAAAGAAAGTACACTCCCGCGGGGTTTTCCCTGCTCTTTAAAAAAAATTGATACACAATCTTAAACATGTTTCAATAAGAAAACCATCACGAAAAGTGTTTTGTTCTAACGTAAAAGCTTATTTGCCGATGAACGAATCATAAGGTAGCAGAGATAAGGGCCTAACAAGCACCCGGGGCAACATAAACACTCTTCTTTTCTACAAAAGTACGTATTTTCATAAACAAATTTTCATGAAGATTTGTTACGTACTACCTATAGTATCAATTTTTCACCAAAAAAGAAATATCCTTATCATCTTTACAGAAATATTAAAAAATAACCAGCTAGGTTCTCAAGTGACGAAAATATTATGGTTTTTTATCATTACGAAATAAGCTTTTATGCCCTTTAAATCGTCTTGATCTAAAATGTGCGTACTGCAACATGATTTACACATTTTTTCTCAGTTTTAACCATCTTTAAATTTTTGATTTTTCACTTTAATCTATTTTAAAACGCGATTTTACTTAAATTTGTTGACTCGGAGCTAACTTGTTGACTTGTTTCATCTTTAAATTTTTGATCATCGACTTCAAAGCCGCATACGACACGATCGACCGTAACGAGCTATGGAAAATCATGGACGAGAACGGCTTTTCCGGGAAGCTGATTAGACTGATCAAGGCGACGATGGATGGAACGCAGTGCTGTGTGCGGATTTCGGGTGGATTGTCGAGTTCATTCGAATCGCGCAGGGGGCTTCGGTGATGGTGATGGTCTATCCTGCATGATGTTCAACGTTGCGCTAGAAGGTGTTATTCGACGAGCAGTGGGCGAAATGCGGGGCACGATTTTCAAGAGATCCAGTCAACTTATCTGCTTTGCCGATGACATTGATATAGTCGGCAGATCATCTGCGGCGGTGGAAGACATCTATCGCAAACTGAAACGCGAAGCAGGAAGGATTGGGTTGATGATTAATACGTCCAAGACGAAGTACACGCTGGCCTGCGGATCCGAGACCGACCGAACCCGCTTGTCCAGTTGTAACAAGGTCACGATCGACGGCGACGAGCTGGAGATAGTCGAAGACTTTGTCTATCTCGGCTAATTGGTGACCGCAGACAATGACACCAGCCGTGAGATCCGGAGGCGAATTATCAGCGGAAACCGTGCCTACTATGAACTCCACAAGCAATTGCGATCGAGAAGACTTAGCCCTCGCACGAAGTGTAACCTCTACATGACGCTTATTAGACCCGTTGTTCTCTACGAGAACGAGACATGGATATTGCTCTAGGAGGACCTGCGTACACATGGAGTAATCGAGCGACGAGTGTTAAGAACCATCTTTGGCGGCGTACAGGAGAACGGAGTGTGGAGACGAAGGATGAACCACGAGCTCGCGCGACTCTACGGCGAACCCAGTATCCAGAAGGTGATGAAAGCCGGCCGGATACGCTGGGCGGGACATGTTGCGAGAATGCCGGACGACTGTCCTACAAAACAGGTGTTCGCTACGAATCCGGTAGGAACAAGACGAGCGGGGGCGCAACGAGCGAGGTGGTTAGACCAAGTGGAGCGTGATCTGGCGAACGTGGGGTGCCCGAGGAATTGGAGAACGGTTGCCATGGACCGAGTGAATTATAGGAATTATGTTCGCCAAGTTATGTCGTGAGACGGTATACTATGTAAATAATCATCGAGTCGAATTCGCTGCTAGATTCCCCGGCAGAAAACGCTCATCGTGTCCCGATTAATGGTGCTTATACTGCCTCAGGAGGGGTTCTCATTATGCCCCTATAGTGACTGGTTTTCAGTTTTTGGCAAAAAAATTTAAAATGCATTTTTAAACGTTTTTATCTAGTTTTTCAGGTTTCAGCCAATTAGGCAATAGACAATTTTTGTGTCTAAACACGAAACAATGATGTAATTCACATATTATAGCTGTTTCCTATGATTAAATAGGCGTTTTCATTAAGATGGCCATTATGACCTTATCTTCCCTATTGGTTATCAATTAGCAAAAAAAAAACTGCGTTAAAAAATAATAAAAAGTAAAACTGTCGTTGGATGCATATTTAGAGCACAAAACATCGCGAAAAGCATAAATCCATCTGAAATCATTCCATTTTAATTGATTCAGTATTATTTTTGGAAAAAAAATGAAGGATGGCTGAAATATTGACAATTTTAGTCATGCTTTGCAACGATAGGGCAGAAGACAAAGATTTGCAAAACATCCTATAAAAGTTTTTACAAACTGAGTATTTTTGGGAACAAAAATGTTTCTATTTTTCCTGTTTCACAAGCTCCGAATAATAAGATTTCAATTTGGTAGAATTTTCCCCATCAGCTTTCTTGTCTTTGAACGCTGTTTCTGAACGTGTGAATGGCACCCGTTTATCACATTTTCTCTGGGAGTGGTATATACAGAAAATATCAAGAACTATCTTGCAACAAATAGAAACTAAATTCAGTGTTCGAAAGCTTGAATTTCTTTTATCGTTTTGCCAAACTTAGGTTCTTTTGGTTAGCACCCGCCGGTCGAGATGTGATTTTTATAGTTTGTGGTGGTAGTGCTTTAGTTTCATATTTGCTCAAATTGGAAGACAGAGCTCAAATGCTTTCGATCCAAAGCTTTTTTTTTTGGTCAGTGATGCCCAATACATTTATTTCTACACATAAATGTTCTAAGAAAAGTATTCAAATGAGATCTTACAAAAATTTTCTCACGGGCTAGTATGGACATAACTCTTTATTTTACTTTGAACAATCTTATTAAAGTATGAATTCTTATAGATTGATTATAATTTGATTTGAAGATGAAGAAAATACTTTCACACGAACATGCAGTCTGGCCTCTTTGGCTCCAGCCAGAAACCAGCAACGCCGGAAAGGTCATTTGTCGGATATGGGTTTCGGTGTTTGCTCTTGGCTGTGGCAATTTTCGGTCTCCCGTTCGTTGTTGGCTGCCGAGATTCATTAGGAAAATGGAATCTGGTGATTGTTTGGCTTTCGTGAGGATCGTTTGGACAAACTTAATGCTTCTTGAACCGGGTAAAGCTCGCAAAAGTTATTTTTGTTTCAAAATGGTATGGAATTTTATTCAAATGTTTTAGTATTAAGCTATGGGGTGTATAAAAATCCAAGATTGATTAAATTTCGCTCACTTAATTGTGTAAGAGGTTTTTCAATCTGAATTTAAGAAAACAAGAATAATAGTTATGTTCTGGGGAAAAAACTTCCAAATGCCTCTACCATTTTTTTATTTTTTAAGAGAAGGATGAAAAAAAAAGAAGTATCAAATTTGACTATATGTTGATGGTTTAGGAAAATCTCAAGCTATAATTGAAATAAAAATAACTTTAATTCAACACACTCTGTATGTTTTTCAATTAGCAAAACTTTTCTCTCGCCAGTTTTTGAACTTCCAAGCTTCCGCAAAAATAATTACGATCAAATTAATGTTCATCGGAAATAAATGTTTCTACTGTGTGCGATATTTGAATAGCGTGCGCAAATGAGCTTCCTTGCAAAAGTCTCTCAAAACTACCATCGTCTGCCTCTGGTGGGATTTGGTAACGATGACGATGAAATAGTAGTGATCTGATAGAATATGGTGTTCTAATTTACTCTGGTGATAACACTATCAGAACTCATTCCCAGCCACGCATTCGCATTCACAGTCATACATCAATTCTTCTCTCGGGTGGCAGGCTCAAATCAACGCGCATCCGGCTTATAGCATCAGACGTACTCGTGGAGGTAGGAAACGAGTGTCTGAGCCATTCCCAGCCAGGATGAGGTTGGAAAATTAGAAACATGAACGAACGTGGAGCGGATCAAATGTGATGAATGCCTGAAGTTGTGTATAGAAGTATACCTTAGTACCAGGAAAATGAAAACGGATGAATGGATGGATGAATGAATGAACGAATGGACGCGCGGGATGATTTTGCCGGCATTCGAAATGGACGAAAAAGTTTTAATTAATGTTTCTCTGCGAATAGCGGGAATGTGTACGAGCTACCGGTTTCGCTGCCACTTGTACCATTCGATTGCGGAAGGGAGATTTCCTAACAGAAGGTGCTGAATAGCGTTGATTTCGGTGGAAAATTTAGTGATATAAACTTTTGCTACATCGTTTTCTAGTCAGTGGTTCTTTGAAGTATGCGATAACGAATTATAACGTGTGTGGATTTTGAATGGTAAACTTTAACTTTACGATGTTGTATTGGAATCTAAGCGTAGGTTGCAGCACAGGTCGCAGTTTAAATCCAAACAATTTTCCTAACATCCGGAACGAAATTGAACGATGATTGCGAAAAAAATACAGTTTTTACTCAAATAGTTTGAGCATGAAAATAACAGCGTTTCGTAAAGATTAATAAAGTTTTTGGCGTTCATAATGTACCATGAACTGGGGGAGCTTTGATCCCTTTTTGGAATATTTTGGAATAATCATTGCATTGATTGCAGAATATTGAAGCAACATTTGTGGCCACAATAAATTTTTTAGCACATAATCAGATTTCATGTTTTGTATCTCAACACCACTGGTTACTCGCTTTGATAAGCATGGTTTTTGAGTAGGGTCAAGTGGGGTAATTATGAACAAGTGCCATACGCGCTGCTGTGGGGAATGTATGAAAACAAAAAGTTCCAAAAGTTGTAGTTTAACATCCAATTGATGGCTAAAAGCTGTTTCCGATCATTTTTCAAATCCTAATGTTATCATTTCAGATGTTTAAAAAAACCATTACCTCGTGAAATGGAAATCGTTTTCGACAATGTACATAATGCTTTTAATACCTGATCATAGGAAATTCCTTTGGAATGTTGTTATAACCTGTTTTACATCCAGTTTATGATGCTTTGTCTGGATTTTGTAGAAATTTTGAAAATTTTTATCCGCACTGGTTCACAGATGAGTGTTCATATTTACCCCATAACTTTCGTCCTATGGGGTTATTATGAACACATGTTCTTATTCATTTCCTGACATTTCTTTGTCTTTTTAATGGTCTCTAATGTTTAATTCATCAACTTGGGGGGCTATTCACTAATTACCCAAGCATTTCCAGACCCCTTTTTCCTCCTCCCCTTGTAAGAAATTTCTTACAAAACTACCCCCCCCCCCCCCCCCCCCCCCTATAATGTAAGATCTTAACACATTAAGAACCGTGAAGAAATCTTAGCCGGGAAACATCACACTCGGCATGATATATCACAGAATTCACTATACCAAATTCAATACATTTCATATTAAAATTAGGTCCACAATGTGTTAAGTGTTAGGTTTTTTAGTAATTGATTTTTTTTTCTCGAAATGAGATTTGGATTCAGAAAAAAAAAGCTATGCCAGTCTTTGAAAAAACATTTGAACACAATTTTATCAAAACTAGAAATAAAATTTCAAAAGTGAAAAAAGTGAATAGAATAGAAATTTTGGAAAAAAAAGCTCAATCCTTAATCACATTTAAACAAGTCTTAATTTTGTTAAAAAAATAAGTGGTTAGAACTTGCTTTTTGATGATAGAAAAAAGGCAGTCAAATGTTTTCTTAGATTTAAGGTAGTTTTACCGGTAATACCGAAACCGAATACCTGTTACCCAGCCTGGGATTCCCGGGAATAGTTCTCTAATACCGAATACAGGCTCTACGTCCTTCTAAAACCAGTTTTTTTTGTAATTGATAAATATCAATGTTATGAACTAAACTTGTAGAAATGTTTAATTTTACTAAAAATAAAATTCTCCATTTGTTTACAAAAGGTTTGCTGCTTAAGCTTTTATTCGTAACCACGTGAAATTTAACATTATTATGAACTTTAAATCTCTGTGAACAATAGTAAAATATATGAAAAACTTTGATAAATTTAATAGGTGAATAAGACCACAAAGCAAACATCAATTTTTCTGTATGTTTTGACAACGTGCAGAGCTTTAGAATTACAGCAAAAAATAATTGTTTATGTGTTACATCCGGATAACAAAGATCCAAAATCTATTTTCTGGCAGTTTTATTTTTATACTTAGATACTTTTTTTAATGTTAATTTGTTCGAATTATTTTTTTTTTTCAATTTAGTACAAGATGAGTATGTTTTTGTTAAAGATTTTCTCTTTCAGTGTGGTGAGGAAAACTTTGATTTTTTTTTGAGAGAATAGTGCAGAAGAATAACGTAAAACTTTGTAGAGGTAGTAAAAAAATGTATTATTATTAATATTTCTCAAAACAGTCGATCAAAAAAGTCCGGTCACACAGAAAAATCTCAATATTTCAAAGAATAAGAAGAATATCAGAATCTGACTTTCATAGCATTATTCAGTAACTCATCAAGATACTTCACAGACGATATCTCGGAATTACACCACCTTTCTCTGATCGAACCAGCTTCAGATGTCTCGGAAAGTCGTCGCAAGCGGCGCGCACGTCCGGTCTCGTATAATCTTTTTCAACCTTGGAGTTCTCACAGACCTTGGTCGTCCAGATCGTGTCTCCAGATCGTGTCTCCTCGGTGCCCCTGGGATCTAGGTATCGATTTATGGACTTTCCGATTGATTACTAGCGGTTTTAGCTGTTTGAATATGTTGAATATGTGTCCGGGTTTGTACCCTGTCACATATTCAGCGATAACAGCGCTCTCAACTCTGCCACTCACAACTTAATGTACACAAACGGCACAGAAACGAAACTCTGCCACTATGGGCAGCAAAGTTAGCCCTTTCATTTGACATATAGATGGCACCAGAGAGATGCAAGCAACGTATAGGCTACAGGCGACCCAAAAAAAAGTGTGACAGGACTTTTTTGTCACCCTGTAGAACTGACAAGCCTTGTCAAAAAATGACTGTTCACTGATTCAAGAAGATTTCAATGAGTGTTTTTGTGAAACAACCATCCTCAAAGATTTTCGAAATTTCTGTATGTGTATAGGTTTGAATTTCATGATACCTGAACAATCTAGCTCACGACATTTAGGTGAAGACTTGAAGTTTGCTGCGCAGAACATTTTAAACGGGTGTAAAAATTATCGAGTAGCCTAACTCGCCTAAAATTTCTCTCATATGGAGAGGTCCTATCAACTAAAAATGTTCTGCAACGACATAAAGAAACGAAAAAAAAGAAACCTACCAAAACGTAAAAGATACAACAAATACATAAATTAAACTCCCGAAACAAAAGATAGAAAAAATCAATCAAAAAGAACACTAAATAACAATTTTTTCTGTTGCTTTACATCCTATTTTAGTTAACATTTGTTTATTTTACAAGTTTTATACATGAATTGAATTGAGTTCTTATGAAATGACCCATTTTCTTATTGCTGCTAATTATTTTGATTATTTGGTGTTGAATTGAGATTTTCTGACACCATATAAATCTTATTAGACAAGTCTCGGGGTAATTATGAACAGGTTTTGGGGTAATTATGAACATAATTTTTTAAGTAAAAAATCACCAAACACTGCTTACTATGGACAAATATAACGCATAACTACTGTTACTTTTCCAAAATTTTATACCAAGTTCGTAATCCGTGTTCAAAATTACCCCCTAGACAGTCGGGTAACTATGAACAGACGGGGTAATTATGAACAGACGTCTGACTTGGGTCTTGGGTTGCGACCAAAATAAAATAGTTGCTCTACAAAATTATGAAGAGCACGGAAACATTCATTGTTGGCAGCTTTTCAGAATTTATTATAAAAAATAATCATATGGTGGTTGTAAGTGTGCCAAATGTAGAAATTTTGTTCATAATTACCCAACCTAGCCCTAACCCAACACCTTCAATATTATAGTTTTGGTGTCTTGAGCAAGTAAAACATAAATTACAGATTTTTTTTTATTAACACTAAACTACTTTAAAAACTTTTTCTATTGAAACCATTCATAGTCGAAAGATGTATAATCATGTTGCATACGAATGTATGCTTAAATATGGGGGAAAATTGCAAACATTGCCAAATGATTTCAGCTAGGTACATAAAATTAAATGAAATTCCACTATCAAACAATTCGCAACGCCACACACAGGGGTAAATACACCAAACAAGCAATCAAAATTATTTGCGGACAAACGGACAATGGTAGACATTTAATGTCTTCGCAACATTTTTATATTTTTTGTTTCTCTATCAAATTCTTGAAAGAAAAAAGTGATTTTTCCATTTGGAAGGGAGATAAAAAAATTATTTCTTGAAAAAATTAGTTAAGAGACTTGATGTCTTCACACAGGCCCGTGCGAAGGACCCGTCCAGGAGGGGGGGGGGGGGGGGGGGGGCTTTGGAATTCAAATTTAGCTAGCAATAATAACAATAATAAAAATGTACAAAAAAAAAGAAATTGATTTCTAAAACCATTTTCTTATTTATTGCCATTACACAAACTCGATAAAAGGAAGAAATTTCACTGATACGATACAAAATATATCAGAATCAAAGTTTCAAATAAATGTTATTTCCAGTAAGTTATTAATTAATTAATCGAAATGATGATCTTATTCTGATCTAAAAATTTCAAATCGATTTTTTCGAAACACAAATGCGAAACGAATGCGAATGAAAATGTCTACTAAACCAGAATTTTAAGCTTTAGACAAAAAATCAGTGCATAGAAATAGAATACACAAAATAAAACACCAGATTTTAAAAAAAATAAATAAAAAACTTAATTTGAAATGTGATTTTCAATAAGGAAAAAAATAACTATTTTAAATTGAAAAGATTTTATTCAAAACCCATAGATGATGATAAAAGATCAATTTTAAATCGTTCCATAGATTCATTAAAAAATCATGATCGATTTGAAAAAAATTAATTAAAAAAATTGAAGCTTGAAATTTCAAGCTTTGAATATTTTGTCGCTGTCAATTTAAATATTGAAATGGACAAAAGCAAAAAATTAATTTTTCTTATAAAAATTAAGATTTATCGGCTAGGTTTTCGTGTTCTTGAAATATGAACTTCTATATGTTCCAGAACTCAAAAATTCAGAGTAGGTAAACAAAGACAAACTTTTGAAAAATATTTTAAATAGTTGTTTTATTTGGACTAGAAATTTGGTGAATTTATACAAAAATTAAAATAATAATAAAATAAAATTTAGTGAAATTAAATATTGAAAATTAAAATAAAAGGGTAATTCAATTTATCGATCAAATTTTTGTTATTTTAGCTAAATATTTCAAGATAATGAAAATTAAAAATTTGTTGTATGAGGAAGATATCGATGACATGTGATGGAAATGCTTCTAATCAATTTCAACTCGCTCATTTTCAATATTTGTTCTTTAGAGGCGAACCAGCCAGCGACTAAAAACCTCTCAAAAAAAGACAAACAAAATTTGTTCCTTTCTTCTAACTTTCCATAAAAAAAATCGAAAAAATCCGAATTTTTAATATTAAGAGTAGTGTCATCTTGAAAAAAAAATTAGCATAAAATCCACAAAAAAATATCAAAAATCACCGAAACTGGAAAATCGAAATTTCAATTTTCATACCAAGTGATTTAGAAATGCATAAAACATCAAGATTTGGTGTTATCTCGATAAAATTTGTCCAAAACTCGCCTTTCTGGCGTTTGACCGTTTTTTCGAAAAACCGTACCAAACATTCCAATGGTTCAATAAATGTTTTAAATTCAATATAAAGGATTTTAATTGCGCTTTGAAGGAAAAAAAAAATGAAAAAGTATTTCGATGTGGTTTTGATGAAATTTCAAACTTTTCGTCGAATACCTCTTATCATAGCTGTTCGCTGACCTCAGCGACCATTTTGTTCCACCATCTCTTCATCTATGTTGCATCCCGAGTCGTCCTACCATTCTTCTTCATCTTCTGCTTGACAATTGCCCAATATTTTTTCGATAGGGTGGAACAAAATTCACCCCGTTGTCTCGACACCACTGTAAAGGGTGAAACGGTCAAAATTTGGTCAAGGGAAAACGCGTGTAAATCGGTGAATTCGTTTATTTAACAAATCAAATTAAATTTTGACGTAGAATTACGTCTTACGGCAACACTATAGGGGGGTAAATTGAAATCCGCGAACGGATCTCGCGTCACGAAAAACGCCTCTTTCAGAGACATCTTTCTTAAAAGACATACCATGCCTGCTTAACGTTGATTGGCTATTCGAAAATGAAAAAAAACTGGGACGCCCCGCCCCTTGATGATTTTTGTTTTTTCCAGCCAACGAAAGTTATAAAAGAAGGAGTCGACTAATTGTTTGGTTCATTTGTTAAGAGAAACTCAAACTGGACACATGTGCAGCAGCAGAGATGGACAACAGCGCGCCGGAAAAATTAAGACAGCTGAGATGATATCACACACACACATACATACACACACACACACACACACACACACACACACACACACACACACACACACACACACACACACACACACACACACACACACACACACACACACACACACACACACATGCACACACACAGACACACACACATACACACATACACACACACACATACACACACACGCACATACACAGACAACATACACAACACACGCGCATACCTCCCATCACATCCCATCACTACCTCCCATGGAACATCACCCACCAGCCGCCGCCCTCTTCCCACATCACCCATCATACTTCCCATCTCCATCCTTCGCTCACAATCCACCCATCGCACACCACCCACCCATCGCAAACCATCAACCCATCGCACACTACCACCCACCCAACCTCACCACCCATCGCACATTACCACCCACCAAACCTCACCACCCATCGCACACGTCCACACATCCATCGCACACCTCCACAGACCCATCTCACACCACCCAGCCGTCACATGCCACCCATCGCACACCCCCCACCCATCGCACACCACCCACCCATCGCACACCACCCCACACCCATCCATACCGTCCACTCAACGCACACGACTAATAAAAGATTAAAAAGCTCAAGAACAACTCTTTGAAAGTTTATGGCCCTGAAAAGGGCCGTTTATAAATTTTGGATGAAATGAAAACATTATTACTCTAACGCTTTCTCCGGAATCCTAGGTAGGAAATCAACATTTTAAGTTAGTGATTGCAACGTGATCTGAAGGGAAATGAAAACATAATACTGATTTCAACGAGACGCATGAAGCCAAACAGTTCGAGAGCTTATGCACTGAGTCAAGCGTTTAGATCAAAGCAGTCATTGAAAGCTATTCTCGCAAGCGTTTGATACAAAGCTCGTGTGTTGATAACATTATTTGCATAACTACCGGGCGCAATCATTTCGACGACATCGGCTTTGTTTCTGCTTATACTTATATTTAATTCGCCTTTTGTTATGCAGTTAAACAAGCTGCATACGATCTATATGGGTCGTTTCAGACCATTAATAGGTTATCAAACGACAATTTAGGGAAGACTGACTTTTCTTGAAGATCATTTCCTTCAAAAAATTCGACATACTTTATTCTAGGATGCTAATTTAAGACGAAAAACACATTGACACAAGACAGGCTGTCGTAATTCTACGTGAACTTATCGGTCGTTTCTTATATACAACCTCTGTAACTTTTTTTTCAAGTTTAATTAGTATAAAATTCAGGAAAAATATTCAGTTAGGCTTCCGCTTTTCCAAATCCGAATTGCTGGGCCTTAAGGCAGAAACACAATACAGCGTCGGTCGTCGCGTCACGTCAGCAGTCAACGCTGTCGATAAGTACTAAAACGCGGACAAGAGACATCTTAGAGCGCCAAGACATCTTAGATGTCTCTTGGCGCTGAATTGTGATGCAAAAATCGTCGGGTGCGTCGCGTCCGCGTTTTAGTACTTATCGACAGCGTTGACCGCTGACGTGACGCGACGACCGACGCTGTATTGTGTTTCTGCCTTTACGCTTAACCCCTGCCATCAGATTTTGTACAGCCACCTTGTCCACCTTCTTCGCCGCAGAAAGCCAGTTTGCCTTGAACTGCTGCTCGTCCTTAGCAGTTTTTTTGGTCTTCTTCAGGTTCCGCTTGACAATAGCCCAGTATTTCTCAATTGAGCGGAGCTCTGGCGTGTTGGGAGGGTTCTTGTCCTTGGGAACCACCTGCACGTTGTTGGCGGCGTACCACCCCATGGCCTTTTTACCGTAATGGCAAGATGCCAAATCCGTCCAAAACAGTACGGAACAACCGTGTTCCTTCAGGAAAGGCAGCAGACGTTTATTCAAACACTTTTTCACGTATATTTCTTGGTTGACAGTCCCGGAAGCTATGAAAATGCGACTTGTTTTTTGGCTCGATTCACGGTTGTAGACGATACACCCAGCTTATTTGCGGCATCTCGGAGAGAGGGGTTAGGGTTTCGCTTGAAGCTACCGGCAACTCTCTTTGTCGTCTCAGTGACTTCCGGTTTTCAATTTCCGCCCGATACAGACTTACTGGCTGTCGACAAACGTTCCCCAAACACTTTAATTACATTTTTATCGGTTGATTTGGCAACTTTTAGCGATTTTGCCAGCGAATAGCTAGGATTTTCGCGATGCTTGAGCAAAATTTTGATACGCTACTCTTCTTCCTTGGACGACATTTTGACAACTGAAGAGTGAATTCCAAAATCAAAATAGGAGCAACATTCTACACACACACACACACCTTCAAAATGAGGGGTGTTCAGGTTTTTAAAATGCAAAATTTAAAGAAAAGCTTGAAAAATCGTGCCGAAACTTTACTGGTCCTTTGTGAGATTTAATGTAGGGAAGTATACGTGTTCACAGGCACTCCCCCTTGTACACTTCCAGGCACGACGGTTGCTATTCTTTGAAGTTTCGCTAGTTTCTTCTGGACCATAGCTTGCACAGTTTTGGTCCACCATACTAAAACGGCAAAAAAAATTGGATCTTTTTATAGCTGTAAATATCCAATGAATAATTTTCGGCCTCTGTCCATATTTTTCCCCTTCTCCTTTGAGGCAGACATATAGAGCTGTTGCAGCCTTGGCTATAACATGCACACTATCTGTGAGTTCCGTGATATATTTGAGTCTAGAATAATTCCTAAATATTTAACTTGTGATTCGAAGTTTAGCACTTCCCCATATGGTGTGAGAGGTTTTAGTGCAGTTTATCGTCTCATAGTGAATGCTATCACAGTAATTCACAGTAATCACAGAAGGGTTAATGTTAAGTCCCTCTTTCCTGCATCAGAATAGTGCGTAGTTAAATGCAGATTGCATTCTATTTGACAACACGTTCTCATATTTTCCCCGAACTATTATAACTACGTCGCCTGCAAAAATAACTTCGAATCTCATAGATACAAGATTGTATAGCAAATCATCCACGATCAATGGCCACAACAACGGTGATATAACCCCACCTTGGGGACATCCCTTCGTTGGAGTGGCACTGATTGTATGTCCTCCCAAGTTTGCATAAATGGTTTTATTTTTTAGCATGGCACTAGTCCGGCCAACAGTTGCTGTGTGGCACTCTCGAAGGAATTATCCGTTCCCCATACATGAGGCAATCAGCAACCATGGAGAGACCATCGCGTAGCTGATAAAATTTCTGGATTTCACTGTTACCGATACTCGACTGCCATCCGGAATCGACGAAACGGATAATTTCTTGAAGGATGTCATCGTTGTGGGTTTCAGCCTTCACCGCCGAGAATGATAACGGTAAAGCAGAAAGCGTTTGGTTCATGACACTCCTGATGGTGTGCTCCAAATCTTCTTCTGGCCGAACATGCCGATTGATTGGGCGTCATAAAACATCAGCGTGACCAAGAGAATCTGTAGAAATGTAACGGATTTCAAAATCGTACATCAGCAACGTTAAGGCTCATCATTATAGCCGGTTAGCTGTATAGACGGGATTACCTTTCCGGGAGCCGAAGATCGATAATAAGGGGTTATGATCGGTGGAATCGAGTCACCGCAAACACCAAGGCCAATCCTTCTATTTCTATCTAGCTGTACATTACTAACAGCTACAGTCAGACTGCGGGATACATAGCAAATAGCTCTGATAGTGCCATCAGTGAAATTATGGAAAATTCGGCCTCCAATTCCAATTCTGGCAAAAGGATGAGTTCCAACTTGGGGTTGTAGTGCGTCAACAAAAGCGGTGATTGTAGAATCTCACGAGATCAGTCGGAAGAATCCTGACATTCTTTGGAGTTCCTGCGCAGTTCGACCATCCACTAAGATGTCGTCTAAGTAGCCGATAAGCTGTTGAAAAGCACCGGGGGCCGTTTTGATTCCCGGTAAAAGCCTGGTGAATTGAAATAGTCCTTTGTGGGTATTAATAGTCATCCACCAACACTTGAAGGTGGGCATTAGATAAGTCGATATAATTGTAGAATCGACATCCGGACATTCGCGCGAAAATATCCTCGGCTAAGGACAATGGATATTGGTATGACTCGAGAACATCATTCAACCCATTTCGTACGAAATCAGCGCATATCCGTGCGGATCCGTTCGACTTCCAAACCACCACGATAGAAGCTGCTCAATCGGAGAAGTTTACAGGATCTCTAGCTCCTGCAAGCGATGGAGCTCGTTTTCCACCAATGCTTCCATGCCTGTAATCCATGGAAGATCGGTTTGAGATTGCTTTCGAGCACCAACCGAACAGGCGATTTGTTGCAGAGGTCCATTACGGAGTTAGCCACTTCGGGAAACTGTGCTTACAAAGCTGACACACTCGGCGTAGATGGAGCGTCAGTTCCATTTTAAATAACTCCAGCCAATCGGTCCCTAAAATGTCGAAGTCAACGTTCGGATAAGCTATGCAGCACTTTTCGCCTTTTGTGCAGCCGTTGTTGGTGATTTGGCACTGCAGCTCCGCCGTAAGGTCAAGAGACTCGCTATAAGCTGTTATGGCACTACATGCTGAACTCAGTGCACTGGGCAGTTACCTTCAACATGTCGTTAGAGATGGCGGGTTCGTCTATACACATCCTATGGAACATTCCACATCACAATGGCTGGTTTTCCTATGTATTTGCAATAAATTGTACTTTCGGTGGAGACAAACTATCCCCTTCCCCAAACGAACTGTACAGGTTACTCTACCTGTACCTTCGCTCCCTTGAAATAGTCCACTCAAAGGCAGTTTAGAGCTAATAAATAGTTCAATCGGATCAAGTTATGATGCGCGATAGTTCGCTGCAAACGGGCTGTGCCACGCTACATAGGATGGAAGATTACATCATACATCATACATACATGCTGAACTCAGTTTGGATTTTCCAAGTTTCACCCATGATCGATGCGATAGGATCGAAATATCCGACCCGGTGTCTAGTTGCTGTCGAAGAGGAACGTTGATGATGTTTACATCCATAATTTTTCCTCCTGTTGTGTTGCATGGACTTAGAGATATTAGCACAAAAGCCTTCACGGTGATCAACTCTGCCGCAAGACTGGCACTTGTGGTCATGGTACCGACAGTCTTTATTGTAGTGCATCCCACCGCACGACTAACAGGGAGTTTTTGGTTGCTCGTGGTGTGGACTGCTGCTTCTGGATTGTCGAAACGGTTGCTTAGCCTTTGGCAGTGTGGTCACTACATTCACCAATCTGTTGCACTGCTCTACGACCTGCTCTACGACGAGTTGCTTTGAGCTTGCTTAATGTCTCATCGACCGTGAAGTCCCGTGACGTCCTAGGAAGAATGAAGTTATGGTAGCGTTCGTGGTCTGGTGGGCACAATTTTCTTAGGAGGAGCCGCACTTTCGCCGGATCGTTCAGCTTGGTTTCGTCGCGTTAAAATAGGTCACTGTAGCGGGAAAACCAAGCGTCTATCTATGGTGCATCCACTGACCTTATCGTAGGAGAACTCAGCCATGTTGCTCGATAGAGAGTCTATCACGATTACCTATCTGGAAAAACTCTTGTTGGCTTGCTGTGTAGAGGCTAACGACATCCGTGTCATGAGGGCTTGCTGATTGGTCAGGATTCGTAGAAATCCTTCCGAAAAGTTTTGTGGTAGTGGTAAATACCTGTGCTCCTTTCCAGCATAACATGATTTTTGGCTAACTGTTTTGATAAAAACGCGCGCTTTATGTAAGCAGTTTCTCCGGCCTCGTCGCCGAAATTTTTGTTGGAAAAAATATTGTATATTGTCTTTAACATGTACAATAACGTGTAAACGTGTAATAAGAATGATAGTTCTGATGACGTTAACTGGTTTCCGTTCATCACCGGCACCCAACAAATATGGATGATTAAAAACGCCAACTCGCTGAACAAAAACTTAGGTAAAGCGTGATGGCTGTTTCAGCTTGCTGGCTGAATAAAGGCAAATTAAAGTGCTGTTTCAGCGTGTAAAGAAGCTTTAGTGCAGCTAATGGGAGAAGTTGAAGAGTACCCAGCAAACCATTAAGCACTGTTATAAGCCGCATAAGGGCCGAATATCAGCACTTCAGTGCTAACAAGCCGCATAGTGTATTTATAAATGCCAATAGGCACTGTGAGATAGAAACTGCAAAGTTGGCCCTATATCGGCTTTTAATACTACCTACAGGGCTTTCAAGCCCTGACAATGTAAACGTCAAACATACTTGTCAAAAATTTCAAATTATGTTTTGGTGCTGGATAAAATTTCATTCGCTTCTCTAAGGTGATGCCAAAGTTTAAGGGTTTTTTTAAATGTAAATACTTAATAAAGCGACTGTTTAAGAAGACGCCCCAGTAGAAGAACAATGAAAACAAGCAGGATGGTGGCCTAATTATTTGGACATCATATCTTAACAAGTAAATTTTACTTCTGTTTTCTATAGTATGAAGGTAATTATGTTTCATTTATAGTTCTCAGGAATTGGAAGCACTTCAGAGCGCTCGGATTTTTACGAAAAACTCATCACGGAAATGGCAATGAGCTGGTGGAAATGGAGGATGTTTTGGTTAATGAGCTACAACAAAATGCGCCATATAGTCCGCCGCCGCTTAGAAGTTGGAAGGAGGTGTTATAAAAAATACAAAAAGATGCAGAAAGTGTTGACTCAAAGTTACTGGATTAGTGTGTTTATTCAAGAAGTGTCTGTGTAATGAATATGTTGAAAGAGGAAAGAAAATAGATTTAATAATAAATTAACAATATTTATTCATATGTGTACTTTTTTGTGCTTGTCTTACAACGACACCGCTCTCGTAAAATCCAAGAAATAGGCTTGTTCTTAAATTATATCTCTTTTCTTCGTTTTTTCTAAAACTGTCTAAGAAATATCTCGACACTTTTAATATGTCAAATTTTCCCAGTTTGATCTGAAGTCAGCATAGGTCTGGGAGTAAAGTCACCGTCAATTACTGAAGTGTTGGAGTCCTGAGCCTCATGATGGTTACTTGGGTTCGATTCCCCGCTTCTACAATAATAATTCGACAAGAGATCATCAGCCTGGGAAAAATGGATGAGAGAGAAAGAAACTAAGAACGTATTCGGGAAAAAAAAGATGGCAACAAAAAATTTTTTGCAATTCATTTTTTGACAGTAGGTTGTACCGTTGTACCCACTGGAAAAAAATGTTTTGACATTTCTCCCGCAGGCTGTATATCGGCCGAAATACACGCCAAAAGTGGCTTTTTATCAGCCCTATAGTGGAATATAGAGCTTAATAGGCTTTGTGAGCAGGTTCTATATTCGACTATACGGCTGAATTAGGGCCAATTTTAACGGCTTAATGGTTACTTGGGTAGTTTACGTATCTTTTTTTCAGCATTTGTTCAACCAGTCCTGCTACCTTTGAAATTTGACAGACTGATATGAACTTTTATTTTTGTTTTTTTTATCGGTCGCTCCGTCAATTGACGTTTAGTATCATTTTGTCAGGATGATTTCCCCAAATCCAGATGAATAAGCGCTGAGAGTATGCTTCTTAGTTAATTTTGGTGCCCTTCTTTCAGCCAGATTGCTGACAAAAAACTTACCCACGATAATTTTTCAGCCCTTTTTAAGCAAAAAATGTTTGTTGGGCGTCTGTCAGGCTGACGGTTGTCAACCGGGAGAGCCAGGAGAGGTGTTACGTTAATGAACGAGGGTTCCATTCCAACACTAACGAAATGTGAATTTTCAAAATTGTTAATATTTAGATTGTTGTTCGATTATCGGTTCCAAACTTCCAATGAAAGCCTGATATTAAAATCACTTTAAATTCAAACAATAAATTAATGATTCTTTTAATCATGAACGGACACATTTTCATGCACTTGCGATATACTTTCTAATAAAATATGTTATGTCGAAAATAAAAAGGGGTTTCATAAAAAAACAAATTTTTAGCTATTCAACAGAGTAAGATTAACAAAAAGTCAGTTGACAGAGATTATCTGGACACTAATAATACAAGAGTCGTTCAAAAATCACGGCAGTATGGAAACTAGCAGTATGAGCTTATTGCAAATGTTTTCAAATAAAAGCACGGTTCCTCGCTATTGAAAAGGATGGTAAAAAAAACTACAGCAAAAGTTTTAATTATCCCAGAACTAATTCCCGTTGTAGGAAAAGCAATTTAATTATGTTCATCGCTGATCCTTTTTTTCACTCTCGCCCCCTCTATCTCGGTTGCTGTCTTCCTTCCTTTTTGAATCAAACAAGGCTCATCCTCTGCAGCTGATAGCAATCCTTCAAGATGAACTATACACTTCGTTGCCTTTTTCGACGCCCGATTTGCTTCGCTTTTTATAGTCCATTTTCCAGTGGTAGCCAATGTAGTACATATGTATGTACGTGGATGTGCTTTTCTCAGTCAGATTTCAGCTACCAGAGAGAGTAAATAGAATTTAAGGAGCCATTGCCACCGCTAAACGGATGTTACGAATACGGGTTCCGTTTTATCGGATTGAACAATCTAACAGCTAGTATGGTTATGTTGGCAAAGGGCTTGGATTTAATATATATGAGGTCGTGCTAGGACGTGCGCTACGCTCTGCAGTCATAAATTACGTCTTAGAGAAAAAGCGCGCCCTCCCGTTGATGTTATCTGAATGATTGAAACCAGTATTGCTACTTAGGTATTATGTCGTTAAATTGAGGCGATCTTTAAGCTGCTGTAGCAATTTACGTTATTTTAGCACCATCTTAACAGATTGTGGACCAAATACGAGAACTTTATTTTTCGCTTGCCTTAAGTGTGCTACATTTAGAAGCATAACTTTATTGCTATAAATTTTATAATGAAACTTTTCTTCACAAAACTCTACAAAACACTTTTGGAAACTAAAAGATATTAAATTTGTAGAATTTTTTCCAGTGGTTTCTGAGATATGGAAGGCCAGCCCTGAATGTTTTAAGGCGATTTGTGCTCCATATTTCTGGAATGTAACAACAGACTTTCGAATGATTCTACATTCATTCGTACCTCCAGTATTATCCGAAGAAGTAGAAAACTACTTTTCCCGGAATAAATTGGTACGGAAGCACCGAACTATATTGCCGATTCAATTATCTCCAGTCGCAGATCCGATACCGTAATGGGTTGAACACAGCCTTAATGAAAACCCAAACGGAACTGTACCTAATCAAAATTGCATCATAACTCAATTACAAACTTTACCTTTTAGCATAATTTTCATACCGGAAGAAAGAAATGTCCCGACCGATGTCCCCACAAAACTCGTGCTCATGCTCATGCTTTCATGTTATTCAATAAACAACTTTCGGTTCATTTCGATTCATCTCCGAAGCCGAGTCAAGTTGGGAGGACCAGCTAAACTTCATCCTTATCCCGTCATATCGGCGTGGACCAATCTGAAGTGGGAGGAAGAAACGGAAAGCCATTTCCCGCAACTTGTGCCAAGACAATTATCGATTCCGTATGTATGTATATTTTCCGAAGTGGCGACTATATTACGCTCAATAGTAACTGTACTAACAGCAGTCGCGTCCGATTCGTTTTGGCAAAGTAGCTAGTTTAAGGTTATTGTTGTTGCCGATGCTGATACTGATGCTACTGTTAGCTCGAGATGCTATCCGGACGGAGAGAACGGATCCCGGAGAAAGGAACGGTAATTGGATTCGGAATGTACTACCCGTTCATGACTGCTCAATGTGTTCCGGATGTATTGTCACTCAATCGCGTCCTGCTAACTCGTCGTCGTCGTGTTCTTCTATGTACGTTTGTACGTTTTTTGTCCATCCATCCGTTTATTGCTCATTTCTTGGAAGCACAGTGAGTGTTTGGTGACTTTTGCAGAAAAACATCGTAAATTACTTAAAACTGTATTTATCTTGTAAGTAAAATGTCGTCGATCTTTCAATTTATTGTGGGACATTTTAGATTTAAGTCATAACTGAAGGTTTTAACCGATTTATCTTACATTGTCTTTTTCTTATAACCTGTACTGCCCAGACAACCATTTGATGGGTATTTCGAATTTGCAGCACAAATATACGTGCAAATATGTGTAAACATATCGTATATAATGCTGCAGAACTAGTATATACGTACCCTTTTGGAGGACATATAGGTACATTAGCACACATATTCTTGATTTGGATTGTATTCACGTAATAAAAGCATGCAATGTATTTATACGATAAAGAATATGCATGGGCCGCACATTGTAGGTGGAGATATACGAAAATGAGTTTAAATAATATTCTATACGGTATAATCTGTAAAATAAAATACGACTTCTGGTTGGTCTCATAGTGAGTGACTAAGGGGCTACAATAATAATAATTAAATTTGAATTATAGACCATTAACCGCTTAGATGGCGGAGATCTATCGCAAACAGCAACGTGAAGCAGCAACGATTGGGTTAATGATTAATATGTCCATGACCCACTTGACCAGTAATAACAAAGTCACGATCGACAGCTATGAGCTGGAGATAATCGAAGATATTATCTTCATTGGCTCACTTGTCACCGCAGACTATGACACCAGCCATGATATCCAGCGGTGAATGATCAGTAGAAGTCGTGCCTACTATGAACTCCACAAGCAATTGCGATCGAGAAGACTTAGCCCTCGCACGAAGTGTAACCTTATTAGACCCGTTGTTCTCTACGGGAACGAGATATGGATATTGCTCTAGGAGGACCTGCGTACACATGGAGTAATCGAGCGACGAGTGTTTAGAACAGTCTTTGGTGGCGTGCAGGAGAACGGAGTATGGAGGCAAAGGATGAACCACGAGCTCACGCGACTCTACGGCTAATCCAGTATCCAGAAGATGGTGAAGGCTGGCAGGAAATGTTGCGAAAATGGCGAATGACTGTCCTGAAAAACAGGCATTCGCTACAAATCCGGTAGGAACGGGACAAGCAAGGGCGCAACGAACGAGGTGATAAGACCAAGTGGAGCGTGATCTGGCGATGCCTTCGACCTAGTGAATCATAGGAATTATGTTTATCAAGTTATGTCGTGAGACGGAGTACTACGAAAATAAATAAATAATTATAACGCCATCTGAACAATTATAACGTTATACACCTGTTCGGCGTGATTCGCGTGAGAATGCCCGTAGATATTTCTACTCTCTTGTAGGCGCATTCGACGTTTCAGATATGTTTCAATAACATTTTAGATATGTCAATATCGACCAACACTTGCTGATGAAACCTTCTAAATATTGACTGATGTCTCCACGTATTGATGCGTTTTTCGCACAGGCTAAAAGTTCTCGCACCTTCCTCTCAGTCACCCAACTCAACATCATTGAGACTGGGGGTCAAACCGGGGCTTGGCTGTAAAGAGAATATCGTGTGTCGAACATGTCTCTCTTCAGCCAAAATTTGTTGTGGTCTTCCACAACTTGCAGCATTCTTTCTCTCAAAGATTAGAGGCATGACATCTCTTCGAACGACTCAAGATTCCACTTCTCATAACCAGGATTTGAGTCTCTCCCGTTGTATGTCGGTCGAGAGCACCTAATCCTGGACTCGCGCCTGTCACAAAACACTGAATCACTCTTCTTTGCGAGTATTTCCCGCCATCGGAATTACCCTTTGCAGCGACCTCCACTGCAAAAAAGGTATAGTCTTATCACAGCAAATTCAATCATTGGGAAACGCGACTCAGATATTCCCCGGTTGCTGGAATATACCACTCATGAACGCGGTGTACCCACCGCATCCACTACGCAGAAATTCTATAGTCTTATCGTTGTAGCTTCAAACCGTGGGATCGACGCACACTACTCGATAGCCTCCCACCAATGGGCTCAGTCTACTACAAACGTTCTCCGGTCTTCTTCTCTCCCTTTGGCTAGCAACCCTATGACTTTTGGCCCCGCGGCTTTCTTCTGCCTGTTGTGTGCCCGTCGAATATCGCTTATACTGGACTAACGCCTGTCACAGCACTCGTTCGGAACTTTTGTACGCTACACCTTGGATGTTTCCCGACGTCTACGACACCTTACACCGACTCGAGAAGCTCGTCTGGCTGTAGTTTGTTATATATTTGATACTGAGGATTTTAACATCTGGGTGACATTCATTCCTCTAAATTCGCCCTACATTTTGAGCCTTTCTTCCCGAAGATATCCCTCGACTAAGGTTTACCCTATTTCTACGAGGTCCGCTGCGAAGAAGGTTTAGTCTTGTCCCAGCAATTTCCTCGGAGGAAGCGGTACTACTGAAATACTCCCCGACGATGGAGTATCCTACAAACCTACCTTACTTAAGCTCTATATACCAGATGATGGAAAATGCGCAGAAATGATCCACTTTTCTTTTGGCAAGCTCAGCTCTGTCCGCTATTTCATGGACAGAGTAGATGGTATTTACAGCGACAACCGGAACATTTCACTGAATTCCATGATAGCAGCCACTAAAATGCAACGAATGCTGTCTTGACCAAGAGCAAACATCTGTAAAATTGTCTTGACGATGCAGGGGCGGTCCTAGAGTTGGCTCTTGGGGGGGGTGATTTTCCAAATTTTCAAAAATCAGTCAATAGGAAGGATCGTAAATATCTGACGAATAAACGTTTATTTTGAGAAACAAAGCGGAGGATGGAGGAGGAGGGGAGGCGTGGGGTTGATTTGCAGTTGCAAATAAGACTTGTATTTTATAGGTTTATATACTTGTAGGTTTGTTATTTAAAAAATTTAATATTAAAGAAAAATAATGAAAATTTTAAACAAATTTCCTCAATATACTTATTTCGATATTCATTTATAAAACAATCGGCGAATCCTATATGGTCACTGCGTGTTGATAAAAAGATAATTTTCGTAATTTTTACATTTGACAATTTAAAAATTATAACTTTAAGAATTCTTTAAAGAATTTTCCGATATAAATGTCATTTCACAAATGAAAATTAAACACACATTTTCGTAGAAGAAAATGTAAAAAAAATACTTCAAGTTCTGCCTTCACGCGACTACCCACTGATGTTCTGGATCTGGACGTTTTTGCTATTAGTGAGGAAATGGTCTCAGAGGCTATCATTAATCTGAAGTATTCCACTTCGTTCGGACAAGATGGAATACCGGCCTGCGTATTGAAAAAATGTCGCAATTCACTGATAAAACCTCTTACCCACATCTTTAATCAGTCCCTAGTACAACAGAAATTCCCTTCCATCTGGAAAAAATCGTGTATGAGTCCAGTCCACAAAAAAGGTGACAAACAAGATGTTCAGAATTACAGAGGTGTCACATCGCTAGCTGCATGCTCGAAGGTATTGGAGAGGATCGTCAACGATGTTATGTTCTCAGCTTGTCGGAACTGGATCTCTGAGAATCAGCATGGATTTTTCCCAAAACGATCGGTAACTTCAAACCTAACAGTTTTTACATCATTCTGTATATCTAAAATGGATGGTGGCAAACAAATCGATGCTATTTACACAGATATATCAGCTGCATTCGATTCAGTGAACCATGAAATCCTCCTGAAAAAATTGCATCGCCTGGGGTTTTCCGAAAGACTGTGTGCGTGGATTAACAGTTACCTAACGAATCGCCGACTAGCTGTTAAAATTGGTTCTGCTGAATCCTTTGATTTTATTCCAAAATCTGGCGTACCGCAAGGCAGCAATCTGGGTCCATTATTGTTTACGCTGTTCTGTAATGATATAAATTTGCTCCTCATTGGATGTGGAGTTCTCCAGTATGCGGACGACCTAAAAATATATTTAGTTATAAACAGCCTAGCTGACTGTTACGCGTTACAACGTTTCCTGGACATAGTAGCGAGCTGGTGTGCCTATAATTTACTGGTTTTGAGCGTTTCTAAGTGCTGTATTATCACATTTGGGCGCAGGAAACACCCGTTCTTGTATAATTACAATATACTGGGCGTGCAAATGCATCGTGTAGAGGAGATAAAGGATCTTGGCGTTTTATTGGACAGTCGTATGACTTTTAAACGTCATTACTCTGTGGTACTCGAGAAGGCAAACCGCATGCTGGGATTCATCATACGTTTGAGTAAAGAATTCACCGATCCGATCTGCTTGCGAGCTTTGTATTGCTGCCTGGTTCGATCAATATTGGAATCGGCGAACCTGGTATGGTGGCCTTTCGAAGCTGCTTGGATTACGCGTTTTGAGGCAATTCAACGACGATTTGTGCGTTATGCTCTTCGTGAGCTACCCTGGGAAAACCCGTTAAACTTGCCACCATATGCTCATCGTTGTGCTCTGCTTGGTCTTCAGACGCTATCAGATCGCCATTCCATCGCCCAATCTCTATTCGTGGCAAAGATTTTACGAAACGAAATCGATTGCGCATGGCTGCTTTCCCGATGTAACATCTACGCACCAGAACGAACTCTTCGCAATCGAAATTGGCTCTCTGTGGAATCAAGAAGCACGCGCTATGGCAGCAATGATCCTCTACGTTCCGCCATCACTTGCTTTTTACGCCATTTTACACACTTTGACTGTAATGTATCCATTTCAATCTTTAGACGTCGGATTGAATCTGATTTGAGCGAACAATTACGAAACTAAGAATCTTGTTATGTACAAATAGTATTAAGATCATTAAGACACCTATGTCAGATGATAATATTTTCAATAAACAACAATAAACAACAAAGTTATCCACTATATTTTTACTAGGAATCTTCATATCATGGTAAGACCTTCACCAAAATTTTAATGATTCTCATTTTGCAACGATTCCAAAACAGTTATTTGAGAAAAGTTTTTGTTAATATAATTGCTTTGAATTAAAAACTGAATATTAAATTATTTTTTTGAAGTATTTTGCTGAATCGTTGTTCGAAAGTATCGATTATGATTAATTCTTGTTCAAATCCTCAATTTTTAAATATAGATTTTATTCTTAAATAAGCTTATCAAAATCATATTCTAAGGTATAAAGCTTTTGGAACTTCATTTTTATTTGTTTTTTCTTGAATTTAAAGCTCCCACAATAGATTTTTAATTTTGTTAGAACTGAATCCAAAGAAAAAGTAACTAATTTGCAAACGAGTTATTTATGAAAAAAGTGAAAACTCGTATGTTTTCTTCATGCTCTCAATATTATCAAACTTTTTTTTATAATGTTTTAATTAAATAAAAGAATATTGAATAAAGAGTTATTTTATGGAAGTTGATACTATTTTAATATTTCAGTGAAAAGTCATAATCAATTACAATTGAAATAACCAATCTTCCAGATTCAGAGTGGATTTTTTAACCTAAATCATTAAGCTGGATTTCCACTCAAAATTATAAATATTATTGTGTAGATGAGCAAAAACTGTATCGGCGATATAATTGGTGTGAAGCCCCATAAAATCCCCTTAATTGAAAATTATTTTTATTATTTTAATCATAATTTGGTCTCAGAACAACTTTATCGTAACCATTTCTTATTATTTAACTCAATTTTGAAAGTTTTAAATTAAGAATGGATTTTTTTTTATTAAAACTATTGATCATTATAAAAAATGTTTAATTGTGATAACGGCTCAAAATGTATAAGGCTCTTTCGGTATAAGTGCATAAAAGCTAATGAAAGACGTAAAATATCACAGTAAATAAGCTTTGGAAAGCAAAATTAATAATTTATATAAAAAAAACTTATTTCGAGAAAACACATTTTCAATTTGATGTATATTAAAATTCTAAATATCTGGAAAATTACCAAATATTGTTTGAATTAAGAAGAATCGATTTATATCAATAAATCAAAATCGATCATTTTGGCTACGTCGAAGCAAATACAAGCTCATTTTTTTCAAAAACCTTCCAAAATAATAAATTATTTAAAAACAATTTCTGAAATTTAAATCTTTTTAATTTAAATTGTCTAGACAGTTTCGATAGCTTTAATTCGGGAAAAGGGGCTTTTGAGATGCATTCTGTAAAAATCGGAGCTTGCAATGAAAAATAAACCAAGATATGGAAATGTAGTCTTACATGTAGGCAACAAAAATCGAATCTGCTTAGATGGATATCTGGGGAAGGGGGGTAGAGGTTGCCAAATGTTCACACTTGTGGACTGAAACAAGTTTGGAGGTATTTATTGAATATACCGGCTATTTGGTGAACATCATAAAAAAATGATCAAACTTTAGCTGAAGTTTTATCGAAATTAGTCTGAAAAAACATATTCACTAAATATCCGAAAAGCGAAAACAACTCATGAGCATTAAATATAACTTATCCGATTAGCGATACGTTGTTTGATGATAGAGATACGCAAGAAATCAAATAGCATGTTTTGTATGATCCCAAACTTTTTGTGGATTCACCATACTGAGGAGTGAGCCCAAACTTTTGATCGATAACTTAAGTACCTAGTTTATCTGTTTAAAGCACTTTTCAAATTTTTGGCACAAAATTAAAAAAAATGCGTTTTGACATTTATGAAAAAAGATTCAAATGCAACTCGAAATTTTTAATTCGGTCCACCCAACCCTGAACTGATCAGGTTGAAATATTATGCGATTTTTTTTTGGAAATTTTCCAATTATAAGCCAAGTTTAAGCCTTATTAGGTTAACATATACATTTTCCCAAAAACATATGAAAAAATTTAAATGTGTCATAAGATGACTGAGATATGACCAACAATTTTTTTTTGTTTTTGAGGGGGTGATCCCTAACTTATGCCGGTAGCGTATATGGTTAGCAAATTCTAATTCAACGCTGTAAGTAGGTACCTCAACAAAAGTTATTTGGAGAAATTCGTTCCAGGGAATTGCAAGTTACAGCTGTTTTAGTTTGGCGGGACGACTTTTTTCCAATTTTAAGCTATTAAGCGATTAATATACTCTTTAATTGAACAAACACCCCCACGGAGTGGAAAAATTTGAAAATTCGAAAGTACACCTACTAGGAAAATTCTTAGTTTTTATATGAAATCCAGCATTTGCGAGTATTTCGTAACGGTTTTTTGCCGCTTGGGGGGGGTGATCACCCCGATCACCCCCCCCATAGGACCGCGCCTGTGACGATGACGCGTATTGCTTCCAACGTGATCAGTTTTTCAGCATCCAGCTCATTGCATCCTGACCTTTGGTGTTGATCATCACCATATTATACGCTTCATGGGCATTCATTGGCGTCTTGAAAACAAAAAAAAATGAAATGTAGATTCTAAACATTATTCAAAACGATGGTTCTGCGGGTTCGAAAAAGAAACTGAAACGGATTCACGCGGTTACACTTTACCTAATAAACACGGTTTCATCTTAAAATCACTTCAAACTTTCAAAAAATTGATAAAATTCAATTGGGAGAAACTTCCTGTTGATGCCTTTTCGTTGGAACATGAAGTTACGCCTATTCAAAATGGGTTTAATTTTTCTATTCGTGTAGGACCAATAGGCAGTACTGAATTGATCGTGTTTGACAAAATGGCCTAATTAATTTTTACGTGTAGGACCAATGAGCGCAACTTCGAAATCAAAACAAAAACGGCCGATCAATTGGGCGAAACTTGCAGGCGTAACTGGAATCGAAAACAAAAAGGACGAATCTCGAAAATCTCTGAAATTTAATGAAAAAAGTTCTAGATAATCATCGAACAACAAGTGAATATAATGCACATTTTTCGCTTTTGTTGAACAAAGAGTGATCGATTTTTGAAAAAGGATTTGAACAGGTGTTCCGAAATTTCAAACGCGTTTTTCTCGTTTCGAGCTAATTGCTAGTTTCGCCCTTAGGGAATGTTACGCTAGATATAGTAACGCGGGGTAATTACCACAATAGATCAACTACTGGTCGCGGTGGGCTTTCCCCTACGAAAATTCTCTTTCATTTCAATTACTTTATGAAGGGCAGTTTTTACTCTTGAAAAGAGCAGTCTGCGCTCATTCGTCAAAGCTCCTAATCCTAAGTTAGGATCGCAATTTTCTCCATGAATCAGAAAATGAGCAGCCGAGTGCAATGTTCGGAAAATCGCTCAAGAAAAGCAATCAGGATTGGTTTCTAGCTAGAATACTGATATCTTCGAATGCTGTGATACGCACGTGGTAAAAGTATCCATTGAATATATGTCGAAAATCAACACTAACTTGATACAAGAAAATATATCATGCCCCATCGGAGGCTACAGTTGCTATTCGTCACGTGGCTAATCGACGGTGATCGACATACTTGGTGATACACTTTGAACGTCACTCCCTCAATCATTCCCGAACGTCTATCCTCGCATCATTGTTGATAATGTTTGTTATTAATAGACGATCATGAATGTTTCAGAAGGAAAAATCTGAAGAAATACCAGGACCACATTTTCAAAAAAGCCGTAACACATGGTGGACAGTTCATTGCGGTTACTTAGTAATGATTTTGTTCTTCTACGCAAAGCGAAAAACTGAAAATCATATCAGTTGTGATCCTAGAAGGTTGAAAACCATCAAGGAAGGCAATCACCATCGAGACGTTCGTTGCTGATAGTCTGCGTACTTCTTTACCACATCACATCATTATTTGCGGGAATGTATCAAATTCAGCAGCGTCGTTGTCATGCATGATTGTTTATGCTTCAATTTCTTGGCTCTGAATGCAGTAAAGCATGGCTAATAGAAAATGATTGATTTTCGGAACATTGGCCGAGTGTTTCTAGCATCACTCGTTTTTTATGTGCCCCCCCCCCCCCGCCCCCCACGAAATACACCCCTCACACGCATATGGCGACGAACGTGTTAAACGTTAAACAGGTACGAAGAAGCTTGCCGCACCTTTATTCTGAAGTATGTTCTATGCAGCTCAAAATTTAAGTTCTTATTGATACTTTCAATTTTCAAGACAAATAAAAATTCAGCTTCCAGCGGCCTTTTAATTCCAGCTTCCAGCTTCCAAAAAAAAAAAAAATTAAACAAAATAAAATGAGCAAAATAAAAATATTTCTCTATCTCAATTTCACCCTAGACATCAGTTCATATCACCTTCTCTTGATTATTTATTATGTTTATAAATATAGTCCATCATAACGTAAAAACTCCTTAAGGACTATCTAAGTTAAACTACAAAATATAAACACATTCGCTTCGGACATCAGAAAACTTTCTTCCTCGATTAAATTTCAAAGAGTCTGACATCTGTTTGGCTTAGTCGAAAGCTTCCCAGAGCTTCCTTTGTCTAGCCAAGCATTGGGGAAGTATAATTTGGTGATGTTGTAGAGTCAGCGCTTGGTAAAGAATACTCTGGTAATACAATACGCTAAAAATTCTTTCAATATCCTATGTCGCTTAATACAGAAAATATATATAGTTAACAGAAATGGGAATCATAACTTTTTAACATAATGATTGGAGACCATCTAGGCGTATAAATGGCGACAAAAATGTCATCGACAGTACTCCGGAAACCATGACTAAAGATTGACGCTAAAGTTATCTTGTCAGATTTCCGTTGGACGTAATCATAATAAACTATAATAACTCAATTCCTGTTTTTCGTTTTAAAATTTTATTTAAGCTTTTCGGTTAAAAAAAGGACAATTGGCCGGTTAGGGTCACATAGACTCTGATATTTTTCATCACATTAAAAACCGCGGAAAACGTACAACGAGAGATTCCAGAAATTCGCTGAGCCGTTTTTTAATAGAAAATGTATTAAATATGCAGATATCAAATTTTTGAGTTGATTGAAGTGTCGTTTTTGATTTCTTATAATATTATTAAAAATAAATTTCACATTTCAAAGTAGATATGCTCAGGGTAATATGCTTAGAATTTTGTTCCTAATAAAAAATATGGGGGAGTGGGGAATCGTGGGTCACTTTTTTCTATGTTCCATATGTTCTTTACTATAAAAGATAAAATGAACAGAAAAAAATAAATGGTATGGTTTTGTATGTATCTATCTTTAACCGTTCCGGAGAAATCGCGTTGAGAAAGTACACTTCGGGAGGCCCCAACCAAGGTTGGGGGGTAGCAAAGCAAGGTTAATATTCGGACATACAGGAGATAAGGGCATAACGAGTTCCCGGAACATATTTAGCACTCCATTTTTCGAGAAAGTACGAATTTTCTCAAATAAATTTCCTTGAGGAACTGTTTTGTAGCTCCTACAGAAATAATTTTTCAGCAAAAAAAAAGAAATCTTTTTATCATTTTGATAGAAATATTTAAAATAAACCAACTAGGATCTAAAGTCACGAAAATATTATATTGTTTGGGTACCGGAAAATAAGCTCTAATGATCGTTAAATAACCTTAATCTATAAAATACGTACTGCAACATGATTTACACATCGTTACTCAATTTTCACCATCATTAAATTTTTGAATTTTCACTATAATCAATTTTAAAACGCGTTTTTACTTTATCTTGTTGAGCAGCGAATTCAACTTGATGAAGTCAACTAAATTATAGAGCCACAGCTTGACAAGTTTATATCTGACGATCAAGCCTATTATTTAGGTGTCGGAGAGGTAATCAAATGTTTCTTATATGATGTTTCTGGTGCTTTGTTGAGCGGAGGATGCTACTATCCGTATAACGCAACAATCGCAATAATCGATCATGAATGGTGAATAAAAAAAAGTAATCTCGAAAAGAAATCGTTCAGATTACCTCTCAGCCACCTATCAAATAGGCCAATAGGCTAAATCGTCACATGAAACAAGTCAAGCTGTAGCTTTTGAATTCAGTTGACTTCATCGAGTTGAATCCTCTGCTAGCTTCTACGGCAGAAAACGCTCATCGTGCCCCGATTTATGGTGCTTATACTGCCCCAGTGGGGGTTCTCATTTTGCACTTACTGTAACTGATTTTCAGCTTTTGACAAAAAAAAATGCATTTTTAAACGTTTTTATCTACTTTTTCTATTTTAAACACGTTAGGAAATAGTTTTTTTAGTGTCTGAATCAGGAAAATGGAGTTACTCATAAATTATAGCTGTTTTCTATGATTAAATAAGCGTCCTTAAATTAGGTGCCCATTATCTCCTTATCTCCCCTACTCGTATAAAACCGGGTAATCTGGCGAGATGTATTTTGAAAGTGATCTACTTTTGTGAAACTGTTCTCGTGATAGATAGATGATTATGTTGAAAAATCACCATTGATATGAATCAATTTTCGGCTCCATTTGTTACCTTCAAACATCAATTTGGATTGAGCACAACGACTCAAAACACTATTGAAGTAGAACATACTTTTTAACAAATCATTTTAAATTGATAAACCAAATTTTCTCACAGATGTTTTAGTCTGGCTGGTAAACGGTGGATAATGTGCAACACGAGACCCCATAGTGGTCATATCACCTCTTATTCACAACTCCTATCTCTACCTCCCCGCGGTGCCGGCTGGGGTGCGAGTAACCTAAGCGGAGATCGGGTACCCAACCCCGGTGGATGCTTTGGTCGCATGCAGACTGAGAAGGTGGCCGCACGCGTCTGTTCCCCAGGTCAGGGGCGGCGTACAACAACAACCGAGCGTCTGTTCTCCAGGTCAGGGGCGGCTCAAACAGCGTCTGTCTTGCAGCAAGCGGCTGAATTTATGAAATGCGGCTCCCGCCAGCTAAGTCCAAGATGGCAGCCCCATCGCGGGATAGGGACTTTAGGCTAACAACCTACTGTTCCCGATTTGAAATTGTTACGGAATCCGAAAGAAATGACCGACCTGGAACTTTGGCGACGACTTTTAGCATGAAAACACGGACACGAATTGGAACTTGGAATGTTTTAACCCTTGCCCAACAAGGCAAACTGGAACAACTTGCTAGAGAGGCTAGTCGCCTCAAGCTTGAAATTCTGGGACTGAGCGAAGTCCGTTGGCCTAATACTGGAGAACACAAGACACAATCCGGGCAAGTCCTGCTTTACTCTGGCATACGAGGAGAACATGCTACTCGGGAACGAGGAGTTGGTTTCCTGTTAAGCCCGCAGGCCTACGCGGCCCTCATTAGATGGGAACCGATAAACGAAAGAATAATCGTAGCCAGATTCAGAACACGGGTTAGAAACCTTACAATGGTCCAGTGTTATGCGCCAACTGACGTTGCCGACTTGCAGGAGAAAGAGCAGTTTTACAGTCAACTGAACAGCGTGGTTGAGAGAATTCCGAAGGGTGACATTCAAATCCATTTGGGCGACTTCAACGCAAAGATTGGCTCCGACAATCAGGACCTTGAGCGCATCATGGGGCGCCATGGCCTAGGACAGATGAGCGAAAACGGAGAGCTGTTTGTAGAATTTTGTGGCAACAACAACATGGTGATCGGCGGATCGCTCTTCCCCCATCGACCAGCACATAAGGTCACTTGGGTATCCCGAGATGGCCGAACAGAAAATCAAATTGACCACATCTGCATCAGCCGAAAATGGAGAAGGAGCCTTCTTGATGTCCGCAACAAACGAAGCGCAGACATTGCATCTGACCATCACCTCGTCCTTGGCGAGATACGACTGAGAGTTGCGCGTGTCCAACGGCGCGAGGAGAAAGTCGGGTGTCGATACGACGTCCGCCGGTTGGAGAATCCAGAGGTGAAAAGGGCATACGTTGAACAGCTAGAATCCCGAGCCTCGGAGCTGCCGACAGACGGAACAGTCGAAGAACAGTGGTGTGGAATCAAGAATGCCTTTATCACGACGAGCCATGGTACTCTCGGTAAAGTTTGTGGAAGAAGGAGTGAATGGATGTCGGATGAAACTTGGAGGATGGTCGATGATCGGAGAAAGGCGAAAGTCGGAATTGAGCAGGCATGTACCGGGTCAGCCAAAGCAGCCGCCCGCTTACGATATGCGGAGCTGGAAAAGGCAGTTAAACGAGCTTGTAGACGAGACAAGAGAGCCTGGACAAACTCCCTAGCCGAAGAGGGAGAAAGAGCCGCCGCCAATGGAGATATCCGATTACTTTATGACATTTCTCGCCGCCTCAGTGGTGCAAGGACTAATGCAAGAATGCCGCTGAAAGACCGAGCAGGTCAGTTATTGACCGATCGAACAGATCAGCTCAAACGATGGACTGAGCACTTCGAACAACTCTTCCAAGTCACGAATAGCGATGGCCAACAAAACCCGCAGCTCGAAGCGCCAACAGTAAGTCGCATTAATGGCGTCAACTCGGAAGCGCCCTCGCTGGCTGAAATAGAAGCGGCAATCAAAAACATGAAATCCAACAAAGCACCTGGGATCGATTGCATCCCTGCTGAAATGCTGAAAGCCGACCCTGCCCTATCAGCACAAATGTTGCACCGTCTTTTCGCTGACATCTGGGATACTGCAACATTCCCGGCCGACTGGATGCAGGGTATCCTTGTAAAGGTCCCGAAGAAAGGAGACCTGACAGAGTGCGGTAACTGGCGAGGCATAACGTTGATCTGTACAACCCTCAAAGTACTCTGCAAAGTGATTCTGAACAGGATCCAGGAGAAAATAGATGCTACACTCCGACGGCAACAAGCTGGATTCCGATCCGGACGATCATGTGTGGACCACATCACAACGCTACGAATCATACTGGAACAAATCAACGAATTCCAGGACTCTCTTCTGCTGGTGTTCGTTGATTTCGAAAAAGCATTCGACCGACTTAACCATGAAAACATCTGGGCGGCTCTAAGGCGACGAGGGGTCCCAGAGAAACTAGTCCATCTCATCGAAGCACAGTATGAGGCATTTTCGTGCAAGGTCTTGCACGACGGTGTCTTGTCCGAACCAATCCCGGTAACTGCTGGAGTGAGACAAGGATGTATTCTATCACCGCTACTTTTTCTAATCGTAATGGATGAGATTCTGATTGGATCGATTGACTGTGCACCGAACCGAGGATTGCCGTGGAATCCTTCAACAATGGAGCAACTGAACGACCTTGACCTGGCTGACGATATTGTTTTGCTAGCCCAAACACAACCAGATATGCAGAGCAAACTCGACGACCTCACCGAAAGTTCCAAGGCAGCAGGTCTCAAAGTCAATGTTGGAAAGACCAAGTCGATGGAGATCAACACAGAAAATCCCTCCAGTTTCATGGTAGCTGGGCAACAAGTTGAGAAAGTGGAGTGCTTCCAGTATCTTGGTAGCCAGATAACGCCTGATGGTGGTACCAGGAAAGACATCGAAACCCGGATCAGAAAGGCCCGATTTGCGTTTGCGAGTCTCCGAAACATCTGGCGGTCACGCCAGATCTCTCTACGAACTAAAATCCGAATCTTCAACTCAAACGTCAAATCCGTATTGCTGTACGGGTGCGAAACTTGGTGCACATATGCGGTGACGACGCGAAAACTGCAAGTATTTGTAAACCGCTGCCTGCGGAATATCATCCGCGCTTGGTGGCCTGGCAACTGGATCTCGAATGAGGAATTACATCGCCGGTGTCATCAAAGGGCGCTAGAAATCGAGATTCGGGAACGTAAGTGGAGATGGATTGGGCACACGCTGCGAAAAGATGAAAACGAGATTTGCAGAAAGGCGCTAGATTGGAATCCAGAAGGTCATCGAAGAAGAGGCAGACCCAGAAATTCGTGGCGGCGAAGCCTAGCCGCTGAAATCCGAACTGTCGACGAGAATCTTGACTGGGACCAGGTGAAGACGCTGGTTCCGGATCGTCAACAGTGGAGGTCTTTTACCACGGCCCTATGCACCGGAGGATCGGCGCGGGATCATTAAGTAAGTAAGTAAGTTTTAGTCAATTGTACCAATTTTGGAATCTAACAAAAAATTAGGACATCTCTGCAAAAATACTTGAAACGAATTCGTGATAACCAAACTGATACAACACAGAAGAAGAAATCGAATTATTTTTTTTAAAATTAATTTGGTACAAACTATAACAGTTTAGAAGCAGGATAAACAACTTAACGCACTGTGCCTTTTACAAATTCGATCTGTCCAGCAAGCAAGCAAGCTTAACCGAACAACCGAGCGACATGCGTTTGATCCATCTATCTGGCCATCACGGATTAGATTTCCTTCACAATGTTTCATTCCGGGGCGTAGAACTTCCGAAACCGGCATTAATTAGACTGTCATACCCGACGGCAGCGTGCTGGAATTATGGGTTCAAAGATTTCCGGCCTGAATGAGAAAGCAAGCACCAGGCGAAGCACCAACCCGAAGATGGACGGTTGAATAGTTCCGTTTTTGGACTTTCGAATCCTTTCATGAGTCACACATCGCATATATCCGCATCAACTGGTCCGTCGGATTTTAGCTGAAAGAAATCTCGTGAAAGCTGGAATTTTGATGAGACGGATTCCATTCATTGTCGGGTTCGAATACGTGGCTTTGACAAACTGGTAGGATTTTAAGAGGAATTAGTAAGGGACAATCTAATCCTACAAGAATAAGACTTTCTCCTTTTGAGGAATGTTTCAATTCGTAACTGATCTGCTACAAAAGGATTCGATTTGCTGTAATGCTTTTTGTTTTTCAAACTGTTTCGAGTCCCCTAATTATCGTTCCGAGAACAATGCTGGTTTGTGAACTCAGTCATGAATATTTTGTAATTGGTCATTTAATGCTTGAACACTTCTCTTCATCATTTGCTTCCATCACGTTCAATGAATAAAAGTTTCCGTCTTTATCGCTGAACAAAATCTAAAGAAAATCATAATTACCTTACACCATGAGACGAAATTTTCTCAATCCTCCCCTCACTTTAGTCTACTCCATTTGCAACGTTTTAAAAGGGAAAATTATGCAAATGACATAATTAAAGCTACGAATTTCAAGTGACCAGAAGCACCGCATCGCACTCACACAGGACGCCAGAATGTGATTGTGAATGTGTGCGGCATGCCAAACGCCGCCGACGCCCCGGAAAAGCGGAAAACAATTAATTTCAATTTAATTAATTAGCGTAACGACAAACGACCAACGAATAGCTTCACGCGCTTGGCCGAGCGAAAGGGATAATTTATTTGGTGCGGTTGTTAAAGTGTGTTCAAAATATAGTTTTTTCGTCCATTGCCCAATAACCACGTTCACATGCAACACTATTTTCAGTGGAGATGCCCATAGCATCTGGAGCAAAATGCTTGATTCGGAATGCATCACATTTTAAAATCTCCACTGTCCTTGTTTTGGTCTAACTTTAATAATCTAATCAGCGAGAAACCCCGAACATCGAAACGACCCAAACATGACTCCAGATGTCAACCAAGCATCGTTCCAACATAAGATTCAATTGCACACGGTGGGAATATTTTCACTCTTGACTGCTGCTGGTGTCACCAAATAAAAATCTTCTCCCTCGGTGCAAAGTAAAACATAAGCCAAACAACTCCCACCGGCGCACACAGGGGTAAAACATGAAAAAGGCGATCAAAACTGTTTTCTGCCGAAACTGTTCGTTTTAGACCTATAGTAACTTCGAGACAAATGACCATCATTACAAGGGCTAAAAAATATGTTTTTTGAAAAATTGATTAATCCACCTAGTAGTGAGTTAGAAAAACTAACTTTTTTAATATCCATTTTAGAGCTGTATTGTCTAAGAAAAGTTGTTAGCTTGTACCAATTATAGCAACTTTGCTAAAGAAGTCATAGCTGTAACATTAATCGTTTCAAAGTTATGACAATTTTTTGAAAAATAACACCAATATTCAGTTTTTTCAACATAACTTTTTTGCGCGTGATTTTTCATATAAAATATATTCTAGAGAGTTTTGAAGACAGTAAAGTTGTACACTTTTGCTGAATATACCGTATAGAAATTTTGAAGTTTAAACGAGATATCTTAAAAATATTTAACAAAAATAATCATTTTGAACTCATTACATCTCCTGAGTTCGGACGAGTTCGGTTACATATTTTACAGTTTTGCAATCAGAAAAGTATCGCCTTTTAAACAATATACAATTCAAAGTGGCCAATTTTGATCCTCATTGTGTAAATGTCAATAGAAGTGAGATAAAAATGAAGTTTTTATACTAATTTGAGCCCATCTACCATCTCAAGTCCAAGTGGTTCAAGTAGGCCTACTGTTAGGAATCCTACATGTTACAGCCAAATAGTAATAGTTATGCTCAAATTAGTATAAAAACCTCATTTTTATCTCACTTCTATTGACATTTACACTATGAAGGTCACAATTGGCCACTTTGAATAGTAGGGGAGAGGAAGGCTATATGCGCATATTAAGGAAAGCAATCATTTTCTCTCATATTACAATAGATAGGAGTCTGAAAACTATATACACATGAGCGGACATCTGTTTTATATACGTTAGAGCAATTTTTCTGTTAAAATCTCTTACAGTTTTTGTGAAAATAATTTTATAATAAAAGAAGTCAAAATAGCCAATTTCCGAAATTGGCGGGCTAAATGCGCATATTTATGTTTTTAGCTATATTTCACTAACACTTGCAATATTTTGATATTATTTAATTGAAAATGATAGAAACGGATGTGAGGCATACGTCAAGGCTGAAATTTTGGTGAAATTTTTTACATCACTAGTTCTTTTACATGAAACATAGTTAGGAATGCCATATGGCCATATTTCATGGTAATATTTTGTTCATACCGTATTTTTATCGGATCAGTATAAAGTTCTTCTTTTTTCGCTGTAAGATCGTGATTTGAGCATAGATCTAATGTTTAAATGATAAAAAGTGAAAAATTTATAAGACTAATCTATTTTTCTTGATATAGGCATTTAACCTGCCTTGATATGGGCATTCAGAACCTGTCTCTTATTCCAATATCTTATCATTTACAATCTTGCCAAAAGCTTCAATTTGTTGAATTTCCGATTTCCAGAAAAATAGGAAAGAAAAACCATTGAAATTTTTGTTCACAAAATCTGTACGCACGATAATTAAAGTTCAATATATTATAACAAAACTGACAAAAATCTTGTTTGAATTTTTAAATTTTTTTTGGCTTTATATAACAATCAAATTTATTCATGCCATGTTTCAATAGCGTATTACCCTCAAACTGCACTAATTAGATACGTTGAATCTCCTGCCATATCGCTTATCGGCTGTATGCGCATATTACCCAACCTGCGCATTTAGGAACACTTCCCCCTACATTGCACAGTGGTGCAGAACATCAATCTAGCTGTACGAAATTAATAGCGCCCAGGGATGAAGAGATAGACATTTGATGTCTTCAGCAACTTTGTTCAATTTTACAAGGAGCATATTCTAGTATCAAAATTTTTGCCGAGGGGTCCACCGATAGCGAGATAAAAATGCTAACTTTTTTGTTTTTCAAATAAGGGCTTTGATGTCTTCGACAAAGTTGTTTATCTGATCAAAATACATAAGTTTGTTGAATATGTCAAAGTCCTATCACATCACCCTCAGGAGTTACAGTCGAAGTAAAAAACATCTATTGAAAAAACAGTTTTTTGAACCTGACACGTTGTAGATTGGATAAAATGGTTCGCTGTCTTTGAAACAAAGTTTTAACAGGCCACGATCTACATTTGTCTCATACATTATGATGGGTTTAGAAGTTGCTGAAGCTCTATAGAAAGCATTTAGTGCATTTTATTGTTAATTTTGGAAGGCTCGTCCATCGAAAAGTGCACATTTTCGCAACATCCCCTTTTTTGTGATTATTTTTGATGACAAGCGGAACCATTACCATTTGAAATAAGCGGGGAAATCGGTGGAACTAGTAGAGATTTGACTGATTGAAAAAACACATTTTATAAAAAAGTTACCTATTTTACTTATAGAAAAAACGTTAAAACATTTAATTGATTAATAAAATGTTGCAGTTTTCTTTTAAATATTTTTTTTTATTAAAAAGCATTTAAATTCTATTCAAAATTATGACTCAACGAAAAGACAAAAGCAAATTGCTTGTAAGATTGATTACTTGGATACAGTTACTTGGAACCAGTTGAAGCAGTTATATTGTAAAGACAAAATTCTTTTATTCATTTAAATAATATCAAATACCAATTTGGTGCTCTACCAAATTTAACGGATAAGTTCCATTTGTTTTTTTTTTAGGTTTAAATGATTTGAAAAATCAAATTTCAATGTCTTTTAATCAAACAAACTATATGAAAGAAAACTGCAACATTTTATTAATCAATTAAATGTTTTGACGTTTTTTTTTTCTATAAGTAAAATAGGTAATTTTTTCATAAAATGTGTATTTTCAATAATTGAAATCTCTACTAGTTCCACCGATTTCCGCGCTAATTTCTAATGGAAATGGTTCCGCTTATCATCAAAAATAATCACAAAAAAGGGGATGTTGCGAAAATGTGCACTTTTCGATGGACGAGCCTTCCAAAATTGCCAATAAAATGCACTAAATGCTTTCTATAGAGCTTCAGCAACTTCTAAACCCATCATAATGTATGAGACAAATGTAGATCGTGGCTTGTTACAACTTTGTTTCAAAGACAGCGAACCATTTTATCCAATCTACAACGTGCCAGGTTCAAAAAACTGTTTTTTCAATAGATTTTTTTTACTTTGACTGTAACTCCTGAGGATAGGACTTTGACATATTCAACAAACTTATGTATTTTGATCAGATAAACAACTTTGTCGAAGACATCAAAGCCCTTATTTGAAAAACAAAAAAGTTAGCATTTTTATCTCGCTATCGGTGGACCCCTCGGCAAAAATTTTGATACTAAAATATGCTCCTTATAAAATTGAACAATGTTGCTGAAGACATCAAATGTCTATCTCTTCATCCCTGGGCGCTATTAATTTCGTACAGCTAGATTGATGTTCTGCACCACTGTGCATTGTTTGAAAGGCGATACTTTTCTTATTGCAAAACTGTAAAATATGTAACCGAACTCGTCCGAACTCAGGAGATATAACCAGTTCAAAATAACTATTTTTGTTAAGTATTTTTAAGATATCTCGTTTTAACTTCAAAATATCTATACAGTATATTGAGCAAAAGTGTATAACTTTACTGTCTTCAAAACTCTCTAGAACATATTTTATATGAAAAATCACGCGCAAAAAAGTTATGTTGAAAAAACTGAAAATTGGTGTTATTTTTCTAAAAATTGTCATAACTTTGAAACGATTAATGTTACAGCTATGACTTCTTTAGCAAAGTTGCTATAATTGGTACAAGCTAAAAACTTTTCTTAGACAATACAGCTCTAAAATGGATATTAAAAAAGTTAGTTTTTCTAACTCACTACTAGGTGGATTAATCAATTTTTCAAAAAACATATTTTCTAGCCCTTGTAATGCTGGTCATTTGTCTCGAAGACACTATAGGTCTAAAACGAACAGTTTCGGTTGAAAACAGTTTTGATCGCCTTTTTCATGTTTTACCCCTGTGTGCGGCGGCAAACACTCTTGCAGCATCATCCAGAAGCTCCTAGGCGTCGCGTTTTCAATTTTGCAGCAGAGCAGTTTGACAACAATCCCAGTGCCATGTGAAAAATCTCACGTCGGTCACGATGTCTCAGTTTCGCCAAGCTTTTACCGGCGATATCAAATTCATCCATTATCGAACTTAAATTGAATTGGCATACTCAGTGCTTCGTGTTTTTTTTCTCTCTTTTACTACTGAATGTTTTCTAGTTATCAAATTTCCCACGACATGTTTTCCGTCAATCTGATGCTAGAAGTTTCCGCGAAGAGTGGTGGGTGAAGTTTAATGAAATTTAGCTGAGGACATTTCGAGCACACACAATAATTAGAAATTCTTTATTTAATGTTTATTTATTTTACATGAACAGATCACACATTGATCCAAATGATAGGTTAAAAACTCAAGACATACATACTAGAAATACATGAAACTCACCCTACACTCTACTTGAACCACCAAGGATTCTTCTTCGGAATAATTCCCTCGAAACGTAAAAATGAAAATCATCGGAGAAGCGGTTAAACAGACACTTTTAGAAATAATTGCAAAAATCCAATGCATATTTAGCAAACCGCTGTGCCAAAAATGCGCTGAAAAGTGTACTGTACCAAAGATGATATGATTGGAAAAGCACTATGTACTGACATGAAGACTTGAGCTCACAAGCAAACCCAAGTAACACAGATTAAACTAACTAGCATTTGGATGTTTTACTATGGTTTTATTATGGCAATTGGTACAGCTCGCTTTATGACGGTTTAATTATGGTCGTGCAAAATGCTGATATTCTTGAATCGACCATATGTTTTCAGATTGTTTTGAAAACGCTTATAAAGCGTATATTCAATATACTGATTTAGTTGTTTTGAATAAGAAATCAATTCTCTGTTTAAACTATAATAAAACACAAACTAAGAAATTTGCTGCAAACTTTGTTTTGCATGATTTATAATAGCACTCTGTGCATGATTATAAAACCACCATAAAACTTAGTGACAGTTTTCCATCAAGAGATTAAAACAGGACACGCTCAGATTAGATAGCACATATTTGAATTGTTGAATTGTTGGTTTTGAGTTAAAATAAAAAAAAATAGTTTTAAATCTTTGAAAACTTCCAATTACCAGAAATGGAATGAATATCTCTATAATGTGAGTATTGAGTGAAAGGGCTCAAATTGTAGGAATTTTTTTTTTGCTTGACGCCATCATTATCAAAACTGTAAATACGCTTTTATTATCAAAACTGTAAATAACTAAAAATATCATGAAATCTTAACAATATGTTAATTAGGTGAAAGTAATAAACGAAAAGAAGTCGAATTTCGTTGTCCGACGCCATTTTGAAATCCAAGATGACGGCTACCATTCAATTTGAAAATACTGTAAATGACTGAAAATCGTATAAAGCCTTTACAATAAGGGTATCAGTTGAAAGAGAGCAACCGGTAGAATTCTAATTTCGTATTATGATGCCATATTGAAATTGAAGATGGCGGCTTCTGCTGAAAATTGAAATAACTTTTATCACTGATAGATCAAATGAAATTTCCACAATATGAGCTTTGGGCGGAAGAAATCTTGGCTTTGGCGCCAGATGGCGCCGGACAACAAAATTCGACTTCTTCTAGTTTAGCCTTTCCATCCAATTCTTCGCATTATGGATGTAAAATGAGATTTTCAGTAATTTACAGCATTGAAAAGAATAGCAAAAGCCACCTTCTTGGATTGATGATAGCGTCAGATATCGAAATTCGACTTCTTATGGTTTAGTCTTCTCACTCAATACCCATAATGTGAGGATTTCATGCGGTTTTCAGTGATTAAAATAATTTTAAAGTTCAGTGGAAGCCGCCATCTTCGATTTCAAGACGGCGTTTGTTAGCAAATATTGACTTCAACTCGTTAAGCCCTTTCACCCAATATCCATGTTGTGGTAGTTTCATGCAATATTCAATGATTAACAGCATTTTAAAGTTCAGTGGAAGCCACCACCTTGGATTTCGAGATGCACCTGATAGCGAAATTTGACTTCTACTAGCAATTTTAGTTATTTACAGCATTTTAAGGTTCAGCGAAAGTCACCATCTTGGATTTCAAGATTGCGTTTGATAGAGAAATTCGACTAAAACTGATTAAGATTTCCAGTGATTAAAATCATTTCAATATTCGGTGGAAGCCGCCATCTTGGATTTCAAGATAACGCCTGATAGCAAAATTTGTCTTCTACCTTTTACCTCTATTCTTTTTTTTTATACCCATATAGTGGGGCTTTCATGGGATTTTCAGGGATTAACAGCATTCCAAAGTTCGTCGGAAGCCACCATCTTGGAATTCAAGATGGCGTTAGAAAGAAAAAAAAATCGACTTCTTCTAGTTTAGCCCTTTCACCCAATACCCATGTAGTGGTGGTTTCATGCGACTTTCTGTCATTTACATCATTGAAAGTTGAGCGGATGCCGCCATCTTGGATTTCAATTCGACTTCTACTTCTACTCGTTTAGCCTTTTCACCCAATACCAATATTGTTGGGGTTTCATGCGATTTCAATTCATTAACAACATTTCCAAATTCAACGGAAGCCACCACCTGGATTTCAAAATGGCGTCAGACAACGAAAATTGACTTCAACCGCAGACTCCATATACCCAGACTGACCACTGAACAAGGACTAATAAAATCGTGTACACGAGTGGCGATTCCCGCTCGTCTACGATTTTTACCCGTAAAGGTTCGTCAAAGCGCGAGCAGGCTGTGAAAAAAAATCCCTTTGGTTCGCGAACACGAGCGAAGCAGTCCAACCAACAGACGATTCTTTTGGATTTTGAATCCTGTCTCGCTCGTGGAAATCGTAACATACATGAAAATTTTTCCCCGCGATTTTGGCTCACGAACCATTTAGCGAAAAGGTTCATGAACTTTTTTTGGGAAGGGAACGCGTGGTTATTCGATTTTCTTCCGTAGGCAGGCTGTGCGTCTCTTTAGGTACGCGTAGGTACGTGTGTGTAATAAATTGTGCTTCAAGCAGCAGCAGGAAGTTCTTCATTTTCAGCGCTTCTTTCAATTATTGTATGGAATATTTATGTTTTTTTATGTTTATTTAAAATGCTGTGTTTTTTTAAGATAACTAACAAATTTCAAGATTAACGAAATTCTAAATATTAAATCAAATTCATTCTGTCATGTCAACTCCTGGGTGATCAATTGAATAAAACAAAGCTTCTTGAAAAATTATGGATTAGAATGGACACAAGAAGACCCTAAGAATGACCTTTAACAACCTTTTAAGGAATAAATAATCAAATCAAATTTTAGAGCCTCCCAATTTCATCCAAATCACTACATTTCTGTAGTAGAGGCTGAGTGTAAAAGTCCATAACTGTTTCTTAAATTTGGAAAAGACAACAATGATGTAAAGTTTCAATAAAAAAAACATAAGCATACGTATCAATGATTAATTTGGATTGAAGTGAATATCATCAAAAATTGATAAATTAATTCAATTTTAAAAGAAAAGTTTTCAAGTAGTTTTTCTATAAAAAAAAATTTCTTGCGGGTTTTTTGCTTGAGGGATACAAATATCTACGGGAACTTGCTTTTTCACCACCTTATTGGATTCACGTGCCCCTAAAAGGGTGAAGAAATAATGAAACCCTTAATTCCGACGGCTTTTGCAGAGAATTGAATTCTTTTTAACTTATAAGAAAACGAAACAATTTTTCAAGAAGAGAAAAAAGAAGTAGTTTTTAAATACTACAATAAATTCGTGTTATTCTCAATTCAAATCGTTTTAAGTAAAAAAATCTACTTATCCATCATACTCAATCAATGATAAAAATGGATAGAATTAAAGAATACGTCGGAAAATAAATTACAAATTTGTATTGTTTTTTTTTCAATTATAATAATCTCTAACATTAACTCTGAATCCGATCTTGATCTTACTACTGGATTTGAAATCATCGTTTATTGCCTGAATTTCCTTCGATTGAGCTTCTTAAATAGATTTCTGCAATTTTGATTATCTACTATTTTTTCGTCATTTTTATCTACTCATAATCTGAAGATTATTTTTCGATCATCAGAATTCAGAACGCAAATTTAAAATAAATAACTCCAAATTAATTATTCCTGCTATTTTTAATTCATCCTTTTTATCTACTCATAAACTGAAAATGATATTAAAGAAATAGCGTTTCTTTCTTAATTAATGTTGTCCGATTTCCCAGTTTTATCCGGTTTTTTTTTGCATTTATTTAGGACCTTTTTTGGCATTCGGGTCCCTGACGTTTTAAAGTTACAAAGTAATGTTAAATTTTATCGTACAATTGGATTGATTTTAAATATTCTAACACTGTTGTTGCTCTTTCTTTGTCGTCTGCTAATGCCTCTCGAAGATTACCCGGTACACCGTTTATCCGGGTTTGCCTGGACATTCAATACAAAATTTTGGAACAGGCCGGCCCGGCTTGGTTGCCTGGATTTCATTGGAAAATGCCCGGATTTTGCCAGGTTTTATTCACTTTATTTGGAAAATCAAAATTACAAACTCCACCAAACGAAATTTATTGAGAAAAAATAATCATGAAAGGTGTTTTGGATCCTAAAGTACGATTTAAAATCTGTCAATAAGTTCTGATGAAAAAAAGTGTTTTTTTGTCCGGATTTATGGACATTTTTAAAATTAATTGCCCGGATTTTGCTAGGTTTTTATTTAAAATTGACCGGTTGGTCCGAAAAAACTAGATATCTTGTATTTGGTCCGTAATGAGTTAACATTGAAATTCTTCATTATATAAATAGTTTTCTCTCGCTTTCATCAACTTCATTGCACGGTTAATGCCTCCTTTTTTCTGCCATGACATGAAATTTGAAATTCCAAACTGATATAAATTCCTCAATTTGAAGAAACTTGAAAATAATAAAGGGGATACAATTAAGATGCCGAAGTAGCATTTCTAGATTAGACTTGTAGCTTTTTTTGATATGATATGCAAATTTTCCTATTTTTTCTTTGTGATGGTCCAACAGTTTAATTTGGATCCTTCCTCCAGCACATACACCTTTTAGGAGTGGGAGGAACTTTTTATCCTTTGGATAATTAAATCAATATTTTTTTCTATCTGTTACTGGGCCAGATCGCATCCTTCCGAAACCCTATATACAAATTTGTCAAATTTGACGCTGTTTAACATCAGAAAGGACAAACTTCAATTCACAAATTATATACATCGTTTAAATTTACAACATTGTAAATTATTTTCAAGTAATTGTTATGAAATCTTTGAAAAATCGGTTTATTTCATCTGTCCACGCGTTGCATTTGGCGCAATCAACAACCATGTGGAGACAAAATAACGAAACGGAAAACACGACCATCAAGTGTGCAATGCGTTTTCCAATTTAGTTCACGAACCAGAATCGCGAGGTTCGCAAGGTTTTCTGCCACGGCTCGCTCATGATTTTCTGGCGATCGGATTCTCCTTGAAAAAAATCCCCTACAATCACGTGTTTGCTGAGTCGCGAACCTACTGTGGTCAGAACTTTTGTGAACTACGCGCGGTTTTGTTTCTTGGCTGCTCCGATGTGAATACGATTTTTTTAGTCCTTGCCACTGAAGGCTGATTTTGGCGCTTGTTCCGCAGCGCTATCTACGGGTTATCGTGAAACTAACGGCCACATACACTAAAGCAATTTTTTTACACAAATATAACTATTCTTCTGTAAACTTTAAAACGCTATTGATATATCACACACACATTTGCATTGTGCTTTTTGTTTTTTTTTAACATCTAGAGATGAACACGGTCGTTTTTGATTACCTACTTTTGATAGAAAAAATGACACGATATGGTTAAAAACCAATCAAAAAACATTTTTGAATTAGAGCGCATTAATCAAATTTGGTTAGAACTCAACCATAAAGCTTATAAAAAATACATCGACTTCGACAGAATCGTTTACGATCTCAACAAAACGTTAGAATTACTTTCGTAATTTATGTTACATTGGTGTTTGACATAAGGAAACTCGCTTTAAACGATATGTGAAGAAACTCATATCTCAATCTTGATCAATCAAAATAAATTCAATTAACACTTGCAATATTGCACGACGCTTTGTTTAATGTTTGAGTTCATTAGTAAACTTTTATGAGTTGAGTTTTTTGCCATAATTTACGACTAAAGGGCCGTTCACGAATTAGCTGGGAACCCTGGTTCGAGTTGAACGCGTGTTTTTAAATTGATAATTTTAAATGCACTATTTCGAGTGAAAGTAGTGTTTTTCATAACAATTAGTTAGATTCTACAAACGTGTGAACTGTGTTTGCATACGAAAGTTTGTGTTTGCATACACTAACAATATTGAAATCGATGGGTTTCACAATATAAGCATTGAACTGTTCATCAATAGCCAAATCATTGACGTTCATGGAATTTATAGACCACCTTCCTTTGGTTTTAATACTTTTTGCGAAAAACTTGAAGGCATACTGTCATCGGTTCCAGATAATCATACGTGTTTTGTTGTCGGAGATTTGAATATTCCGATTAATATAGAATCCAACAACACAGTTATCAGGTATAAATTAATTCTTGAATCGCTTGGTTACATCTGTACTAACACTTTCCCAACGAGACCATCAAGCCAAAACATCCTAGATCATGTAGTTACCAAACTAATTGATTCGCCTCGGATCACGAACGACACTATATATAGTGACATTAGCGATCATTGTCAGATAATATCAACATTTGAACTCCAAACTACAAAGAAAAAAGTCGATCTTGAAAAAACCACCATTAATTATACAAAATTACATCAACTATTCAGTGATTATCTCAGACAAATTCAAACTGTGGATGACGCGAATGTCTGTTTGACTAATATTTCGACCGTTTATAGCTCATTGCTCCTGCAATGTACGAAAAAAATAAGTAAACAAGTAACGGTTAAGGGTAATTTTTGTCCCTGGATGACTCTCGACCTCATAACTCTAATTAAATTAAAAAACAACTACATTAAGAGAGTTAAACACAACCCTGGAGATACCTATTTAAAAGAACTTCTGAAACATGTCTCAAAGAAAGTTGAAAAATGTAAACGAAAATGCAAAAAAGATTATTTCGAAAACCTTCTTAACAATTCTCCCCATTCGAAACTTTGGAAGAATATAAATTCTGTCTTAGGGAACTCCAGAGAAAATTCTAGAGCTGAGATCAACCTGACTGTTAATAATCGAAGTACTAGTAATAAGAAAGAAATTTGTGAACTTTTCAACTCCTATTTTACCAGTATTGGTAGAAATTTGGCAAATAATATTGTAGTCGACCCATCTTTCGACAACTTATCTTTCATAAACAGAGTTCTTAACACTATTTTCTTACGACCTGCTACAGTCAATGAAGTTATTCAAACTATAGGATCTTTGAAAAATAAAAAAAGCTGTGGTCCTGATAACATTCCCTGCAGCTTATTAAAATCTAACTGCTTAGAAATGGCACGTATTTTAACTGCATGCTTTAATTCTATTTTGGTATCGGGGGTCTATCCCGAAAGTCTAAAAGTCGCTAGAGTGGTTCCCGTTTTTAAGGCAGGCGATGAAACGGATATAAATAATTACCGTCCAATTTCAACACTTAGTGTGTTTAGCAAAATATTCGAAAAACTTCTGGTAAGTCGACTCAATAACTTTATCAAAGAAAATAACATCTTATATAACCTGCAATTCGGTTTCAAAGCTGGGTCTAGTACGCTTATTGCAATGTGTGAATTGATAGATTCGGTAATTGAAAACATAGACACAAAAAAAATTGTAGGAGGATTGTTTCTGGACTTAAGAAAAGCCTTTGACACGCTTGATCATGACGTTCTCCTTAGAAAACTGGATTGCTATGGAATAAGAGGAGTTGCTAATAACATCTTTCGTAGCTATCTTACAGGACGGAAACAGTATGTTTCTATTGATAAAATAAATAGCTCGTTGGGACAAATAGAAGTGGGTGTGCCTCAAGGTAGTAACATTGGGCCACTACTTTTTCTACTATACATCAATGACTTATGCAACCTGCCATTACATGGTACCCCCAGATTATTTGCAGATGACACAGCTTTATTTTATCCAGAGAATTGTCCCAATGTCATAATCGGAAAAATGCAAAAAGACTTAGAGATTCTTGGCAAATACTTTAATAGCAATCTGCTGACCCTAAACCTTTCTAAGACCAAATACATGATATTTCGTTCAGCAAGAAGAAGAATTTATTGCAGCAATGACCTTTCTTATGATAATACTATAATCGAAAAGGTGGATAACTTTAAATATTTGGGGCTCACGCTTGATGAAACACTTTCGTGGAGTTTTCATGTCAACAACCTTATTAAGAAAACATCGTCCTTTAGTGGTATTCTTTGGCGAATTAGAATTTTTTTGCCGCGTCATGTTTTAATTAAATTTTATTTTGCTTTCATTCACTCTCAGTTGAACTATCTCATCGCGGTATGGGGCAGGGCTTCCCTGTCTATCCTCGGGCGATTGCAGACATTACAAAATCGTTGCATAAAAACCATATTCAAACTTCCTTATCTCTATCCTACGTCTTTACTGTACTCGAATACAACTTACAATATTTTACCTCTTACCCACTTGTGTAGTCTGCAAACATTATTGTATGTCTTCGACAATTTGAACTCATTAGACAACACAAGAAATTTATTGTTTAACTCAGGCACTCGTTCTCGCCATACTCGTCAATCACATCATTTGCTTCGAAGCCGTTGCTTAACATCTTTTGGTCAACGCAGAATTTCTTACATTGGACCTGCTTCTTACAATTGCCTTCCAGAAGTTGTCAAAAATGCTAACAACCGCAACATTTTCAAATCGAAAGTGATACGTCACCTCAAGGAACTTCAGTCGTAAACCTTATCATCATGCCAGTATTTTTTAATTTTTTATTTTTTGTTACACATATATTTTAACTAATTTTTTTTTCTAAAGTAACGTTAACATTTTTTTTGTAAATATTTTTTCCTAGTTAGTATATTAGCTTTATCAATTAATTTTTAATTTGTTTCTTTTGTATTAATTATTTGTAAAAATGGATCTCTTCAAAGGAATACTCTTTCCACTGAGATTCATTCTTAGTTTAGTTTAGTTTACTTGTCTAGCTTCATTCCCTCGCATTAAGTAAAAAAAACATTTTTGTTAAAGTTCTCAGCATGAATAAATTTTGCTCGCGTTTTTGTTTTTTTGTTTGCTGCCAGACATGCTGAGAACAGAAAGCGTCCATTACCAGGGGGCTCATATGAGCTTTTTGGTGTGGGGGAGTGTGGTGGGCCGCTTTATATGTGTAAAAAAAAAAAAAAAAAAAGTGATGGAGTTTTGGGTAATTATGTCACTGGAAGCAGGTAATGTATTTTTTTCTTTAGTGAATTTCAATGTTTTGGTCCGGCGATGACCCGACATTAGTTTTTGTTGGATATCGAAAAACAATCACAGATGGCGTGCATAATGATTCCAAAAATCTCCACTCGCTTGGCGCTACCATCACTAGGTATTACATATTTATAAGTATTAACCTCTTACACCGACATCTGGTGGGTAATTTTTTTTTTCAACGGCACCTAGTAGATGATAGATCAACTAATTTCTAATATTGAATCTTCTTGAGAACGATAAAATCAGTTTACAAAAAGGTACCGTTTGAAACAGGTAATTCTAATTCCTTGAAATTCCATTGTTCGTTTGTTTGACCTACATGACTTATTGAATAACAGCAGGGTAAACTTTTAGGGGCTTGCCGCGAATTCGAGAGAAATAAAGTCCGTCGGTTTGTTGTTAGTGTTGAAGTTTTTTCTTGCGTAATAAGTGATTTCCATATTTTTTTGTTAAGTCTGAATTTGGTTTGTTTAATGTTATATGTTGATCTGGCATTTTCACTATTAAAAATTTCAATGTTGGAAGTTCTCGTGCCCGCCTTGAATGTTCTTATGTAACGCGAGTGAATAATGGAACAACATCAAAGCTGTTGTTTTATATTTAGGGAAGTTAATAAACTGTCACTTTATGACCGATATGACGACACTTTCCGGTTAGATACGTGTATGACAGTGCCACGTTAGGACGCTTTGCTCTTCTCGTCTTAAGCGCGCGGTAAAATTCGGTGAGTTGCACCGGTGCTAAGTAAATTGTATGTGTATGACAATGCCACGTTAGGACGTATTTGCTCTAAATAAAACCGCGATGTACTCGATAGTGAGCGACGCGACGATCATTAGATATCTAACTTTGCTTTGATCACATCCCTTCCCAAAGGGAATCCAGATCTTATTTACCTTTCCCACTAACAAACCACCCTTCTTGTGACGACCGTGGAGATTTAGAGGTGTATTCGGTCTCTAGTAGCAACGGAAGTCGAAATAACAATCCTTCCCTTTCCCCGATAAACCGTAAGGACGTGGCCGGCGCCGTTATTGACCATATAAGATAAGGAACCTTCAAAACGTGTACACAGAAAATGGTAAGCTAATCCCAAGTCCCATTTATTTGGATCTATGTACAATTTTGATGGTTCTTGTCAATCACGGAGTAGCAACTACTGAAATGTACGGTTTATCTAAGCTTAAGCTCAAGCTCAATAATTTACGACTAAAGGGCCGTTCACATACCACGTGGAGAACATTGGGGGGGGAGGGGGGGGGTTATGGAAATGTGCACGCTTGTCCACGGAGGAATCATGTCCACGTGGACAAACTTACTTTTAAAATATTTTCTAAAGGTGAATAAATATTAAGATGTTTAAATCAAAATCTTAAAATGTCAAAGCTTTCCAGTTAAAGTTTAAACAATTATCTAGAAGCAACTTGAAAGCAAGTGATAGTTATGATGATTTAAAAATTTAATTTTAAAATTTTTTTATGTCAGAAAATTTTTATTCGTTTTTTTTTTTTAAATCAACCATTAATAACAAAAAGGCTTACAGTGGTGTTTTCTAACTGACAAAACATAGGTATTAAAAAAAAACTATTTCAAATCTGTCCACGTGGACATCCGGGGAGGGGGATTGCCAAATGTCCACGCTGAGGGGGCGGAGGGGGTCAAAAATCTCATTTTTCTGTCCACGTGGTAACTGAACGACCCCTAAAACGATGATTTTTCAGCGATATCAGGATGAGTATTAGCTTGACATCATGTGAAATCAAGGAAAAGAAACCCGTTCGGACCATCCCAAAAAATCATATCTAGAATCAGCAAAAAACAATAAAAAGCCTTTGCACGGTGAAATATGCTATTACAATATTGCCGATCATCAAAAAGCAACCGAAAGTCTATAGATTTCAATGTGTTTTCACGGTATCGTGGATCGTAAAAAAGTCTTGATGTAAACCATCAAATTCATGGTATTGTGATTACATGGTTTTTTCACGGTGTAAGTCTTTTCGGATAGGCACTTTTCGGCAAAAAAAGCTCAGATTTTGAAAAGAGTTCTAATTGTATTGTCATATAAAAATTCTTTTCAACACTATATCTTAGACTTAAAAAAATGACCAGCTCAATGGGGTCAACATCGTGAGCGATCACAACCAGCTGACCCTTTTCTGCTCGACTAGTTCGACGACGGTGTTGGCGCCCTGACGCATGCGGTTGGTTTTCTTTGCCGAAGGTTCCTTCTTGCCAGCGGCCTTGGCCTCAGCCTTAGCCTTCAATCGATCGGGTTTTCCGGCAGGTACTTCTCCAATAGACCGAACAGCAGCTGGGCCGTGTGTTTTTCCAAAGCTTGCGAGATCTGTGGCGGGATCTTCAGATGCTTCTGCAGCAAGGCCTTGTCTCAAGGCTCACGGCACGGCCTTCATGCTCCAGCGTTAATGCTGTCTTGGAGTTTTTGACGCGACCCAAAAACAATGAAAAAAAAAATCAATTAAGAAATTTTCAAATTAAACCGTTTCAAGTAGTTTACCTGGAACAGTGCAAATGTATCGGACGAAGATTATCATTCTTCCCGATAATCTTTGCGCACATGTTGGTTTCAATATTAACCATTTTTTCCGAGTATGGTGGGGTACAGTATGAAATGACCACTGTAGTCGAAGGCAATGTTGATTAGGGCAAAAGATTCCGACTTCTCTAAATCCAGTTCGTTAGCCATCCTAAAATGAGATCATTTGATTGAATATTACATGAATCTAGGCACTGGGTAACTATAAGTAACACAAACCTTCGTCCAAATTCCATGTTTGAGAGGCCTGGGACAACTGTTGGCTTTCGCTATAACATGCCAAGTACTCGTCGTACACCCGGAGTAGTTTTCCCGTCAAGACTCCGAACACACCGACCTTGATGATGCATTACGAGATACTCATCTACGGCATAGAGCCGGTAGCCCTGCCGCAGGCGGTTGGTTTTCTTCGCCGGAGGTTCCTCCTTGCCAGCGGCCTTGGCCTTTCCGGCCGGTACTTCTCCAACAGACCGACCAGCAGCTGGGCCGTGTGTTTGTCCAGACCCTACGAGAACTGATGGATTGGTGGCGGGATCTTCAGACGCTTCTGCAGCACGGCTTGTGGCGCTTAATGCGAATGTACTTTGACCAGACTTGAAAACCTGAACCTGAAAATCTCGACAACACTGACAAAGTGTTTTATACGTTTTCATGATTTTTTTGGTCAAATTTCAAACCATTTATTGAATATCGCACGTGTAATTGTTTTTATCAATGGGTATAAAAAAACGAACGTGAATTCGTCACATCGAAATCAAAACATAAAACGAATTCACTCACACAGGCAAACGCTATTTGACATTTCATGCAACGACAAGAAAATAAAAATGATCTTTGTTTGCATCAAGATAGTCATGTTCTTTTACCATTCAAAATTCGTTTTGGCTGTGTGGAAAAGTATTGGATTCGATAGATAATACAGCGAAATTACTGCTTATTTACGTTGAAATGAACCTCATTCAAAATTATAATTTTTGAAGAATGGATTCATTTTGAATACTAATTAATTTTGGACTATGATTTAAACAAAACTTTGAATCAAAGAATTCGGTTAAATGTAAAAGGTGAAAAAATTTTGGAAACAAAGAGAAATGGATTTGAAACACACATTTTTCAATGTCTCAAATTCAGTGGATATTTGCCCTTGTTTTTCAAAAATTTCTTTTAGAAAAAAAGTTGAAGGTGGTTGGAAAAAATAGTCTAAAAAATTAGGCTTTTTAGGTTAATTTTCCTCTAGTCCAGAATTATGCTAAAAAGATTTCTGAGGTTATATTTCTAAATTAAAATTTAAGTTATAGTGAAACAACCAGCATTACATCGAGAACACTACCAGCAGCAAATAGGATTAAAGAGCTGGCCAATACATTCGTCGTTATAGCTATTATTCTACTTCATTTTTTCTGCAAATTGTCAAAACAAGTTCTAATCAATCCAACGATAATGTTAATAACTTATTTCACTCCTCAAACCAATCAAGGTATAAGCCAAAAACAGTTAAGATAAATTGGAATACAAGTTTTTCAAGGATTTAATATAACGTGTTTGTTTTTTTTTTGTCAGAACTCAATAAATTATTCAATGCGGACATTAAAAATTTCAAACTGTCACTCAGCCGGACAAATTTAGAAATCAAAACTGAATACTAAAATAATTGGCACTCAACTAAGGAACGATATACCGTAAGTTTTGTATTTTTTCATCTAAATCGATAAACGGTCATTGTGTGTACAACATTCATTTCTTATCATGGTACAGTAAATTAGAGCAAGCAATTCAACATTGAAGGCAAAAACCTAATTGAAAATATTTAAGAAGGAATTTCAAATACTAATAGGTGATTAAATCAAACCAGTTTTCATTTGGCTTGTTAATTATCAAGTGCATTTTTTTTCTTGATGAAACATAGTGGTTTCACGATACCCCGATAGATGGCGTATGGTTCTGGGCGATTCGTAGTTGTATGGGCTCAACCGCCACTGATCAGTCTGGGTATCTGGTGTCTGCGCTTCAACTCATAGTTTATAACACGGGGCATTCACAACCAATCACTTCTCATTCAAAAAGTCTGTCCTCATTAACTGTACTTATGACTAACAACTCAGAAATGAGGAGCTCGTTCTAAGCGTGTAGTTGGTTGGCTTACGAGAGAAACGTCAAAGTTAAGCTTTTTATGTGTTCATCATTAAATCATTATAAAACTAATTAGCCATTTAACTGACCATAAAAAAAGCTACTTAGCATTGAATTGACTAACGCCATGTTGATTGCAAAATCGAAGGGCACAAAATGACGCCATATTGATGGATTCACAATGCAAGTATTTGGAAATATTTTTCATCCATTCCATAATGATTTACCACCAGATTTGACGAGGCGCATTAATTTTAAGATAAGACAAGAAAATACATACCTAGGTCAAATGTGAAAATAGGTACTTTTCAATTTGTTTACCTCAATCATACAACCGCCATTGTTTGCATTTGTGTACTTACTGCGCGCTGTTTTAAAATCGTTTCCCGTCGTGTTTATCGCCGTTTTAATCGTCCCTTTTGTGTCCTGTGAACCTGTTTCCAACCGGTGCCGCCGTGTGTAGTGGAATCTTGCTCGATCGGTACCCTCGTAACGGATTTTCTCGCTGAAAATTTTTGCGCTGCATACTTTTCCACTGTTTGTTGTTTGTTTTGATCCGCTTTCATAAGGCACAGATTCGCCAAAAACAGACAGTGAACTGTGAAAAGAAACCTTTGCGCTTTTCGTGCACGGTTCCCACAGCAAAATTTTGGAAACAAGACAGGCTCAAATGTCTTCCATCGTTATGGCCTGTGACAAATGCGCCAAGCCTACAAGCGATTCCGACAGCATCACTTGTCAAGGTTTCTGTACTCTGGCGTATCACTTCAAGTGCGCTGGGCTTCTTACATCACACCTAAAATCCAGGGCAGACAACAAAAATCTGCTTTTGGTCTGTAATGCGTGCTGTAATCTTTTAAAAAATTTAGCGTTTCGTCGCACTATGGCCTGTTACGAATCTTTGATCCGGGATTTTAAGAAAAATCAAGCGTCCTTAGTTACGGAAGTGAAGTCGGAATTAGCAGTGACACACCGAAAATTGGACAAAATCATCAACCACCGTTCCAATTTAAATCCATCCCCTCGCATGTCTGCCCGTTGGCCCAGCCTTGGCACCCCTACAAACAATCAACGGCGGATCAAACCACCCACTCAAACCTCCTGTGTGGGTACTAAGAAAGTCACCGTTAAATCGATAGCCACTGTTGCGCCGAGAGAAAAAAAAATTGGGTCTACCTTGCAAGGTTGCAAAATACCGTCACTGCAAAGGACATCGAAGAACTCGTCACGGAATGTCTCCAGTGCGAATCAGCCGAGGTTCACGTAAACATGGCTGAGTGACCGCACACTATCAAGTCAGATCTTCGGCCCAGATTACGCAGTGTTCCACTGTGACCGCAGTGCCCGTAACAGCAAAAAGTCCAGTGGAGGCGGGGTGCTACTTGCCGTGAAGTCGAATCTCCCAGTGCAGCTCATCGACAACAAATCCTGGTGCGATCTTTAACTTGAGTGGATTCGCATTGATCTTGTAGACCGGAAACTGTATGTATGTGTACTGTACTCGCCACCCGATCTCAAGAGATGTTGCCCTCGCTGAGTCGTTTTCTCGCTGCATCGTCGAAGTTAGTTCTTTCTGCGCTCCAGAAGATGACTTACTGGACTTACTGGCGACTTCAATATACCCGGTTTGAAGTGGTGCTCTAATAATGGTAGCTTTCTGTATCCGGACCCTGCCTGCTGTACTTTTTCGGCGCCTTCAAACATCATATTGGACTCCTTGAGTACAGCGACCTTGCGCCAGATTAACGGCGTGGTGAACGAATACGGTCGTACGCTGGACCTTTGGTTTGCCAATGATGGATCTCGTTTACCGATCATCGCACTCGCTCCTGCACCACTAGTTAAAGCCAGCGAACGTGGTTACCATAACTAACTACATTGCGTACAACGTTACCTCAAATCTTGCGCAAAATCGTTTTGGAAACACGTAAATAGTCAGCGTAAGGAACCTGGTATACCTTCAAACATGTTTTTGGGCGGCATCACGGCGAACTCTGATCGTGGAATCTGCGATCTCTTTGCCCAAAAATTTTCCAGTATCTTCACTTCAGCTTCAACATCCCCAGAACATTTATCTAGTGCTGTCAGGAACGTTTCGCCATTGGGCTTTTCAATAAATGGTATTGAAATCGAGGAGGTTGTCATCTTTTAAGCAGCAGCGAAGCTCAAGAATTCCTTTTCTACGGGCCCGGACGGGATACCAGCTGCTTTTTTGAAAAGTTTCATGCCTGTTTTGCTGACCCCTATTCGGCTCATTTTTCAAGCTACGCTTGATAGAGCCATCTTCCCTCTACTATGGAAGGAAGCTTACATGTTCCCGGTTCATGAAAAAGGAGATAGGAAAGATATTAACAATTATGTTGGAGAGAATCTCTGCTTTATGTTTTTAATATTGCCAAACTATTTGAGTTGGTGGTCTTGGATCTTTTTTTCACGTCCTGCAAAAATAACATCTCCAATGATCAGCACGGATTCATGCCCAAACGCTCTACAACAAGTAACTTGCTAACGTTCACTTCTGTTGTGCATGAAAGTTTTGCTGCCAAATCTCAAACTGATGCAATCTATACCGATCTGCCCGCTGCATTCGACAAGGTGAACCATGAGATTGCCATCGGAAAACTCGAACGCTTAGGATTCTGTGGTACGCTACTGGGTTGGTTCCTCAGTTACTTAACCGGTCGTAAATTGATTGTTCGAACGGGTGACACCTTTTCCAGGCAGTTCCCAGCTACCTCTGGTGTGCCCCAAGGTAGCCATCTAGGACCGATCATTTTCCTTATTTATTTCAACGACGTGTTGTCATTCCTCGACGTCCCCAAACTTTGCTATGCCGATGACCTAAAACTATTTTACACCATAAACGACCACGACGACATAAATTTTCTGCAATGTCAATTCAACCTCTTCGCTGATTGGTGCGACATTAACTGTCTGCCATTAAACCGCAACAAATGTGCAGTCATAAGCTTTTCTCGTAAGTGGCAGCCTTTAATTGCGGAGTACTTCCTAGGAGACGAACCCATCTCACGTGTGAACCACGTTAACGATCTTGGAGTAGTCAGCGCCTCGAATTCAAGGCACACACATCAACTACGTGATTGACAAAGTCTCCAGAAGTCTCGGTTTCATTTTGAGAGTGGCGAAGGACTTCAAGGACGTATATTGCCTGAAAAGCCTATACTGCAGCGTTGTTCGTTCCATCCTTGAATACGCATCAGCTGTCCCTACTACCAGAACGGTGTCGATCGGCTCGAGGCTATTCAGCGGCGATTCTTGCGATACGCCCTTAGACACCTGAACTGGTAAGACCCTTTTCGCTTGCCAAGCTACGAAAATCGATGCCGCCTCATAGATATCGATACTCTTCAAACTCGCAGACAAGCAACACGTTCCAGCTAACATGAAATCGTAATAGAAATGATAATCTTAATCGAATATTAAGATATTTTCAATGACCATCGTAAACAAGTTGGTATTATTGATGGTAGTGATTATCTATCATTCATTTACGACAAGCTTTGCCCCAAAAAAGTTGAATCGGATAGCAGTTCAGTCAATTCGTAAATATGTCACCAAAAAGTTAAGAATATGCTAAATCGTCATTTACGATTTGAGTAAACTGATTTACGATAAATGGGTGGTCCTTCGATTGACACTCCATCCAGTCTCCTCTTTAGACCGGTTCGTAAAAAGAAAATCTCACCTATAGAGCTATTGCGTGGATCGTATCAACTGATGATTTGGCATCGTAGTAAGATATCGGACAGTCAACTCGGAGGACTGGAGTTCAAATCTCGGTAGAGGTTAATTTTTTTTTGTTTATTTTGCTTTTTGTGGGAAAATCGAATCGTTGAAATCTTGTCACTGTAGATATATCGCCTCCACTTTTGTAGCTGTATGCTATTTTAGTAAGTTTAATACAATCTTTCCATCTGGTATATTTGTTTGAATAATTCTGTTGTTCCTGTGTTATGCCTTCCTAAATGTTTGCTGGGGTGACTCATTCGTCGCCGACCTCCTGACATCGCGAATCGACTGTTCTAAGCTTCTGGAGGCTATTCCGCTTAGTGAACGACCCAGTGGTCTTAGAAATCTGGATCTTCAGTTGTACATAGAAAAAATGCTCATAATATAATTAAAATATTGGTGTTTCGGCTATTAATTTCACCAGATCATATCTCAATAATGCAATTATCATTCATCAACCATCATGGTTGCCGGAAAAAATAAAAAAAAACTCCGAGAACTCACAGAATCGAAAAAAAAAAACAAAAATTGCTAACATGTTTAATAATAGCTTTTGAAAAGCTTTGGTGACCAAAATTTTAAAGCATACTGCTTGGTCATGATCACGTTTCTAGGATAGGGCCATATTAGAGTTCTGGTGATGTTATAGAATGCGCTTTAGCTTTTTATGAAGATTAATGCTATAGTCCTAACGAAATAGGATGACCATAATAAAGCTAAAATTGTTATTAGGGTATTGACAATAAATTCCAGGTATCGTGTTTCCGGCATAGCAAATTTACATGTTTCTAGGCTTAAAGTGAAGCCCCAGTTCTTGATTCCTTGAGCGGGTGATATGCTTTGTTGCGATTGGACCGTGCACAAGGAGGTCATTCAAGTAGGGGAAAACTGTACAAGACGCACCAGTTAAGTATAATCGCTATTTACAGCGGTACTATTCATCTAAGAACCAAATTAAAATATTACAATCATTCAGGGATCAGATTTTCGTATTATCATAAGGAAACAATATTATAAAAACACTATTTTGATTAGAAGAAAACTGTACAAGACGCACCAGCGGGGTAAGATGGCCAATGCCAATCTTTTTCAAAAATAGGCTAATATATGGCATCTAATGCTGTTTTTATTAATTCTAATTGTAGCGAACAAGGTTTTTCAAAATTTATTACATGAAAAGTAAACTGAGTCGATTTGGGGTCATTTTCGAATTTCTCGAACTCTGGGGTCTCAAAAGCTTCGTTTTGATCCAAAACTCATCCATGATTTTTTGCAGAATTTTTAAGTAACGTTTACATGAGTAAATTTGGACTTTTAGGTTTGTATGGGAAAATTGAATATTTTGTACTGAAAAATCAACATCATTTTTGTTTCTTCTGTGCAACCGAGCCAGCTGGTGGTTTTTGTGCCAATTTATAAATTCCCTAAAGGAAATTTTCCGCTGAACAACTTTGTCGAAGACCGTAAATTCGTATCTTATTAGACAAAAAAGTTATTAGCTGTTCAACAGAGGTATGTCGTTTGGCATTGATAAACAATAAATTCTATAGACACCACTGTTATGTGCCTTGCGAGGTATTGCATGACTTCTTTTCATGCAGTTCATTAAAACAACTTTAGTTCTTAGAAACAGAAGCTTTAATGGAATCAACATGAAACTTATTATTTTTCATGGATAATATTTAAGGTTTTATGGTAAATCCGCCTGCGCAATCTGATGAAACTACAGCTTATCAGTTTTAGACTCGTATGCTCTTTCAGAAAACATTTAATATTTTGTTGTATTTTACTAACTTCTCGAAAATTTTAACTAAAATTAAAAATATCAAAATTGGGTAGAATGCCCATAAGACCACGAGTTTTACGTTGAAATTTTGAATGCTGATAACTTTTGAGAACACCCGAATATCAAAACAAAATGTCATTCTTTTTATTTGCTGATTCCCAAATTTCGATAATAATGCATAATTCTAACAAATTTAATCCTTTTTCGAGTTTAAAAGGTGCACCAATATTCGACTCGAAAAAGCTATCCGCCGCCATGTTTGCTGTCAGTCAAGAAATTGAATTTTGTTGCTGACCTGAAGGCTTTTAACCTATAAAAATGGAGAAAAGTGTATTTTTAAAAGCGAAATTTTCGATAAATTTAGCAATAATGAATAATTTTTTGCCAACGGCAACGAAATTTAATTCCTTGAATAATATCGAGGCAAACATGGCGGCGGATGTCTTTTTCGAGTCGAATATTGGTGCACCTTTTTAACTCGACCAAGGACAAAATTTGTTAGAATTATGCATTGTTATTGTAATTTGGGAGTTAGCAAACAAAAAGAATGGCATTTTGTTTTGATATTCGGGTTTTCGCAAAAGTTATCAGCATTCAAAATTTAAACCTCACACATGTGGTCTTTTGAGCATTCTACCCAAATTTTGATATGATTGATTTTAGTTAAAATTGGTGAGAAGTTAGTAAAATACAACAAAATTTGTAAAGTCTTCCAAAAGTACATACGAGTGGAAAAACGATAATCTGTAGTTTCATCAGTTTGCGCAGGCTGGATTAACATAAAAACCTAATTTTTTCTCATGAAAAATAACAAGTTTCATGTTTATTCCATTAATCCTTGTATTTCTAAGAGCTAAAATGAAGAAAATCCTCATTAGAAGTCATACATTAGAGTATTTTTGAGAAAAAATGGCATGGGCCATCTTACCCCGCTGGTGTGTCTTGTACAGTTTTCCTCTACACTTCGATTCCTTCCAACCCCGCTACCTTGGATTCGACATTTATTTGAAAACATCCAGGAGCAGATTTAACTCCAGGAGCAAATCTGTTGAATTCAAATAGACAACTGTGGGATATCGACACCAGCTTCTTTCCACTGGGACCTGTAGGTAAGCATCAAAAAATCCATGAGTGACATAAAAATGTTAACGACTTTTATTAAAACAGAAAGAAAAATAAGCAGTTTTCGAAAAAGTTCTAAGAATAGCATACAGATAATAAGTTTAAAAAATAAAGTCGAATCTCTTTAATGAAAAAATTAAAATAAATGAAGGACCACAACTTAAAAACATTGTGATGCAGTAATTTTTCATTGCTTCTTACTTTAAGTTGCGTACCACCCAGTAGTTAATGCAAAGAAATGCGAAAGTAATTTACAGCCATGAAGAAATCCCTGCTCACAAAAAAAAACAAGCCAGATTGATGAAGCAATTTAATTAAACCAAATTCAATTTAGTCCAACGCTTCCTCGTTCCAACGTTCTTCATTCACTATTTGTACCCGTTGAAGTAGAAATTGTTACACAATGTAAAGGGTGCAAAAAAGAGGAAAGGATTTCCTTGACCTCTTCCCGCCAATTTTTTTTTGTCCCAGAAGAGCTAGAAGCTCACGGTTCCCCGTTCAGGGACGCCTGTTGACGCCTTTCATGTCATTTAATTATGTAGGCATGCTTGGTGGACTTGAACCTGGAGGATTTCGCTTTGCCATGGAGTCCAGGATGGAGAAAAAGTCGGCAGGCCAAAGTTGAGTGAGAAAAAATAACCCGTCTGGAATACTTTGGCAAGAAGCAAGGGAAATTCCCAGCGCCGGACCGGGGAATAGTTGGAAATATGAACCGGGTAGTGGTGAATCGTATGTAAAGCTTAGTTCTTTTAGAAATGGGACACTTTCATTTGCTAATAGCTCGTTAACTAGTTATTTGATATTGAAAATTTTGACAGCATTTTGTTGCCTGTAAAAAGTACTATCCGACCTATTTTTTTCAAAATTTAAAATTTACGCGTTTTTGAGATATGTAAGATGCAAGAAAAAAAGAAAAAAATAATTTTGCACAGTTTCCTTGAAAATACGTCATTATCAAATTGATAGCTGACAAAACCGTTGATTATTCAAAGAATTACTGAGTTCTTGTGGTGGATAAGTATGCAAACACTGTCAATAATGTCCACAAAGTTCAAATCAAGCATTGGAGAGAAGCACATGATCGGCAACAACGGTTAAGGATCATAAAGGAAGTCAAGTCTCATACCAGCATTTTTAATTTTCAATAAACGAAAAATTAAGGGTAGATCGCTGAAATGTCCAAAACAATTTTCTCCGATAAGCTGAAAGTGTTGCCTAGTGATGACTCATTGAAATCCAGCCTCAAACAACCATTTTTTGATAGTTCCAAAGCTCTTAAGCTGTAAAACCGGTATCGAAAAAAAAAACGTTCAAAAATGTGGTCAAAAATAATCAAATTTGTTCATTTCGAAACAACTGTATTTACTAAAATGCTTCCAGTTTCCAGTTTCCAGAGAAGTATTGGACCAAAAAGTATCAGAAATTGAAGAAGGAGGGTGAAGCCACCTAAAATATAGATTTTTCGAAGTGTAAGTTGGAGAAACTGATCAATACCATGACTGAAAAAAGTGTGCGCCGGCCAATGGGAGAAAGCAAGAATAAAGTAGAAATTTCTTTAACAAAAAACGGTAAATATTTTTTTTCAAATTTTTTCATGAAAGATCATAACATTACCTTATTTTTCTTCATAGAAAGTATTTCGTTCAACCGAATGGTTTTTTAGATACAGGCATTCGTAACTGTCCCATTTCTAAAAGAACTAAGCTTTACGCTCAAAATTAAAGCTAAGTTCGAGGATTTTTTCGATCCCGTTTTTTGTCATTCAGATTTTCATTGACCAACTTCGGCAAGATCGAGCTCGGATGGCAAAAAAACGGGAGTTTTCACGCGCATAATCCATTTAATCCTTAAAACTTAGTTAGTTTTCATTTTACTTGTCATAGTAAGTTTCTTACAAGAATTTTTACATCACAGCTTCAAGAACAGTTTGCAAGCATCACTGGAACATTGTATATTTTAATAGTTGATTAACAACTATTTGCTTTCGTGTACAATAAACTCTAACGAGATTGTCAACGAAAAATGATAACATTTAGATAGGAATTGATAATTTTTTTTTTAAACCATGATGTGAAGTGAGTAAAATTTCACTTCCATTCATCCGTTTAGTGCAACAGCAGCTTTATCCCACCACTTATCATGGTGCACCGATCTCTACCACACAGCTTTAAGTAGAAAGATGATGTCCGTTTGATCCATCGAGCGTGAGAAAATCCCTTCAAATCTTATATAGTCAAGACGGTGCTCGCTATGGTAAAAAATGCTAAGAAATCACAAAAATGCAACTGGACTAACGTATCAAAAGGACTGAATCAAAATTTTAAAGCATTTGAGGATTACCAATTTTTGTTGAAATAAACATTTCCCATAATAAACCACTAAGCACAGCAAAAATCCGTACTTTTGATTATCTAATAATGCTCAAAGAAACACTAATCCTTCTTGCTTGTTGAGCAAGGGTAGGTCAAGACTAGGGTTACCATATCCTTCAACGCCAAAAAGAGTACGTTGAAATCATATTTAAAAATGATAAGAAGTAATCAAGAAAATTTAGGCCATTCAAATAGTGACAATTAGTTGCTAGTTATGTGACTAACCTGGCAATTATGACTTTCCAAAAAATACTTTTTCAAATTGATAGTTATCGTTCTAGGTTTTTGTTCATTTTCTTGAAGATTTTTAGGGAAAAGTCAAAGGGTCGTTGGATTATTCGAAGAGATAGAGATCAGAACATCGCAAACATAAGAAAATGTTACATTTCAGAAAAAGTTCAAATTGCTGTTGGGCTCTTTGCCAACTGTATGGGCGCTTACTGCATATTTAAAGGTGCTGATAGCCTGCACAGTTTATTTCAACGCCCGGGAGAAGCGTTTCTCAAAAGCGGTTTTAAAACTATCGAAGTTGTTGTATTTTACTTATAAAAAAGTACTGCTGGTGAAATAGAAAACTTGTTTTTAACGAAAAATTATGATTTTAATCGATTTGGGATGCTTTCCATTTTAATTCATCGTTTGGAAAACTTCACAAGTAGAGAAGCCTTAAATACCGTGCCATGAATGCATAAAGTGTTGCATTTCTTTCAGATTTCTTGTACATATAGGAACACAAATTTAAGATTTGGAAGAAATGAGTTCGTTTTTCTGATAAAATTTCTTTCAACAAAAAAAGAGTACAAACAGCAAGATTTTACAAAAAGAAGAGTACGCTCATTTCTCGATCGAAAAAGAGTACATGTACTCTTAAAAGAGTACGTATGGTAACCCTAGTCAAGACTCAAGTCACGACGATACACCACAAAGTTATGCAAAATTCATCTCGAGGAGGATGCTGATGTGGTAGCAGCTTTCCAATAACGGTGGCCAAGAATATTGATAGCACAAGGAAGATCATAGATGGGGTAGATGCTAGCTTGGGTGCTATCCAGAAAAGAAAAATTTACATATATATAGCTCGATAAGCATCAAGTAGTTGAACATTGAATCCAGTGGCTGCTGTTTCCAAAATCAAATGTTTAGAAAATATATTCTAAATATGTTTGAAATTCTTTCGAATTCATGTATAGATGACTATGAAAAAAAAAATCAAATCATAGTTCAAAGGAAGTTTAAATTTCTTAACAAAAATAGGAAAATCTTAAATCAAAGCTTAAGTGTTCCTCCAGTGGACCTGCGATTATCGTCTCACGACGCTAAACGCTCGGCCACCGAGGCTTACAAATTTATTTTAACAAACAACAACAATATTTCCGATGTTTTCGGGTGCGTTTTCGATCATTGACGTCAAAACAATTGACGATTTTTTTTAATTTTATGGATAAAGGGTGATACGGTCAAAATTTGGTCAATATCAACTTGACGCATTTCTTTTAATTTTGCATTTAAAAAACCTGAACACCCCTCATCTTGAAGGTGTGTGTGAGTGTAGAATATTGCTTCTATTTTGATTTTGGAATTCACTCTTCAGTCACGGAAAATAATAAAAAGGTAAAATTTACCGAGTTAGCAAAGGTGAACGCTCGTGAAAGCCAAAAAGATAACTTCTACCTCTTCGAGGTGAAACTCACCTCACAGCGAGGTAAAATTTACCTGAATCGAGGTTGGAAAAAAGGTACAATTCACCGAGAAAAAAGGTGAATCCAAAAAAGGTAAATCTTACCTCGTAGCGAGGTGAAGTTCACCTGAATTGAGCTGAATAAAAAAGTATAATTCACCTAGAAAAAAGGTAAAACCAAATAAGGTAAAACTTACCTCGTAGCGAGGTGAAATTAATCTGGATTGAGCTTAACAAAACGGTACAATTCATCTCGAACAAAAGTAACTATTTGACGAATCCGTATATTGAGGTTAAGCTGTTTTGTCGTTCAGAAGGGAAGTTATGTTTCGTGCCAATATGAGAAAATCGGAACAGAATGGTAAGTTTTTTCTTAGATATCATTTAGTTGTGCTGGTTCTCGTCATAATACTATGCTTTTGTTTCAGATCGGCCCAGCTTCGAGGTATATTTCACGTCATCCTCCAGATATCATTCCGGAAAAGCCGGATCTGACTGGATTAGTCACCATTATGGCGCGGAAGTACGTTAAGCTGAATTTCCACGAGCCTGGCGAAAAAGGATTTACTTCAATAATTTTTTTAAACACGGTGATACATTAAAAAAATAAATATAATGAATAGTCTCTATTTATTTCAAATAAATTTAAATATTTGAATGAGTTTTGTTTTCATTTTTATTGAAGAAACCAACCAAACCAAATAGCATTTACCTTTTAAATCAGTGAATGCGAAAACGGTATTATTTACTATTTTGCTAGGTGAATGAAAAAAAGGTAAAATTTACCTCGAAAGAGGAGTGGAAAAAAATCACCTCGCAAAAAGGTAAATTTTACCTTTTTATTATTTTCCGTGATTGTCAAAATGCCGTCCAAGGAAGAAGAGCAGCGTATCAAATTTTTTATCGGGCATCGCGAAAATCCGAGCTACTCGCACGCAAAGCTGGCAAAACCACTAAAAGTTGCCAAATCAACCGTTACAAATGTAATTAAAGTGTTCTGGGAACGTTTGTCGACAGTCAGGAAGTCTGGATCGGGGGGAAATCGAAAACCGGAAGCCGCTGAGACGACAAAGAGAGTTGCCGGTAGTTTCAAGCAAAACCCTAACTTGTCTCTCCGAAATGCCGCGAATAAGCTGGGTGTATCGTCTACAACCGTGCATCGAGCCAAAAAAACGAGCCGGACTATTGACTTACAAGAAGGTAGTGACTCCAAATCACGATTATAAACAAAATACGACGGCCAAAGCGCGATCCCGGAGGCTGTACACGACGATGCTGACGAAGTTTGACTGCGTGGTAATGGACGACGAAACCTACGTCAAAGACGACTACAAGCAGCTTCCGGGACAGGAGTTTTGTGTAGTGCGGATAAACCGTTCTGTGAAAATGCGAGTAATCTTTCAGCATTTACAGAATTTGCCTCGCTAGAGCCCATTGTGGTTCGACAATTCGCTAACATCCCTTCCTCATTGATGACGACGGCGCTGAGCTATTCAATCATCCTCAAGAGAATTCAATGATGATGTGCGTCAAGCATTTGCATGCATCCCACTCACGCACATGAGAAATCTTATATCGTATTCCATGCCGTCACTTTCATACACTCACCAACCACCATCTTCAGTCTGCGATCGAACGCGGACGGTGATACGTCCAGCGCTACGATAAGTTCGCGAGAATAGAACACAAAAGGAAACGCATAGCCTCAGCCGTTCGAAAGGCGAACCAGAGCGCCACGTTCCTCCAAGTGCTGAGGGTAAGTGACGGATCGATCGTAGGCAGGCTCCACAAGTTTTATACGGCAAAAGAAAGGGGAAAGGTAGCAGATATTTTCAAGCACATGAAATTGTCAAAGTTCGCGAAGAAATATCTGGTTTGGCAAAATCTGTGGCTTGAAAAGAGGACATTTTTATAGCTTCCGGGACTGTCAACCAAGACGTGAAAGAGTGTTTGAATAATCGTCTGCTGCCTTTCCTGAAAAAACACGGTTGTTCCGTACTGTTTTGGCCGGATTTGTCATCTTGCCATTAAGGTAAAAAGGCCATGGAGTGGTACGCCGCCAACAACGTGCAGGTGGTTCCCAAGGACAAGAACCTTGTTATCTTTTTAAGTTGATATTTTTCGGTGATTGTTGAGCCAAGAACCTTCCCAACACGCCAGAGCTCCGCCCAATTGAGAAATACTGGGCTATTGTCAAGCGGAACCTAAAGAAGACCAAAAAAACTGCTAAGGACGAGAAGCAGTTCAAGGCAAACTGGCTTGCTGCGGCGAAGAAGGTGTACAAGATGGCTGTACTAAATCTGATGGCAGCGGTTAAGCGTAAGGCCCGGCAATTCGGATTTGGAAAAGCGGAAGCCTAACTGAATATTTTTCCTGAATTTTATACTAATTAAACTTTAAAAGGAAATTTAATTTGATTTTTTAAATAAACGATTTCACCGATTTACACGCGTTTTCCCTTGACCAAATTTTGACCGTATCGCCTTGTAACTCCTAGGTGACTTGCAAACATACTAAATTTGTTTATAGAAATGTATAGAACTTTAGTGAAAATTTGGACAAACAAACACAATAAGTCACAATAAAGTTTAGTTACTTCAAATATGTATATCATGATGTTTAATTTTTCTAGATTATTTAGTCCTTCTACCCACTAACCTTCTCCCTCCCAAAAATCAAATCGTTAGCTTTTGATTTATTTGCAATCTACATTCAAAACAATGAGATCAATTTGATTTATGATGGGTAGAAGTGTGTCATTCGTTAAACAATTATTGATTTTTGAAACGAAGTCATAAAGATTGTGGAGAAAGTTCTCGAGTTAACCGCTGTGTGGGCTTCCATCACTTGACTCCCAATTTAAAAGGGCTGTTTATTTGCTCTACTATAATCAAACTTTTTGTCAAAATTTGGCAAAATTTCATCTAGATTTGTGAAAGTTATGTTAGATTTAAAACAAGTCCATGCGAAAATACGTAGTAATTCAAGGTGATAAAAATCTTTTACACTATACTTGTTTGAGTAAAATAGTTATGAATTTAGTACTCATTTGTTCATATTTGAAGACATTAGTTAGAAGCTGAATTATTTGAATCAGACATGTCAAACTCGTTGAAGTGTGCGGGCCGCATTAAAAATCTTTCATTTCCAAAGATAATATTATTTCCTCTCGTAGAAAAAAAAATCTTTTAAATGTTTTGTGGCAGGAAAGCCAGCGTACTTCTGTGCAGTAGGGAATTTTGTGACAATTTAAGACGGGGCTACGCGGGCCGCATTGACTAAGGACGCGGGCCGCATGCGGCCCGCGAACCCCCAGTTTGACATGCCTGATTTAAATAATATTTCAACATGGGTGCACGAAATTGCTGCAAATACGCCGTAGTACAGGGGTGAGCAACCTTTTGAAGCAACGGGCCACATTCAATTTGAAATTCTTTCGGCGGGCCGCATCAAGATAAAATTTAAGTAATATTAGTTTGCAGAGTTTTACATTATTTTTTATAACGACAAATTATTTATTGAAAAAATGAAAAAGGATAAAACACATATTCATGTGCTTGCATACACATTTTTTATTCAATTAAAGCTGATTAAACCAGCCAAAATTGATTAGGTTTAACAATAAATCTATGCTTCCTCAAAAGATTTGAACCGTTTTCTGAGAAAACCCCTTTTTTGTTCGAACCGATGCGATGGTTTTGTCGTGATCACTTCAATTTAAAATTTTCATGGAGCTTAACCACAACGATTTTTATCTGTGCCCATTTTCGGAAAGTTATTATTACAACTCATTCAGATTTGGTCGTGAAGCCTCAATTTTTTTTTTCTATTAACGGTGTTTTTTTTTAATTTGAAGTTTCGTATGAAACAATTGCATTCAGATATTGAGCAAGGTTTCAAATTTATCGAAAAAAAAATTTCAACCAGATTTGTCAATGTTACAGATTTCATAAATTTTGAATTGAATTTGGATACCTCTGGGATAGGCTTTCTTAGGATTATTCATGAAAATTTTATGACTTTGGAAATGTGGATGTAAAATTTTTAAGTTCAATGACTCTTTTTAATCAATATTTTGCATGATTTTCCTATGAAATTTCTGAAAATAACATCACACATAACCCAAGTTAACAAAATTTACATTTTTTCAAGGTGCAAGGAATCTCAGAACTGATTTTGATTTATTCAGGAGCGCTGAATCTAAATATGTATTCAATTAGTTTTTTGTCAGATCTAGTTTTCGAGATAACTTTAAAAAATTGGTAAAAATTTGCTATTCAATTTACATCCTTTTTTATTTGACAAAACTGTTAAATACAAAGACTTATTGACTCAATTATCAACTTTTGAAAAAACCACGAGAAATTTTGCTATACAAACCTGCAAAAACTGAGAATTCATACGAAATTTTAAAGAAAAATCTAACTAAATTAAATCTTTGATATTTTCAAAATCGTAAGTCAAATCAATTCGCAGTCTTCAACAAAATTGCTGAAAAAATTAAGATCTTTAATATTCAATAACATTCTTTAAGGAGGTCAGAAGAAGTTGTAATCTTAATCTTTTTTTTTTTGAATTTTTATAAATTGTAGAATTTAATTGAATCTGTGAAACAAGAATATCTTGACAAATCTGAGTCCTTGATTGAAAAAAGTAGTTAATTGATTGAAAATCTGCTTTTGATTGTTATGTAGGTTTATTTTTTTATCATTTAGGAAAGATCGATTTTACCCAAAAATGATCAATTTAAAAATTTCCACACGCCATATTACCGAAACTAGAAGCACGAGGCCCTAACGGGTTAAACTCCTATCAAAAAGAAAAAATAAATAAACTAGAAGCGATAGTCAAGTTATTGATAAAATATGTTTTTGGTTTAGTAGAGACTGCTATTTTATAATGATTAACAATCTGTTACAGGTAAAAATCTTGAAATAAATTAAATTTGAGATAAGCTTCGCGGGCCGCACACACACGTCTCGAGGGCTGCATGCGGCCCGCGGGCCGCGGGTTGCTCACCCCTGCCGTAGTATATTATAAAGAGTGAAATAGTTCTCAACTTGCTTCAGAATACAAAATATTTTGAGACAGACGTCGGGAAACGAGAACATTAATATCAGTTGAAGTGTCATTTGATACACACGGAACTTAATAGTACTAAAAAAAACAATACTTAGAAATTTTTTTTTCCTAAAAGCCGAATGGAAACGCGATTTATAAGATTTTGTTCTGATTTGCATTTTGTTGCATTTTGCCCCAGTCAGCTAACTGAATTATAAAAATATTTATTTAAAAAAATTTGGTGATTGTCCGAAAGTTATTTATACACCAACAGTGATGGTATTGGATAATGAAAGCAATACAAAGTTTGTAGGTGATATCAATAAGCCAATCCGTCATACGAGGTAAAGTTTTTTACGGCATCGAAAAATATAAAAATTTGAACATCTATCGCTCGATTTTTTAAATTTTTTTATGAGAATCAAAAACTTTGAATAAAAATTTTCACGGTGTTAAAAACTATGTCATCATCAATTTGTTATCATTCAATGATAACTTTATTACAGTATATTGAAATAAAAATTAAATGAGTGTTGTGGTATACAAATGTTGCATCTAACCCTGCTTTTGAATCATGCCCCGTTTGACGGTATCCAGAAGTAAAATTGGAAAAGCCAAAAATCAGTAAAACCTTATGGTTTCAGTAAAACATCTAAGTTGTATCCAAGTATCTTTCATTGTAGATCGTACAGGAGAAGTATCATTCATACTTTGATTCGTTTATTCCAGTTTTTCTTGATATATCCAGGCTTGCCGATAAATCCACTAAAGAATCTGGGCGGGATGCTCAAATTTTATTCCAAACTTCCCGGATTTTGCCCGGGTCAATTCAAACTATATGCTAAATCGATTAAAAAACTTTTTTTTTTGAAAAATTTTAGATTTAAGGGAGGGGGGTAAGGTATAACGGGTATAAAAAAACACCATTTTCACGATTTTTTTCTAGAGCTATCGTTCAAACAAATGTATTCAAATTTTTTGCAGTATACTAAGCATTGTTAAAAGAACATTTAGTAATTTTTTCGTAGAAAAATATTGAAAAATGAGCCGGTGACGGAGCATTTTCGAGGATGCCTTTTAGAAAACAGGATTTGCGGTGGACACTGTATCTCAGCACAGAATCATCTGAAGTCAAAAAATCAGAGCAAAATATTTTTAATAGATGTTTTTCTGGACCCCAACGTTTTTATTTAACTTAAAAATATTTTTATGAAATTTTTGTGGCTGTTTGAAGTAAAAACTACGATTTTTCACTTAAAAATCCGCCATTTTTCACCTGTAAAATCTCCCCAAAGTAAAAAAATCAAAAAAGAAAATATGTTCCAAATTTGAAAAGAATCGGATAAGTAGTTTTCAAATGGCGATGTCCACGGACTTTAAAAATGTGCTTTCGAGAAAAACGCGTTTGAAGTTTCTGCTCTTGCTTTCTTGCAGTATTAGATAGGATGAGATAAAGGCCTATAACTTCTACAGTTTTGCATCAATTGACTTGAAAATTTGACACAACATTCTTGAAATGTTTTACAATAAGAAAATAAAAAAATAAAAAAAATCGATTTTTTGAAAGTGTTAGACCCTCCCCCCCTTAAAAAAAATCAAAATTAAAATATTTTTTTTTTTCATTCTTCGAAACGATTGCTGCTGCTGTGATTCAATGAAAACTTGAAATTTCACAAACCTTTCTTTCTTATATGTTCATGGGTGTTTAGAAGAACCAGCAATTGATTTGAGTTATCTTATTTTAAGTAAGTGTTCGACCAAAGAGGTCGTCCATATGAATTTTTCACTATCTTTGCGATATTGAGGCTAATACAGATTGGATTTAGGGGGCCGTACAAATATTACGTAATGCAATTTTTGGTCATTCTCAACCCCTCCACCCCCCCTACGTAACACATTCGTCTCAGATTTTCTATCCTAAATCCACAAAGCGTAACAAACTCTTACACCACCTCCCCTCCTAAACGCGTTACGTAATATTTGAATGGCCCCTAAATGAAAAGTAGTAGAATTTCCTTCAAATTCTTTCTCCCGTAGGCATAAAACCTTCTCATCATTTTCTTTTTCTTCTTTTTTCAAAAGATTTTTTTTTACAATTCATGGGTTCACAATAATTCAAAAGTATACACTAATTTTTCTGGTTGCAATGGTGGCTGCAGCGGTGGTGGAAGGCGGTGAGGCGGCTTGATGGTGGTGGTGGTGGAGGCGGAAACAAAAAAGAAGAATATATGGAGGCAGGTATTAGTTAGGGATAATGGTGGAGGTGGACAAATGATGAGATTTCAGAACGATTTTGAGATTTGAATCTCTGTTGAGAGGGTGCAGTAGACCTTCAGTTTCTCCAGATTAGGCGACATCGAGTTTTTATAAATGTAGATTTAGATTACTTCTTATAAAAGTTTTGAGCTTCAGCTTAAACTTCGAAAGGTTGTTCTCAAGTCGTACGTGCGATGGTACGTGAGAAGGTAGCTTTTCCCCTTTCTGTGTTCAACGTGTAGTTGAACGTGTAGACGTGTCAACAAGTAGTTGGGTCTTCGAGTACCATACCTATGGATTGCGAGAGGGATTTGCAGATTTCGGTGAGTCTGGGGGTTGTGGAGGAAGTTTTTCATTTGTATAAGAACTTGTAGTTCCCGCAGGGCTCTGACAGGAAAAACTGACGGCGGAGATTCTCGATACAAATCGATCGTTGGGTATAATCTCGGTTTTCCAAATACTATTTTCAAGTACCTATTCTGTACAGCTTGCAGCGGCTTCAATGCGCTTTTGCTGGCACTTCCCCAAATTGCTACCATGTACTGGAGTTTTGATTGAACAAAAGCATGGTACATTGATAAACGTTGATTCATGGGAATGTATTTTTTATCCTCCAGAGAAAGCCACATGTTCAGCTTATTTCCTTTTTAATGTTTTCGATATGGGTTGTCCATTTAAGATCGGCATCAATGGTTAGTCCAAGATATTTGTAACTCTGCGCTTTTTCTTTAATTGTGGGTTTTACTATCAGCTCATTCCTTGGTTGAATTTGAGGCGATCATCGAGAGTTGAAAATTGTGTATTTTGTTTTGGAAAGATTTAAAGACAACAAATTTTCCGAAAAATAATCCTGAAGCAGTTGTAGATCCAGCTTCATCTGAGCCACGGTTTCGCTTGGATCATTCGTGGTGTACAACAAAGACGTGTCATCTGCGAAGAGTCGTGGTTTCCCCTTCAGGCCTAGCTTTGGTATGTCATTTACAGGGTGACAAAAAAATCCTGTCACACTTTTTTTTGGAGGTCGCCTGTAGCCTATACGTTGTATCTCTCTGGTGCCATCTATATGTCAAATGAAAGGGCTAACTTTGCTGCCCACAGTGGCAGAGTTTCGTTTCTGTGCAGTTTGTGTACATTAAGTTGTGAGTGGCAGAGTTGAGAGCAGCTGTTATCGCTGAATATGTGAGAAGGTACAAACCCGGACACATATTCAACATATTCAAACACCTAAAACCGCTCATAATCAACAGGAAATTCCATTAATCGATACCTAGAGACCAGAGGCACCGAGGAGACACGATCTGGACGACCAAGGTCTGTGAGAACTCCAAGGTTGAAAAAGATTATACGAGACCGGACGTGCGCGCCGCTTGCGACGACTTTCCGAGACGTCTGAAGCTGGTTTGATCAGAGAAAGGTGGAGTAATTCCGAGATATCGTCTGTGAAGTATCTTGATGAGTTACTGAATAAAGCTATGAAAGTCAGATTCTGATATTCTTCTTATTCTTTGAAATATTGAGATTTTTCTGTGTGACCGGACTTTTTTGTCACCCTGTATGTACAGAAGAAAAAGCAAAGGTCCCAGATTACACCCTTGTGGTACGCCCACTGTCAGAGGCAGATGCACACTATTTTTTCCGTTAACTGCAACATACTGTTCCCGTCCGCTTACACTCAGAGGAAATCTTATTATAAATTTCATAAGATACATCTTATGAACCACTTTTTTGCGTCCAAACTAATTTTTCATAAGAGTCTTATGAAATTCTTTCAATTTTCATACGATGTTCATATGAAAAATAGAAGAAACGGCATTGTGAAAAAATGATGAACACATTCATTCATAGCATCAGTTTTTTTTCATCATCTAACAGTACGAAGCCAATAGCCAGTTCATAGTTATTATAGTTTTCCTTTAATGTTAAATGTTATTGTTATCTCCGGAATGGTAAGTTCGATTTGTTAATTTAATATGTTCATTGACACGTGCGGCGAGATGAAACGCTAGGTAGAAGAATTTATAAAGGCATGAAGAATAGGCGGATAGGCAAGCATCAGATGAGCTTCGTAGGATAAAGTTTGGATAGGTGTTGAAACTGTAAGTCTAGGGCATTTTTATTGGAAAGCATGAAAGTGTGGTGGTACGCCTTTGCCGTACAACAGACTACTCTGTATAGGAAGCGTGATCGACTTTTGATTAACACATTCCTAAACACAGCAGGCCAGTTGGACTGTGTACTGTCAATACACAGTCAGGCTGACTGTGTATTGACAGTACACAGTCCAACTGGCCTGCTGTGTTTAGGAATGTGTTGATCAAAAGTCGATCACGCTTCCTATACAGAGTAGTCTGTTGTACGGCAAAGGCGTACCACCACACTTTCATGCTTTCCAATAAAAATGCCCTAGACTTACAGTTTCAACACCTATCCAAACTTTATCCTACGAAGCTCATCTGATGCTTGCCTATCCGCCTATTCTTCATGCCTTTACAAATTCTTCTACCTAGCGTTTCATCTCGCCGCACGTGTCAATGAACATATTAAATTAATAAATTTATCGGCGATTAAAACTTATCATCAACCAATAGTTCGATTTGATGTTTTTGGTGTGAACGTTGAATATATTAGTAAACTAAAATACATTATTTGTTTACTTTTCAGCAAGCTGATCGGCAAAAACGAAAGGTCGAAGATTTAGATGCGGCAAAAAAAAAACTTTGATGGAGCCGTCTGTTGATGCGCTGCTGATGGAGACAATGCAGGATTTAATTTTAAACGAATTTTGCAAACAATAAAGTGAATGTTTTCAGCACGAAATATCGAGAATTTTTCTTATTAGAAAGTGATTTACTGTTTCCATAAGAATCTCTTATGAAAAGCAACAACCTCTCATTGAAGTAGGCGTTCATCTTCAGAATTCATTCGCGTCATAAGACAATCTTATGAATTTCATTAGTTTTTCTTATGGCGCCACTTCATAAGAGAATCTTATGGCATACATAATAGTATTTTTCTGAGTGTAGGTAATCTTGAAATAGTTTGTTAGCTGTTCCTCTGATTCCACAAAAATGTAATTTATCCAGTAACACAGAGTGATCAATTGAGTCGAAGGCCTTTTTCAGATCCAAATAAAGGATACTGTTGGGGCCAATCCCCGGAAATTCACTGATTCGATTAACCCGCGAAAGTTCCCAGACGTATGACGATCGGATAGTTATTTAACAACACGACGCAGTACTGTGATATGTTCACGGAACACATTTATTTGCTACACTTAAAAGAAAAACGCTCAACTTCGAAAACAAAAAGCAAATAGTGGACTGTATTTAAACCATCTGACCGACTGACCGACACCGGTGATTGATTCGTACTATTGCTTTGCATTGCTACTGTCTCGCTGCTGACTACGGTCGAGTACAATTAGCTATCATTCTATTACCTACTCTAACTACCTACTCATACTGCAGCACACACGCACTGTTGGTTTTGCACACTGCAGATGCGTGCGGCATAGGTACAACAATTGATGCTGCTTGTAGCTGACGTGATAGCTCTACTTTGTTTGTCGATCGAATCGCGCTGCTGTTTGGCGCGAACAGATACCAACAGTCTTTTTAGCATCTAGATCCAGTAGGATTTCATCCACTAGCTCACATGCTGCCGTCAATGTACTCGAGCCACTTCTGAACCCGTATTGATGAGTGTATAAAATTCTGTGAACTTTAAGAAAATCTAGTAGCCTTGAAGCTAGCATTTTTTCCAGAATTTTACTTCAAACTGATAAAAAAGATATCGGTCGGTAGTTTTTCACATCAGATTTACAGCCATTTTTGTATATTGGAATAACTTTTGCCATTTTCAGGTGATTGGGATAGGAGCCAGTTATGACCATTTCGTTAAAAACATCATTCAAAACGTTTGCAAAGAGCTCATGGTGCATTTTAACAAAATTTGCTAGAATTTCATCAGAGCCTCAACTTTTTCTCGAATCAAGCTCTTTTATTTGTAAAATATCCTCGTTTGTGTTATACGGTTTCAGGAACATTGAGGAATTATTTTGCGTCAAGGTTCCAAATTTGCCAATATTTCTTTGACTCGGAATACTTGAAGCTAGCCGGGGTCCAATGGTACTGAAGTGTCTATTGAAAACATTTGCGGTCTCCGGTTCTTTAACTTAACACCCATTTTCCACAA